>NC_086447.1:319604746-319955371 GCF_028390025.1 Pseudophryne corroboree | reverse complement strand
ACTACCGCACTGTACACTGGTTGATAAAGAGATAGTAGTATACTCGTAACAATTAGGATGACACTATGACGGTATAAAGAATGAAAAAAAAACCACGGTTAGGTGGTAGGTATATAATAATAAATAATACAATTCTGGTCGGACGGACTGCCTGCCGTGTGCCGACACAGAGGTAGCCACAGCCGTGAACTACCGCACTGTACACTGGTTGATAAAGAGATAGTAGTATACTCGTAACAATTAGGATGACACTATGACGGTATAAAGAATGAAAAAAAAACCACGGTTAGGTGGTATATATTGTAATACAATTATGGATGGACGGACTGCCTGCCGAGTTCCGACACAGAGGTAGCCACAGCCGTGAACTACCGCACTGTACACTGGTTGATAAAGAGATAGTAGTATACTCGTAACAACTAGTATGACACTATGACGGTATAAAGAATGAAAAAAAAACCACGGTTAGGTGGTATATATTATAATAATAATACAATTATGGATGGACGGACTGCCTGCCGACTGCCGACACAGAGGTAGCCACAGCCGTGAACTACCGCACTGTACACTGGTTGATAAAGAGATAGTAGTATACTCGTAACAATTAGGATGACACTATGACGGTATAAAGAATGAAAAAAAAACCACGGTTAGGTGGTAGGTATATAATAATAAATAATACAATTCTGGTCGGACGGACTGCCTGCCGTGTGCCGACACAGAGGTAGCCACAGCCGTGAACTACCGCACTGTACACTGGTTGATAAAGAGATAGTAGTATACTCGTAACAATTAGGATGACACTATGACGGTATAAAGAATGAAAAAAAAACCACGGTTAGGTGGTAGGTATATAATAATAAATAATACAATTCTGGTCGGACGGACTGCCTGCCGTGTGCCGACACAGAGGTAGCCACAGCCGTGAACTACCGCACTGTACTGTGTCTGCTGCTAATATAGACTGGTTGATATTTAAAGAGATATTAGTAGTATACAACAATACTATACTGGTGGTCAGGCACTGGTCACCACTCCTGCAGCAAAAGTGTGCACTGTTAATTAATATAATTGTACTCCTGGCTCCTGCTAACAACCTGCAGTGCTCCCCAGTCTCCCCCACAATTAATTATAAGCTTTTAATTTATACATTGATGACTGTGCAGCACACTGGGCTGAGCTGAGTGCACACAGACTGAGTCACACTGTGTGACTGACTGTGCTGTGTATCGTTTTTTTTTTCAGGCAGAGAACGGATATAGCAGAGAGAAGTGAACGGATATATTATATTAAATAAAAGTTAACTAGCAACTGCACTGGTCACTGACTGTGGTAAACTAACTCTGTCTGCGACTCTGCACAATCTCTCTCTATCTAATCTATCTATCTCTATTCTAATGGAGAGGACGCCAGACACGTCCTCTCCCTATCAATCTCAATGCACGAGTGAAAATGGCGGCGACGCGCGGCTCCTTATATAGAATCCGAGTCTCGCGATAGAATCCGAGCCTCGCGAGAATCCGACAGCGTCATGATGACGTTCGGGCGCGCTCGGGTTAACCGAGCAAGGCGGGAAGATCCGAGTCGCTCGGACCCGTGAAAAAAAAAGTGAAGTTCGTGCGGGTTCGGATTCAAAGAAACCGAACCCGCTCATCTCTACTCGTAACTAGTATGTATGTATAAAGAAAGAAAAAAAAACCACGGTTAGGTCACTGGTATATACAATTATGGACGGGCTGCCGAGTGCCGACACAGAGGTAGCCACAGCCGTGAACTACCGCACTGTACTGTGTCTGCTGCTAATATATAGACTGGTTGATAAAGAGATAGTATACTCGTAACTAGTATGTATGTATAAAGAAAGAAAAAAAAACCACGGTTAGGTCACTGGTATATACAATTATGGACGGGCTGCGGAGTGCCGACACAGAGGTAGCCACAGCCGTGAACTACCGCACTGTACTGTGTCTGCTGCTAATATATAGACTGGTTGATAAAGAGATAGTATACTCGTAACTAGTATGTATGTATAAAGAAAGAAAAAAAAACCACGGTTAGGTGGTATATACAATTATGGACGGGCTGCCGAGTGCCGACACAGAGGTAGCCACAGCCGTGAACTACCGCACTGTACTGTGTCTGCTGCTAATATATAGACTGGTTGATAAAGAGATAGTATACTCGTAACTAGTATGTATGTATAAAGAAAGAAAAAAAAACCACGGTTAGGTCACTGGTATATACAATTATGGACGGGCTGCCGAGTGCCGACACAGAGGTAGCCACAGCCGTGAACTACCGCACTGTACTGTGTCTGCTGCTAATATATAGACTGGTTGATAAAGAGATAGTATACTCGTAACTAGTATGTATGTATAAAGAAAGAAAAAAAAACCACGGTTAGGTCACTGGTATATACAATTATGGACGGGCTGCCGAGTGCCGACACAGAGGTAGCCACAGCCGTGAACTACCACACTGTACTGTGTCTGCTGCTAATATATAGACTGGTTGATAAAGAGATAGTATACTCGTAACTAGTATGTATGTATAAAGAAAGAAAAAAAAACCACGGTTAGGTCACTGGTATATACAATTATGGACGGGCTGCGGAGTGCCGACACAGAGGTAGCCACAGCCGTGAACTACCGCACTGTACTGTGTCTGCTGCTAATATAGACTGGTTGATAAAGAGATAGTATACTACTAATATTATATACTGGTGGTCAGGTCACTGGTCACTAGTCACACTGGCAGTGGCACTCCTGCAGCAAAAGTGTGCACTGTTTAATTTTAATATAATATTATGTACTCCTGGCTCCTGCTATAACCTATAACTGGCACTGCAGTAGTGCTCCCCAGTCTCCCCCACAATTATAAGCTGTGTGAGCTGAGCAGTCAGACAGATATATAATATATATAGATGATGCAGCACACTGGCCTGAGCCTGAGCAGTGCACACAGATATGGTATGTATGTGACTGAGTCACTGTGTGCTGTGTATCGCTTTTTTCAGGCAGAGAACGGATTATAAATAAAAGTGGTGGTCACTGGTCACTATCAGCAAAACTCTGCACTGTACACTACTGAGTACTCCTAATGCTCCCCAAAATTAGTAAATCAAGTGTCTAAACGGAGAGGACGCCAGCCACGTCCTCTCCCTATCAATCTCAATGCACGTGTGAAAATGGCGGCGACGCGCGGCTCCTTATATAGAATCCGAGTCTCGCGATAGAATCCGAGCCTCGCGAGAATCCGACAGCGTCATGATGACGTTCGGGCGCGCTCGGGTTAACCGAGCAAGGCGGGAAGATCCGAGTCGCTCGGACTCGTGAAAAAAAACATGAAGTTCTGGCGGGTTCGGATTCAGAGAAACCGAACCCGCTCATCTCTACTGGCTATACCCTACTTTCTGCAGAATTTGTTAAAAAAGTGAAAGCCCTATCTTTGGCAAAAACTGACATTTTTGATGTATCTAGGGCTCTTCTCCCTATAATAAATACATCATATAATTATGTTTGAAAGCATCCCACCTATGGTGTGTGTTTGTGTGTATTTTCGGTTCATAGTCTGTACCTGAGATTAACGTGTTGTACACAGATTATGTCACGTAGCATGCCTAGCATGCAGGATTTTTGCTCCTCAATGGGAACACTTTCTAAAAACAAAAAAAAGCTTTGTGGATGATTTCAACTTAATTTTGTTATTATTATTATTATTATTATTATTATTATTATTATTATTATTATTATTATTTATTATTCATTATTCCCAGTTTCTCAACCATTGTGCACAATGATATTTGAATGGACCGGTGATAAGTGAATTGGATAGGAATACATCTGAACAGCAGGCTAAGGTACTGTGAGTAATTAGAGATTAATTACAATCCCATAGTTTGTATCATGGTTCAGGGTCAGCGTGGGGTCACCGCACATGGCAAACTTGGAGAGCTGTGACTGGACGGATGACGCCAGCCTAGAGTGGCTCAGGAAAATGAAGCATTTAAAAATTTGGAGACAGAGAGACTGGAAGTGAACTCACAGCCAGGCTTCTGGCGACAGCACTGACACTAAGTTGTGGGCATTTGGGCACCAAAAAAATTTGTTAATAAACTTCAGCCAAAGTGCAGCTGCACCATGTCTATGGAAATCCAATTAACCTTTTATTTACCAATTTGAAGTAATAACACAGAGGCTTCCTATTAAACTTTTGGTATCTGGAGCATCTGCACTGTAACTTCTATCAAATTACATTTTGACCGTCTTTCTTTATTTTATGTCTCTTAACTCTCTCACTGCCAGACTATTTGGAATTTTTTCTCACTACAATGAATAGTCCGGTTTTTCAGTATGTTCATATAGATTAGTTCGCTCATGCAACATTTCTGTGAACATATTCCACTTCACATTCAGAACAAACATATATGTTTCCAGAAGTGCAGCATCTTATTTTCATGGCTTCTATTTATTAATAGCTGTTTTCACTAGGATTAGGGCTTTGTGCTGTTAATCAACAGTGTACAATGAGTGTTGCTGGCAGTAGCCTTCTCCTGCAATAGCTTTCCCATGCAAGTGTCCTCCAATCACTATCACCATCTACTGTAGAGATACTGTAGATTTTCTAAAGCTTGTAAAACAGACAAGTGATGATGTTTCCCATAGCAATCTATCAAATTCTGTCTATCATTTTCTAGACTGCAATAGAAAAAATATAGCAAGAATCTGATTGGTTGCTATGGACAACATCACTGCTTACCTGCTTTAGAAGCTTTAGTAAATCTATCACTAAAGGTGGGCACACACTGGTAGATATATCTGACGATCAATTGATCGGCAGATATATCTATGGACGGATCGGGCAGTGTGTTGAGCATACACACTGCCCGATCCGTCTGGAACGACGTCATGAACTGTGCGGGCGTGTACACACGCCCGCCCAGTTTAGCTGTCAATCACCGCCGGCCGCCGCAGCATGTGTACGAACGGTCGGCCGACCACCCATACACACAGCAACGCACCAATATATCGGTAGATATATTGGCCGTCGGCTGTGCTGCGGGGCTGACGCGATACGTCTGTGAATGACGGAGTTCACAGACGTATTGCCCGTACACACTGGCTGACAGACCCGCAATATATCGGCCGTTCAAGAGAAGAGAACGGCTGATATATTGGCCAATTTGTACCCACCTTAAGAGTGCAGAAAGATGTAAGAAACATCCTTTATTAATAAAGAGAGCATTTTCTTTGTTAAATTAATATATAAATATTTTTACTATATATATATATAGAGAGAGAGAGAGAGAGAGAGAGAGAGAGAGAGAGAGAGTAAAAAAAAATCTCTCTCTCTGAATCAGGGACCTTTTCTATGTATGTGGATCCAATTTCTCAGTGGACTTACACTGGGTCCGCCCCCCCGTTGTGACAGTGCAGGATTCATGTGTATGTAAATATATATATATATATATATATTAATTTGTTTAACAAAAAAAATGCTCTCTTTATTAATATATACAGATTAGAGATGTGTGCCAGACCATTTTTGCTGGATTTGGCTCTGATTCATCATCCGGCTTTGGATTTGCCAAATCGCCGTGACTGGTTTTGGATTTGGATTTTTTTCAAAAAAGCTTGAATCAGATAATTTGGGTCTTTTTTTGTTCCTAAAGTATTATTAACCTCAATACCATTAGCAACTCACAATATTGGCCAAAGGCTACAACGAGCTGGCTGATTACTAAGTGACAGAGCAGTGTCACAAACACACAGCTGTTTTAGCACATCTATGAAATATTGCCACACAGCCGTGACAGAAATGAAAAGTGGTGCAAGATGGAATTGTCCTTGGACTCTCCCACCCATCCTTATGTTGGGAGATACTCAGCGACAGGAACTGCTAGTTTTGTGGCTAAAGTGCTTGGTTTGTTTGGGCTCAAACTATTATTTTTTTAAAGGACTACCTTTGATCAGTAATGAAGAGGTTGATGATAAGGGTGTTAATTACAGTATAATCTTGTAAAATAAATGTAATTAACTCACTGCAAAGGATGTAACATGGAGGAGGTGCTTAGGTGGCTAATGTCCCTGCCTTTACTAACTTTGGCCTCACAAATGGAACAGATGCCTTCACAAACATTGTCAGGATTTGGGTAAAAATAATTCCACACCCAAGAGGTGGCTGTTTTAGTCTTATGCCCAGGCATCACAATGGTTTTCTTTTTATCATGGGCAAGAACTGCAACTATTGGTGGCTGACTTACACAAATAACATAATCAACATACTCATCCCTCAGTGTTAGATAGTAGTAGTACACACATATCCCATGCATCCTGTTCCACTTCCACACAAGCAGACTCAATTTCTATTATGTCCTCATCACCATATTTACTTGTGCTGCGTCCCACATGTGCAGATGGTGCAGAAATGGTGGAAGGAGGTGAAAGAGGCTTCTCTATGAGGACAGTGTGAGAAATGTCAGACTCACACATAGCTAACATGGACAACCCTAGACTCTACTCAGTGATGTGTGATGGTTCTGAACACACAGTTTGTTCTACTGCCTCAGTGGTTTTAATTTTTTTTACACCTCTTCTAGACTCTGGGGTATATTCAATTGTAGTCGGAAACTGCCATCTTGTTGGAAAGACGGCAGTTTCCGACTATTTTAGGTCAGAAGGGGTTCCGACCTTTTCAATGGTCCCCTAATTTTTCCAACAAGTCAGGAATTCCGACTTGTCGGAAAGCACACGGATCTTCGGAATAGCCACCAATTCACATGCTTTTGTCAGAACCACGGCCAAATTCGACAGTTTTTGGTCCCGTTTTCAACAATATCATTCCGACTTTAAAAATGTCCTGTCCTGTCAGATTTGGCCGTTCATTGAATAGTGCTTTGTCGGATCTTTCCGACAATGCTTGTTGGAAAGGATCTAACTAGAATTGTATATATCCGTCTGAGTGAAAAGGTTTTGCATCATCATGAGAAGCAGAAAAAGACATCTAATTTACAGTTGCCGAACCACCACTCATATATACAGGCCAAGGCCTGAGCCGTTCCTTGCCACTGCATGTGGTGAATGGCATGCTGGCACTTTTATGTTTTACTGCATTAAACCTTCCCTTTATAAGAGGTGCTTTTTTCTTTAGCACTGTATATATTTTTTTTTATATTAGATGCTCTGACTTAGACCTGCTATACCCTTGAGCATCGGCTTTAGTAGATGATGTTACTGGACTAGTGTTGTCAGCATGCGGTAGGGTACGTTACGCACAGACAGAAAAGGAGTGTGGCTTTGCTGGTAAGGGGCGTGGCCTATCTGAATGGACCCCCGTTTCGTCGCTCTGGGTGTCCTGGAGATGTGGGCTGCCCCCCAGGGACCAGTGAGAGTGCAGAGCCAGATCCTACACAGTGATAGGAGCTGGGTGCTGGACTTAATGTCACAGTGCAGCACCTTGCGGCTGTCACAGAAAAGGAGTTGGCACTTTGGTGTCACCCCTTGGCGGATGACACCTGGGTGCGGGCTACACCTTTGAGACTCCACTGATGCCAGTGTGACATCCCTGAAGCAGTACCTCAGTGCAATACTTGTGAGAAACAACACATAAAAGTGAGGGAATCCTTAGTAACTGGAGCAAGAGAAGCTGCCCAAACACTAATCACAACAATGAAACTTCACCGGGATTCAATATAACATAGGTAACAGAAGAATTGTGACTTGCAAATTGGCGCTTACAGAAATATACAATACGTCTCTTATTATGGTAATCAGGAGTCCCTATGATCCAAGGAAGTCTTCACGTCATATTTTCCAGTGGATAAGTGTAAACATGAAAAACATAAAAAAATAATACGTGTAGTACAGTATCACAAATTTTATAGTTGAGTATCAATTATATCAAGTTTCTTTTCAACCTGGTGTTCTGAAGACGGTGGTGTTAATTTTCTTAATTAATCGACTGGAGAATATGACGTGAAGACTTCCTTTGATCATAGGGACTCCTGATTACTAAAATAAGGGACGTATTGTATATTTTTATAAACTTCTTTTTGCAAATCACTATTTTTCTGTTACACTTGTGAGAAACAGCCTATAACTAATTTCTGATAATATATCATTATTATTATTATTATTATTATTATTATTATTGCTCATTTAGTAGCTTTACACCAAGGTTACTGTTAAACAAACTTGTCTGTACTTAGTATTTCCCATATTACAGCTGTTATCTACACTACCTGCAAATCCTATAGCCATCTGTGCCACAGAGTGTCTGTTTATATATTGGGTCTTCTCTGGTACAAAAAACAAACTGGTGTTTATGGACAAAACACTTGAATGGACTGTGAAGGTGAAACGTCATGTTTCCATTGCAGTGGTTATTATACTCATTCAGATTTCCTTCCTATTCTTCATTTAAGGGTTCAGCATAAGTCTAAATCCAAGCAAATTGATTTTTCTTTCTCAATATAAATTCAATGATCAGATCATGCCTTTGATAAGTGGGATGTTTGAAAATGCTTCAGTAGAATTTATTGTTTATAAACTACCGTACATGAAGCTGTACATTGAGATTAACAAGGGTGGTAGACTAAACTAACTAAGAATGTTTATTTTTTAACATGATTTTTCTGTTGGTTCAATTACTGTATTTCCTGGGTTTTTTTTTTTGGTTTTTTTTTTGTTATGCCAATATTTCTGGTTATTTCTAGAGATGTGCGGTTCAGTTGTCCAGAAATTAGAATCCACCCCACTTTTGAACCAGTGCCACATCCCTTGCGCGTCCTAATTCTACCTCCCCTGGATCTCCATAAGTGGAATATTTAAAATTAGGCAATTATGCACTGTATAGAAAAACACCATTGATAAGCATCAGAAATGGCGACTATTAGTATTCTCATAAAAGTGGCTTACAGACACACTTGCCAATGTTTCCGATTTGGATGATGGTCGATTTCAACAATTAACGACCATCGTCCAATTGGATTGCTATGCAGAACGACGGAAAACCACTGATGAATGACCGCGGGGATGTGCATCGTTCATCGTTGGTGCATACACACTGAGCGATATGAGCAATTTCTTGTTCATTACTGAACGAGATCGTTCATATCGCCCACACACATCGGCAAGTGTGTAGGGCCCATTAGAGCAAAATGTACTATGTGGCAGGTTTTGTGTAATATAGAAGTCGCTGCAACATGCTGTGTATTGATGGTGGGCTCTAAAGCTAAAATTACTAGAGGTAATTTTCCATCTAAATAGAATGCGCCGTTGGTCACCCTATACCACTACGATGAAATAGAGAAAGTGAAAACAAAAAGATATGCGCTCAATAGTGCTATGACTTTTAAATACGCAATTTTAATAGGCATGAAGTACTGTAATCATTTGACAATTTATTAAAACAATAAGCTCATGTGGAACAAATTAAAATTAGCTCATTAGGAAGTGATTACAATAAAAGTAGAATCCGAAATTAGCTTTGAAGCAAACAGAAAAAGTCAGATGGATACCACTGTAGTTGCCGAGTTCACATTACGCCACATTATAGAGCTACCAATATACATTATGCCACAGAGAACCCCCCTATTCACATTATAACATAGGCCGGTCTTCAATTACCCGCGATCATTTATCGCGGGTAATTGTGATGCCGGGGGGGGGGGGCTATTCAATTAGCCCTGATAAGTCGGCGCGAGCCACGGCTTATCAGATATTTTGTTTCACCTGCCTCAAGCAGGCAAAGCAAAGTCTCCAAAAACTGTTTCTACCGAAAACACACAGGTTTCACTGAACCTGTGTGTTTTCGTGTGAAAATATATTTTTGTTCGGATGACCTAATTGGATAGCCTGAAAAAAAAATACTGAAGAAACATCAGGAAAAAAAATTGCAAAAAACATCAGTTTTTTTGCTCCCTAAGTTTCTTCGTGGGTAATTGAATACCGTCCATAGCGTGCCCAGTTCATATTGTGCCACATTCATCTTCACTTCCTCCTGACCTTGGCCAACATTGCTGTGTGACCATATCAAACAGCCTATTAAGAACCTTTTCAAGCTGGCTGACCATTGTGCAATAAGTAGCACCTATTCCTTGTGTATCAGTGACTTTTTCCCAATAGATTATAAACTTGCAAGCAGGGCCTTTCTGCCTCTATGTCTGCCTGTTATTACCCAGTTTTGTTTTATTACTGTTGCTCCAATTGTAAAGCGCAATGGAATATGCTGCAGTATATAAGAAACTGTTACTAATAAATAATAATTACAATACCCCCTGTCAGAGGCGTCACCGGGTGTGGTGGCAGCCCGTGTGCACCCTTGATATGCCAGCGCGCCGGAGGCCCATCTCGCGGCAAAAGAGGAGTGGTCACAAATAAAGGGGTGTGGCCTCACAGATCATCACTCCCGGGGCGCGCCCAGCATCTCCGGAGATGCTGGGCTGTACTGGGCTGCCCCCGGAGACTGTCTGCAGCGCTGTCAACTCCTCTTCTATGACAATAGCCAGGTGCTGTAGCAGAATTTCATACTTCAGCACCTGGCTCCTGTCACTGCGGAGGAGCCCACAGATTGGTGTCACACCCGGGTGCGGGCCGCACCCCCCACACCAGCCTTGTGACGCCACTGACCCCTGTTCATATTATGCCACTTCATCTTATCCCACACTATAGTGCCTCCACTTCATATTATGCCACACTACAGTGCCCCAGTTAATATGATGTAACATTAAAGTGACTCCAGTTCATGGTATAGATCAGGCTTGTCCAACCCACGGCCCGCGGGCCGCATGCGGCCCAGGTCGGCTAGTAATGCGGCCCAGTGCAATTTTTTATTTGTTAAGAAATTCTAAAGTTTCAAGTTACACTGCCGGCGCTTGCGGCCGGGGCACGTCACAACGGTGACGCCAGCGCGCTTCACCCGCCCCATCCATTTTTTTTTTTTGCAGAGTACGGACACCACATGTGAAGCTGAACCGGCCCCAGCAGGCTGTCAGCACATCCTGATTGGATTGCTGCCGCTGGGACCAGCACCAGCTCACGCCCTCTCCGCTGTCAGTCACAGTGTAGCCCTCCTCCGCTGCATAGCGGCACACGTGACTGAGCAGCACGAGAGTAGAGGAGCCCAGCGGAGAAATTGGTTCTACAAGAACTCGTAAGTGAGCCGGGGGGGTGTCTGAAGTCCGTGGCCGCGCCGCTGTACAGTGTCCGGGGGGGGGGGGGGGAAATCGGGATCTGAAGTCCGTGGCCGCGGCCCGCACCGCTGTACAGTGTCCCGGGGGGGGGGGGGGGGGAGGAGGTCTGAACCGCTGTACAGTGTCGGGGGAAGGGAGGGTCTGGTCTGAAGTCCAGCGCCACGCCACAATACAGTGTCCGGGGGGTTTCTTGGGAGCTGGGATGGACTTGATGTCCAGCGCTGCAGCAGTAAAATGAGGCCGGCGGTGTCTAAACTCCACAGTACAGATTGGTTCGGGGGGAGGGGGTAACGAGGATGAAGTCAGGTGCCACTGCAGTACAATGTGTCCAGGAGGGGGGGGGGTTGGGGTCCGCTGTCAGTCACAGTGTAGCCCTCCTCTACTGCACAGTGGCACACGTGACAGCAGCACTTGTGGGCCCTTGAAGAAGCACAGTGTGGAGGGAGGGGGGGGGAGGGAGAGGAGGAGGAGGAGGAGAGGAAGAGGACTACAGTGTGCGTGTGGGGGGGGGGATGCATTGGTGGCTGAGAAACAATGTCAAACATCTCACTAACTTCATTTCCAAGTAAGTTTAATATGTTAACTATGTTTTCTATGATTTTTTTGGATGATCAGGTATCGTTACTGTTATTTTATTTTATGTGCGGCCCAAACCAAATTTTCATCTTCTAATGTGGCCCAGGGAAGGTGAAAGGTTGGACACCCCTGGTATAGATCATAACAATGAGCAGTTCATATTATGCCTCATTACAGTGCCCCCTTACCATTATAACATCCACTACCCACCTCTCACTGAAAATGCAATGTCACCCCATTCAGGCTGAGCAATGAGTCAGACCCAATTGCTTAACATGCAAATCAGTGAAATTGGCATGCAACTACAGTATAACTGGGGTCTGGGGCCCCTTAAGCCTCTGGGCCACATAGCAATGGCACCCCTTGCACCCACTATAGCTACTCCCATGCCATGGGCCATGGTTAGGCTATCATATGTTTGAAACACATATTGCCTAAATCTTGTCTTCCATTACAGAACAAGGTCAGTTGCATTGTTTAAGTGTTTATAGGGCAGTATCCTATTAGGCCGATGCTGCTTTGGCTAATCAGAACGGACAGATATTGCGATTACTGACCGATGATCATTAACGTGGTATTCAATTAGAGGCCATTTTGATCGGCCAAAATTGGACCCGCATTCGCACGAAAACGCGTGTTATTGTGGCTCCGGCCTCCCTTTATCACAGATTATGCTTCAGGTACCTGAGGCATAATCCCCAATAAGTGCCGGCCTTGGGTGAAAAGAATTCCGGCATTGGGGCTAATAGGATACCACCCATAGGGTGGGATGTATTAAAATACATCACCGCTTATCACCGCCCATCGCAGCGAAGTTAGGTGGTCATTCCTCGTTGTTGCTAAATGCGCATGGTACGCAGGGCGCATGCGCTTAGTTATTTAACTAAAAACTTAGCAGTCGCACTGCTGATCGGTGAGTGATTGACAGGAAAGGGGCGTTTCTGGGTGGTAACTGAGTGTTTTCCGGGAGTGTGCTAAAAAACGCAGGCGTGTCAGGTAAAAACGCGGGAGTGTCTGGAGAAAAGGGGGAGTGGCTGGCCGAACGCAGGGCGTGTTTGTGACGTCAAACCAGGAACTAAACGGACCGAGCTGATCGCAATCTAGGAGTAGGTCTGGAGCTACTCAGAAACTGCAAGAAAATATTTATTAGCAATTCTGCTACTCTTTCGTTCGCTATTCTGCTAAGCTAAGATACACTCCCAGAGGGCGGCGGCCTAGCATTTGCAATGCTGCTAAAAGCAGCTAGCGAGCGAACAACTCGGAATGAGAGCCTTAATCATATATATTACTAACATATGCGATTAGCTTCACAATACGCAGTCAGAGGCTCCCTGTGATACCTGGAGTGCAGGTTGAGCAGTTCGGCAGGAGTCTCCGTCACCTCCCAGGGCCAGGAGGTGACATGTGCAGGGAGTCCCTGGGCTCCTCCTCCTCCTTCCTGCAGCCAGAAGGAAAAATGGCTGTGTTGCGGGGGTGGAGAAGGTGGGGGATCGTAGAGCTGCACCGGTGGATGACAGGATGCTGGTGAGGGGGCGGTCGGCATGAGTGGCGTGGGGCGGCGGGTGTGGCGGGATGTCGAAAAAAGCCCATAGGCTTCTATAGCATATTGCCAAAAAAAGATGACCATACCCTCCGCAACGATGCGCTGGTGGCTGGGTCTGAGTACAATTGCAAATGCGGTAAAACCCACGAAAACAGGGGGTTTTACCGCATTTTTCCTTTAGTACATCCCGCCCATAGTGAGATAACTGGGAATGCAAAGGAAACATCCAACTACTAAGCTATAGATGGGAATTACGATTGTACTTGATTTACATTTAACAGTGACGATGATTTAGCAATATACAATTTCACTCCAAATAGCTCAGTGAGGACTTAATTGCTTTTAAAGTCAATATAGTTCAAACTACAGTCACTGAGCGACATGCTAACTTTTCCAACACTTCTACTAAGCAACAACGTATTACAGATAGTAACAGAGGAACATTCACTCTGGTGATATGAAGCCCCATTTCACAAGTGAGAGATAATCCTGCTGCTACTAGATACATCCCAGACTATATTTCAGAAATCTAAGAGTCACAACTCAAGTTTCATGGGAGTAATTAGGCAGGCCTATAACTAATTATCCATACACATTACAAGGATGATTGACTGACATTCACTAGCCTGATGAAGGTTGTTATTTATTTATCACATGTCTAATTATATGCATACATCATTTAATTTGCAGAATAATGTTTTAATTAAAAAAATATATTATTTATTTACTGAATGAATACATTTCATAGATGTAATTTCACTAAATCAAAACTTTTTTTGTTGGCTGTTTCCAGTGTGATCACTGTTGATGTTTTTGGAGACCTGAAATGTAGTGCGCGTAATTTTCTTGCCAGTACAGGTGCCTGTCCTACCTTGTTGCTCACTGAAAATACTTTCTGCTTGTAAGAACAGCTTTATGCCTAGTTTAGAATTGTACATAAGCCAATACCACATAAAAATTAGTCTCATATAAAACTAGTCACAATGTTTATCTGCACAACTAAGGGCCAGCAGCGTCAAGAGCGCGATGGAGGTCTCTTCTCATACAAACACTGCAATCCCTAGGTCTTCAGGACACAGCCTCTTCTTGGTTCTCATCCTACCTACAGTATCTAATTGCTCTTTCAGTGTTCACTTCTCAGATTCCACCTCCTCTTTGCTACCTTTATCAGTTGGAGTACCGCAAGGCTCAGTCTTAGGTCCTCTGCTTTTCTCAATCTATACCTCCTCTCTTGGTAAACTAATCAGCTCCTTTGGATTTCAGTATCATTTGTATGCTGATGATACTCAAATCTACCTATCCTCCCCAGATTTGTCACCACCAGTATTGGCTCGTGTCACTGGATGCCTGTCTGCCATTTCATCTTGGATGTCATCTCGCCACCTCAAACTCAACATTTCCAAAACCGAATTAATTATTTTCCCACCAGCTAAGAGTAGTTACCAACCTGATATCTCTATAACTGTTGACAATGCAACTATCCACCCCACCCCACAAGCTCCTTGCCTAGGTGTCACCCTTGACTCTGAACTGTCCTTTGTTCCACACATTCAATCTGTCTCTAAATCATGTTACATGCACCTTAAAAACATATCCAAAATACGCCCTTATCTTACACAAGACACTGCAAAAACTCTAATCCATGCACTCATCCTCTCCCGCATTGATTATTGTAATAGTCTCCTTTCATCTTGGCTGACATCTCGCCACCTCAAACTTAATATTTCCAAGACAGAATGCAACTATCCACCCCACCCCACAAGCTTTCTGCCTAGGTGTCATCCTTGACTCTGAACTGTCCTTTGTTTCACACATTCAATCTGTCTCTAAATCATGTTACATACATCTAAAAAAACATATCCAAAATACGAGCAAACCTTACACAAGACACTGCAAAAACTCTAATCCATGAATTCAAATGTTTGAAAAGTCGGTTGGGTGTCTGTTTTGTCCTGTCTATTAGATAGGAAAAAACAGACGTCCAACTGACTTTTCAAACAATTAAATATCCCCCATTATCTCCCGCATTGATTATTGCAATAGTCTCCTTTCTGGTCTTCCCAAGAAAAGACTCTCACCACTACAATTCATTCTGAATGTAGCTGCGAGGCTAATCTTCCTAGCAAGACGTTCATCATCTGCTGATCCCCTCTGTCAGTCTCTCCATTGGTTACCGGTATTCTTCTACCGTATTAAATATAAAATACTTCTACTCTCATATAAAGCTATTAACCAAACTACACCAACATATATCTCTTTGCTTATCTCAAAATATCTCCCAACGCTACCTCTCCGCTCTGCACAAGATCTGCGTCTCTCATCTGCACGGATTACTCGCTGCCATTCACAATTGCAGGACTTTCTTTCGGGCAGCACTCACCCTTTGGAATGCCCTCCCACGCACAATAAGACTCTCCTCTAGCCTCCAAACTTTCAAGCGTTCCCTTAAAAAATGCACCTATTCAGGTGAGACTATCAAATTCCTGAACCGCATACATAACCTTCAGAAGAATTCATATCTAATTACACCCCATCAGGACTGCCTTTGCAATCTGGTGACTGATATACTATAGATTGTGCCTACCACTGTGTATCCTTCCTCATTCCCTTTAGATTGTAAGATTGCGTGCAGGACCTTCCTACCTCTATGTCTGTCTGTTATTACCCAGTTTGTCTTATCACTGTTGATTCCAATAGTAAAGCGCAACGGAATATGCTGCCGCGCTATATTAAAAACTGTAAATAAATAAAATAAATTAATTAAGTAAAAAGGCATTTCTAGGGAGCTGGGTGTGCCAGGGCTCCATAACCATCTAACCAGTAAAAGAAAATACTTAGTTGGAGTGTGGGGGGAATTCCAAGTTGATTGCAGCAGGAAATGTTTTAGCAGTTGGGCAAAACCATGTGCACTGCAGGGGAGGCAGATATAACATGTGCAGAGAGAGATAGATTTGGGTGTGGTGAGTTCAATCTGCAATCTAAATTGCAGTGTAAAAATAAAGCAGCCAGTATTTACCCTGCACAGAAACAAAATAACCCACCCAAATCTAACTCTCTCTGCAAATGTTATATCTTCCCCCCCTGCAGTGCACATGGGCCCTCATTCCGAGTTGTTCGCTCGGTATTTTTCATCGCATCGCAGTGAAAATCCGCTTAGTACGCATGCGCAATGTTCGCACTGCGACTGCGCCAAGTAACTTTACTATGAAGAAAGTATTTTTATTCACGGCTTTTTCTTCGCTCCGGCGATCGTAATGTGATTGACAGGAAATGGGTGTTACTGGGCGGATACACGGCGTTTCAGGGGCGTGTGGCTGAAAACGCTACCGTTTCCGGAAAAAACGCAGGAGTGGCCGGGGAAACGGTGGGAGTGCCTGGGCGAACGCTGGGTGTGTTTGTGACGTCAACCAGGAACGACAAGCACTGAAATGATCGCACAGGCAGAGTAAGTCTGGAGCTACTCTGAAACTGCTAACTCGTTTGTAATCGCAATATTGCGCGTACATCGGTCGCAATTTTAAGAAGCTAAGATTCACTCCCAGTAGGCGGCGGCTTAGCGTGTGTAACTCTGCTAAATTCGCCTTGCGACCGATCAACTCGGAATGAGGGCCATGGTTTTGCCCAACTGCTAAAAAATTTCCTGCTGCGATCAACTTGGAATTACCCCCTGTGTGTCTGTTATTGCACCTATTAATTCTAATAATCTCACCCTTTAATATGGACTGCCGCTTTCAAATTTGAGGTGCTGACCCTCAATAACTAGATATACAATACAAAAGCAGAATAGAAGGCGCTGTCCCAATATTATAAGGGTTTTATTCAAGAAAATTATCAGACATATACAGCAAAATATTATCATAAAATGAATCGCATGAATACTTCCATAACTGCACAGTAAGCATAATAAAAACTTAAAAAAAAAAAAAAACACATACACAGCACATGGACGTATTAGTAAGGCAAAAAGCAAAAGTGAAGCAATTTCTTTGATGTTATTAGTTCCTTAATAAGTGCAGCTGCATGCACTCAACACAGTCTCAATCTGGGACATGCAAATAGTATACTGCTCTATTTTGTATAAGTGCATCTGATTAGCACAGTTCTATATTTGCAGCATGCAGTTAGTATTTGTGAAGCTTGCACAGTTCACACTGTTTTAAAGCAGCCACAAAGTTAGTTAGGCATTTATTCACACAGCCTTTGTTGAGGGTTATTGCAATTTCTCACCCACATACGTTAAAAACAGCGACAATATATCCAAGGGATCCTTTTGGACCAGACAACCACTGCTCCTCAATAATCTGGTCGGCAATGATTCTGGGCTCACTGCCTTTGAATCCTCCAGCTAGAATGGATAATGAGCCGTGCATTGACCGGCTCCGGACTCCGCACCCAGATGTTACAGGGTAAGGCGCGGATTCACCAGGCTGGTTAAAGTGTGTCTAAATTGATTCGGGGTCTCCACTAATTCGGTTGTATTCGGCTGTTTTGATGGACGTCTCAGTCCCACGGTCTCTGCTAGCATGAGACCCAGCAAGCAGGGACCAGTTCGATGTGTCACCATGCTTCCGCCTACGTCACTCGGCAGCAAGAAGGGGTGTGACTTGACACGTTTCTCAGCCAATCCACAATGGCTATTTCCTCAGAAGTTTAGGATATTTAGGACACTGGGAGGTTGCCCACCACCAAATGTATAGAAAAGTATTGGGGTAATATACACCCTATGCAACAAAAACAGTTGTATTTGTTAAAATGAATGGAGGCAGTAGATACCCGTGGGCACTTTACTGCTATTTTCTACTCTCCTTCCTGTAAAAGGTCCCCAAGTCAGCCTCCCATTTAGCTCTAGGAGCTGATAACTAAAATGCCCAGCAGGAATGAATGAAAGTTAGATAGCAACCTGTCTCATGTGCCTCATTATGCACATTTTAATAAAGAAGTCAGTGACAGTTGGAGGACCCTCATGCTATTGAGCAGATAGAACATGCCTCAATTAAAGACATCTAAAAAAGTGAACAGTGGGTATACTAAACTTCTGTTGTAATTGAGAGAATAATTTAAGCATCCCTGAGGAATGTAGTTGACCCACTGTAACCACTCCCCACTCACTCCAGACCTCACGGACCTTCATTCCCTCAAGTTTCGGACAACACCTTAGAGTGCCAAAGAGGTGTATCTGGATTTAAACCTCCCTCTCCCAACAGCTTTGAAACAAATTCCCACACTCTAGTCGCCTGGAGATAAGAAGAATACCACTCCTAGTCATCTAGGATTATCCCACGCTTGAATAACCGAAGCATCTACATGAGCTGTGAGGTAAAATCCACGTAAAAACGGCAAAATCGGGGGTTTACATGAGGGAAAAACCATTGATTCCACAATTTATGCAGAATCAGTGGTGTTTCCACACCTGATATCCTGAATTTTAGCTGCAGGAAAAAGGCTATTTAATTAAATATCCTTTCCCTGCATGGTGGGGAGTTTAGCCAGCAATTAGATGTGGGGTAAACCCCATGGCTAATTGATTACCCCCTTATAAGTACTGTCTCCACAGTACTTGTAATGTTATATATAAAGTACATATGCTACTGTAATTTAACAAATGAATGAAACTTGGCAGACCGTGCTCAGAGGCCTCTGCTCATATTCTATAATAAAATGTGCTGCAGAGAGATGAAGCATTGCCAGCCCTCTAAACACTTGCCAGTTACAGCCTCTCGGGTTCATGAAATGTTGTGATATCAAATATTGTCTATTTTTACTCTGAAAGAGTCCAAAGTATCAAGTAGTTTATGGTTCAAGAACTTCTATGAAAGAAGGATAACATACAGGATTTGCACAGTTTCCAGATACCATAACCTCTCGCCTCGGAATTCCTCCTATTTGTTTAAAAAAATGCTAGTTAATCTGGACACAATAAACTTGATATAGGTTGTATCCACATGGCAACAATACCAGACACAGAGGACTAGCCATTGTTAGGTAGCGGGTAAGTGGCAACGTTATGTGTTTTAACTGAACGTGTCAAGGTTATCTGAATATCCTTGTATATCCTTGTATACAGTATGTGACAACATAATGGAACAGTAGGACACTTTGCCATAGTTATGTAATGAGATCATTTTAAAGATGTAGCTCAAATAGACCAGCTAGACTTTGTCACAAATAAACACCCTTTGTTTCCATCAATTGCTGTTTGAACACAACTCTTTGTATAGGACAAGTGGCTGAAATATCAGCTCCTGGAACCTTCTTCGCAACTAAAACTAAAAAAGATCTTTGCATTGTTATGCGATGAATGCCTAAGTCTATGAAGAATAGAGCAATTTATATTGTTCTCTTTTTCTCTGATACCTAACATACTTCCCTAAAAGTAAACTTTACCTTATTGTGCAGGTGTGCATGTATGCCCTCTTCTTCACTGCTAAATAGACCTACGGTACATTCAAGCCTGCTGATCATGAATATGATTATAGACTAGCTGCTTTTTCCATTGCAGGGCTGTTATTCTAGGGAGAAGGTGCTACATTGCTTTTTGTAGCACTCACTCCCCCCATTAGGGAACTAGCACTGCACTGATAAGCCTGGGGCTGATTTTCAATTATGGGGGCTTAACCACTTAACTGACGATTTTTTTCCCTGCAAAACCGTTCATAAAATAGTTTTTTTTTATTGTTTTATTTAATATAGTTTACAAAGTGTTTTTTTATATTTAAATATTATAGTATACAGATCTGAAGAACAGATCTCCTTGACAAAAACTGGGAGACACAGTGGTGCGGCTCAGCAGCACGTAATCTGACCATGCCAGGTAAGTGGCAGGAAGTCTGGCGAGTCTATATATTCTTAAAGCAGCAATCATTTAAAAGACAAAACCAGGTTGGAATAGGCACTGGTGGGGTTAGCCCTAACCACCACCCCTGGAGGGTTAGGGTTAGGGGTGGGAGGGGGGGGGGGGGGTTGGATAAAAATACTTACCCCCTCCGACGTCGGGATTTTCAATGTCAGGATGCCGGTGTCAGTCATGTGACCGCTGGTATCCCAACGAGCAGTATATCATACCCAATCCGCATAAAGCACATGAAGTTACATTCTTTTTGGAATTGAAATACAGAGATGTGGAGATGTGGAGGAGGTTGTATATATGTTTACATGGGTGTAGTATGGTATGCCGGCGGCCGGGATCCCGGCGACCAGCATACCTGCACCGGGAGCCCGACCACCGGCATACCGACAGTGTGGCGAGCGCAAAGGAGCCCCTTGCGGGCTCGCTGTGCTCGCCATGCTGCGGGCACAGTGGCGGGCTACGCGCACCACGCTATTTTATTCTCCCTCCAGGGGGGTCGTGGACCCCCACGAGGGAAAATAGCTGTCGGTATGCCGGGTATCGGGATCCCGGCGCCGGTATACTGTGCGCCGAGATCCCGTCATTCGGCATACTGAAGACCACCCGTTTACATATGCACTGATGTTCCCAACTTTATCAGGCTGGAAATACAGTAACTAGCACGCAGGCATAGTTTTTTGTGGTAGTCTCTTTTTTTTCCCCAAAATATGTTTTATTGAGGTAAAGCATAAACCATAATACAGAGACATATCCGCATTTGTATGATACAGAAAATGCAAGTAAATAGACATAGAGCGGTAACAGCATAGTTTCAAGTCATACCTCAAATTTTCCATTTTCTAACTTAAAGTATTCATATTGGAAGGGTGACCAGTGTATAGCATGGTGAAATAAAGGAAAAGAAGAGAAAGTATTTCTATGAACTTATAACCGGTCTAATATAAAAGTAAAATTTTAGCTATATAGAAGCGTCCAACAACGTGGAGGACGCATAGTATAAACAATAAACATATAAAAACGGAGAAAACGATTCATATAGTATCCACCAAGGTGAGAGAGGCCATCCACCCATCCATGGAGAGACTGTCGGAGCGAAAGAAGTCACATATATATCAGAGATCCAAGGGTATGTAGATGGAGAACAAGGGGAAATGGAGAAGAAAGGAAGAAATAGGTAGGTATGTTAGCGAAGGGAAAGAGGGAATAGTTGGCAGTTCAGAGTTATGTAAGGATGACGGGGGGGTCTGTGGTCCAGGAGACGGTGACAGTACCATGTGGTGCAATGGAAACTTTGTTGGATAGCTAGTTTGGTAGGTGTATGTAGAGTATGAATTAACTTTTCCCAACATTGAAATAGCGATGGAGTCAAAACCTCTTTGTCAAGGGATGTTTCTAGCCAGTCCATTGTAAAAAGAAAGAGCAGTCTGGAAGTCGCCATGTGTAAAGTACGGGGGGAATCATATATCCATTGTTGAAGGACGGCTTTCCTCCCTACGGCTGAGAGCAGCATCACTAGTTTTTTATCAGATGAGGGAATATTTGGTTGGTCTAGTATGTGGCCAAAAGAGCCCAGGGAGCGGTACATCGGAAATGAATGCCTAAGCTAGAGGAACTATATGTCTGTAATTCACCCCAAAATGTCTGTATATAAGGACAGTGCCAGAAGCAGTGCATAATGTCGGCTACTGGCGCAGAGCATTTAATGCATTTCGCAGACTCTGAGAAGCCCATCAAGTGGCTCCGTTTTGGAGATATGTATGCCCTATGCAGGATCTTATATGACATTTCCTGATAGATGCTTGCTGGAATAAGTTTCAAAGAAGTAGCAAAGTTTTCCAATATCGTCTCAGGAGACATAGAAGGGATCTGAGATGACCACTTTTTAAGTTGTATAAGGTCAGAGGCAGGAACGATATCCGTACGAATTCGGGTGTAGATTGTCGATATGGAGTAGGTGCCCGAGTGCATTAGTGTGGCTAGTGGATTAAGAAAGTCTGATTTATCTAGGTGTGACAAAGTCGAAGGTATGTAGTGGGAGGCTTGGAAATAATAGAATCCATGGAGGGGGTCAATATTATATTTATCCACAGTTTCAGTGAAAGTAAATGGTTTGTGTAGGGGGGTTAAGGAGACTGCGCACATGCGTGATTCCCGCAGCATTCCAATTGTTAAAGGGAAAAGATGCACGCCCATTTTGGAAATCTAAGTTGCAGAGGAAAGGAAGAAATGGTGAGTGAAGATGGTGTAGGTTTAATGACTTTCTCGATCTTCTCCACGCTACAATAGTAGGGGACAGTAGAGGGTTGTCATATTGGGGCAGTTTCAGGGTGGTATTATTAGCATGTAAAATAAAGCTAAGTGATAGAGGGGTACAGAGTTGAGAGTCGAGCGATGAGTCGGTAAAAATATGAGTGTCTATGAGCCAGTCCATGGCAAAGCATAGAAGACAGGCCCTATTATACTGCTCTATGTCCGGCAAATTCAATCCTCCATTCTGTACTGACTGGGATAGTTTAAGAAAGCTTATTCGAGGCCATTTATTAGACCATATGAATTTAGAGATGTGTGAGTTAAGGAGCGACAGGTCAGATTTCGTGAGCAAAATGGGGACCATTTGGAGGACGTATAACAGTTTAGGGAAACAAGCCATTTTAATAAGATTACATCGACCCAGGAGATTAAGAGGAAAGTTTTGCCAGAGGGTGAGTTCAGATTGAATTATAATGAGTATAGGGTGTACGTTGTAGGAATATAAAAGGGCAGGGTCTGAAGGCAATGAGACCCCTAAGTAAGTGAGGTGAGTGGGGGCCCACCGGAATGGGAAAGGGGGGTCCCACCCTAGGGTAACTTGTTTATATATGGCTAAGGCTTCTGACTTGTCGTAGTTAATCGAAAAACCTGCAAAAGAGGAGAAACACTCTATGGCCTCCAGGAGCCTAGGGACGGAGAATTTAGGGTTTGAGGTAAAGAGGAGGATATCGTCTGCGAACGCTATAATTTTTAATTCTTGAGAGCCAATTAGTATACCCTTGAATTCAGTTAAATTAATAATGTAGCGTATAAAAGGGCCAAATTGAAAAGAAGGGGGGAGAGAGGGCAGCCCTGTCTAGTGCCCCTCTCTAGGGTAAAGGGGGTAGAGGAGATATTGTTGACCATGACTTGTGCCGTAGGGGTAGTATAGAGGGAGTTGACTAGACCACAAAATCTCTCTCCAAATTGTTGATGACGTAAGACCCGATCAAGAGGAGGCCAGGCAATCTTGTCAAAGGCCTTCTCTGCATCCAGATTGATTAATATGTTATCGCTAAGCTTGTGGGATCGAGAGTAGGTGATGGCAGCCAATGCGGCTCTAATACCTTTCACCGGTTGCCTATTTTTAAGGAAGCCCAGTTGGGCGGGTGATATGATGCGGGATAAACATAATTGTAGGCGGGTAGCCATGAGTTTAGTTAAAATTTTGAATTCCTGGTTGAGAAGGGATATAGGTCTATAGGAGCTAGGGAGGGAGGGGTCCTTGTCGGGTTTCACTATTACAATAACCTTGGCTTCATTGAACCGAAGCGGAGTTTGTTTGGTGGAAAGGACATGATTGTAGAGGGACGTAAGAGTGGGGGCCAGATCATCTCTAATCATTTTATAGAACTCTGCTCCAAAGCCATCAGGGCCGGGACTTTTATTGTTCGGTAAACTTTTTATAGTATCTGTAACCTCCTCGATGGTGATTGGGCTTTCTAGGAAGTCCCTCTCCTCCTGAGAGAGGACAGATAAGTCCGCTGCTTCGAGAAAAGAACTATTGGCAGCAATATCGTCAGGGCCCTTAGAGTATAAGGAGCGATAGAAATGCATAAATTCAGTGCAAATAGATTTGGGGTCCGAAACCAGCCTGCCTGAAATATTAATGGTATTAACCCAGGTACGAGATTTGGGGCCCTTGGTCAAGTTAGCCAGTAATTTACCCGATTTATTGCCCCATCTGTGAAACTTATTCCACTGGTAATCGTAAGAGAGTTGGGCTCGTTCAGTAAGGAAAGTATCATACACAAGTTTAGCAGAAAGGTAGGCTTCCTTGTTAGCAGGGGTATCATATTGCTTATAGTTCCGATATGAGGAGGTTAACGTCGTACTCAGAGTCTGCAGCTGTGAGGAAAAATTTTTCTTTTTAGAGTGAGTGTATGACATAACATGTCCTCTAAGGACCGCTTTAGCAGCACCCCAGAATATCGGGGAGTCTGGGGTGCTGGGATGAATATCGGGGAGTCTGGGACCTGTTCGTTGTTGTCTAGGGTGTAATTGAGCCAGGATTGTTTAAGGTGGAGGAGGAAGTCGATGGAGTGTCGTAAGTATGCAGGGAAGCGCCAGCTTGGGGTAAAATGGAGGGGCAGAGATATTTGGAGGCATAAAGATATAGGAGCGTGGTCAGAGATAATGATGTCAGCAATCGACGTATGAGTCACCTTAGGAAAGAGGCACGTGGAGGTAAATATATAGTCTATGCGAGAGTGAGATGAGTGAGGATGAGAGTAGAAAGAAAAATCCTTTTGGGTCGGGTGAAAGATGCGCCATGGGTCGAGTAGATCAAGTTGTGAGCAGAAAGAAGGAAGTAAGTGAAGAATAGAAGGGGTAGCATGAGTACTTACTCGAGATCTGTCCATGGATGGGTCAAAAACCAAGTTTAAATCACCTCCAATAATCAAATTTTGGCCTCCCCAAGTAAGAAGTGTCGACAAGAGAGCTGCAAAGAAAGAGTCAGGGGAGGTATTGGGAGCATAGGCATTGAGAAGAGTATACGTAACATTATCAATTAGTACATCAAGCAATATGAATCTGCCCTCAGGATCGAGAAGCTTCCTACTAACTGAGTGTTGCAAGTTGGTATGAAAAAGGATAGCCACTCCTCGGGATTTAGAATGGTAAGGGGCCGAAATACAGTTCCCTATCCAGGGGGCTCGTAGAGAATTCCTAGGGTCATCTAACCAGTGTGTTTCCTGAAGGAATACTACATGAGGGGCTATACGTTTCAAATGTGAAACTACCTTCTTCCTTTTAACCGGAAGATTAAGACCTTCTACATTCCAGGAGACTAGGCATAGGGAAGCAGTGTTAGGATCTCCGAGTGTGTGGGAGTGTGGGGAGGCAGCTGAGGCCATATTAACCTACTCCCACAGGCGGAAATGACCTAATGAGTGTGTATAAGGTGAGATAGGGCCCCACCCCATCCCAGCGAGCGGGGGAGGATACCCCAGGAGGGGAAGGAGGCCTCGGCCCAGGCGAACATAACTAAACAAATAATAAAACATTAGTGAAAGCAACAAAAATGGTAAACAAGGGGTGAATGAACTATAAGCATACATACGGATAAACATAATGCTTCACATATGAGACCCAAAATGTAGAATCAAGACAATAATGAATAGCAAAGCAGTGAACAACAAACACAGTCAAGTATTAGGTAAGGCGAAGTGCAGCCTTGCTTCTCCGGGATCGTCGAAGAATAACGGTTTGCCATTTTCAAAGACCCGAAGGCGCACCGGGTAAAGCAGGGAAAACTTGACCTTGGTGTCGTAGAGGTGTTTGCATATGGGAGCAAACTCCCTGTGCTTAGTAGCCACAAGAGCAGCAAAGTCCTGGAAAATGAGTAGACGGTCGTCATTGTAAGACAAGGAGGCCGTTTTGCAATAGTGTTCCAAAAGCTTTATCTTATCGGCATAGTTTAAAAGTCTCATTATCACAGGGCGGGGGCGTCCAGTAGGGTTACTACTTTCCGGTCAAATCCTATGGGCTCTTTCAATGAGGAGTGGGGTTCCTCTGAGGTCCATAGCTAATTGTTCTGGTATGCCCGAGGAGAGTAGATCCAGGAGTTCGTGACCTTTAACCGATTCTGGCATGCCGATGACTCTCAGGTTATTAAGCTGACTGCAATTTTCAAGGTCATCGATCTTTTCTGAGAGGTCGGCAATTTCCGATTGATTGGATTGTATGGTTCACTGAGCCGTTGACAGGTCATCCTTTAATGTCGATATCCTCTGTTCCGCCTCATCTAAGTGACTAGAGTGATGGTTGAATTGGGTGAGAGTAGATTCGATGGCCTCTTTGATGCCAGCTAGTTTTTCATCCAAAAGGGGCCCCAAAACAGCTACCAAGTTGTTATGCTTCATTTTCGGTTGTTTAACGGGTGGCCTGGATCTGCGCGTGCGTTGAGATGTAGAGCGCGATGTCGAGCGGTCCGAGTCAGAAGAATTGCCACAAGGAGTGTCCTCACGAGGCGGCAATGGAGCCCCCGCTGAAGTCATGGATGTAGGAATTAAGAACTTTTCCATGCAGAATTTTTGAAGTATAAAAGTAATAGTAACAAAAGTGCGCAGAGAGTGAGATCTCGGAAGGGTGTATCGGGTCTCACATGTGAAGCAGCAAGATGTCGGGTCGTCACATCACTCTAAGGGTAATGTAGGAAGTAGCTACTACGGGATCCAAGCAGCATTTAGCGGAAAGGTGGGGTAGCCAAAGTGTAATCAGGTAGTGACTTGGCGGTGAGATGACACTCACAGATGGCGGACTGAATAGAGATGTGCCGCGGTAATGATCATCGAGGTAGGCGGCCGCAACAAGGAGTAAGCGCTGCAGGAGCATGAGGCAGCAGTGCCAGGACGGGGAGGATGTGTTGTGTAGGTGAATCTCCATCAGCGATAAACTCACAGCAGGATTTGTTGGGGTGGCAACGCAGCTGCACAGATGGTGAGGGCAAGAGTCAGGGTGCGGTCACACTGCGAGGGAGACCGGTCAAGGAGGGGGCAGCAATCCAGCCACAATAAGTAGATCGGTGGGGGGAAAGTGCTGCAGGATAGATGATGGGGTGTATATGCTCCAGCCGGAGCCAGGCCCTCGTGGCAGTGGGTGGTGGTGGCAAATGAGGTGATATCTGTGGCCTGTGGTTTTGCACTGGGGGGTGCTTCCCCTAAGTAAGCAGTGTTGTGGAGGGCTGGAGGGTTCTCAATAGGTGAGGCGCAGTGTCTCACCAATGTAGTAGCGTGCTGTGCGGCGGGCAGTAGGCAGCAGACAGCCCGGTCCCTCCGATGATGATATAAGGCTAACCTTTAGCAGAGCCTCTCGTGCACTCAGCGCCATTCTCCCCTGGAAGGTCCGAATGGTGGCAGAGGCCACGGGCTGCTCCGGTCACCCCTCGAGTAGCAGCAGGGAGAGGCAACGGGGGTATCAGGTGTGCAGCTTCGGCGCCCTCCTCTAAGGTCTCCAGCGGTCCGTTATGAAGCAGGCTGCAGCTTCATGGGGGTAGATGGCCGCCGGGACCCGCCGCTTCAGGGAGATGAGACGCTTCTCCTCCAGTCAGGTCCTCCCACAGAGTAAGGCTGTTGTGGGGTCTGTGAGGCTGTCCGCCGGTGGTATTCAGGCTCTTGAGCGCCGGGTAAGGTGGGAGAGGACCGGGTGCCGGTATCACGGTGCGCCCGGAGGTCCGACGGGTCTCCACCAAAATCGAGGTCCCGGCGTGGGTAGCAGGTGCGGGCCGCAGACCGCGGGAGCCTCCACGGTGCTACCTGATTCCGAGGCTTCGAGAGCAGAGCAGCTGGGGGAGTAGGAGGGAATATGAGAGGGAAGGATGGGGTAAAAAGACGGGTCCGAGCAGGTTAGGAGGGATGAAAGGTGTTATAAAAGCAGGAGCTACATAGAGCTACGACTGCTCTCCTCCGGTACCAGGCTACGCCCCCTTTGTGGTAGTCTCTTAACATAGAGGAGGCAGCTTGTTTGTGGGATGAGCAACATTAATCCTATAATTCACTGGGAGCTAGTGACAAAACTGAGGCATTAGGCACTATATACCTATAGAATCATAGGGGTAAATTTACTAAAGTGGGAGTTGTTTAGAATTGGTGATGATGCTCATAAACAACCAATCAGATTCTACTTAACATTTATATAGCTGCTTCTAGAAGATAATAGATAGAATCTGGTTGCATGCTATGAGCAACACCACTAGTTCTAAACAACTCCCACCTTAGTAAATTTACCCCAGAGGCTGCATTCTCCTCAATAGTACTTCAGTTTACACAATGACTGTGTACACCGTATGAAGGTGGCACATCTGAATTATCTTATTGAATTTAATAAAATGATGAGCAATTTTTTGGGGCATTTCCAGAATTTTCACTTTATTGAGCTCTTTTCATTTTGGTATTGGATTCAGAGTAGTGTAGCATTTTATAGGTGCGGCCTCATACTGGTGATAAGGACTGCTGACATTAAACAATATACTGTCTTTATAAGAAGAGATTTTATTTGAGCCTTCTATAAATGTGTGTGTGTGTATATATATATATATATATATATATATATATACACATATGTAGATATATATATATATATATATATATATTTATTTACTGTGTGTGTGTGTGTGTGTGTGTGTGTGTGTGTGTGTGTGTGTATATATATATATATATATATATATATATATATATAAAAGGTAAATACCACAGACTCATCACAAACTCTCCTGAAACATAAGGACTAGGGATTTGACATTTGGACAGTAGCTTGCTTTTGTGACTTAGTGTCAAAGTCAGAAAAATATCACGCTACACACTGCCATATATGCACCTCATGCGAGTGCCTGCTGCGTGTGCATGAGCTCTCCCGTGCGTGCGCATACTCTCAGTTGCGTGCACCCGCAGGCGCACGGTATGCGCATTTACGGTAGAGTTTGTGTGCGTCTAGCGGCGACTCAATCGTAACATATTTTATTCATATAATGTATTTTGTAGATTATGGTCCCTTTGATAGAATCTGAAAGTTTAGTTAATGTAGTATGTTCGGGGACAAAGAGATCCCTCTTTGTTTGATACGAAGGGTCAGACAGGGGTTACACAGTGGTGTTTAGTATCCATCGGAAGAGAATATAATTAGCAATATTCCGGTGTTGGTTTGAAGCGGATTAATCGCTCGTGCGTATAGTTATGGACATAAGAAGTTTATGGACATTTACTATATTTGCACTTTATTACCCATGCGGCGGGAAACCCAGTTTCCCACCCACCTGAGCAGTTAGGAATAGTCACAGCCCACCTGTATGAACCAACCTATGACCTTTTGTTATAATGCGAAGACGAATTCCTGTGTCCAATGAACAATAAGAATGTAGGGACCATTGTACTGTATTGTGTGTAGTGTATAAAAGGACAAGCCGATCTGGGCCAGCTCTCTACTCTCTTCAACGGTTCTCATTGCTGATAATCGGGAGCTGGATATCCAGAAAGGCGCTTGCGATTGTTTCCCCTGGTGCGTAAGTTCTCTGCAACCATATTGTCTCTTATTTAATGTTATAAGCCACTCTCTCTCTCTCTCTCCTTCCCCTTTAAATGTAACTGTATCTGTAGTGTATTTTATGTGTAGTGATTCGGTTAGGTATTTTATGTTATCTTGGTAGTGTATAACTTGTATTGTATTATTCTTTTGCAATTGAACGTTCATTCATTTCCTTAAAAGGCGTTAGACCCTTAGACCGGTATTTGAGTGTTTATTATATTGCTAAGGGGTTCTCTGAGCGTCACATACGCTCATACAGCTTTTAAACTAACAAGGTTACACTTTGTTGCATTTACACCTTATCACTGCACAAGGGTTTACAGTATAAGTACATTGTTTATGGTATAGTTATAAAGGTTTAACTCTGTGAGCGTCAGCGCCGCTTGTGATCTCCTCGTGGTCTCGAGCGTCCGCTACGCTGATAGCGTATCATTACGTTAGTCGGCAGCCTATAGCGTGCTTGCCTTTACGCTCTAAGCCGTGAGCGAACGTGCCGCTCGTGCGTCTCGTCCACAGCTAAGCGTTCGCTACGCTACGTGCGTACTCTTACGGTATTCCATACGCCAATTGCGTACTGTGTTCTTTAACCTTTTAGAGTGTTTTATACAAGGTATAGAATAGGCATTGTCAATTGGGGACTCGCCCGCTCTTCACATATCTGCACTAGGCAATTCCAGCAGACATTATCGGTCAGCAAAAGGCGGGAGGTAATATTCCTCGTAGTGCTGACCAGATAAGCATCTGCTTCGCTTAGTAAGGAGTGCTGAAGGAATCCGGAACCAAAAAGGTAGGAACAGTACGTTATTGTCTTTTTAAAACCTGTTTAGTTTCTGTTTTGCGAACGTAAGCAATAAGCATACACATCTGTATTTCTTGTTTAGTATTGTTTTCGTGCCTCATTCTCCTGATTGCCACATACTAGTGATAAACGTGTTGAGACATTTGTTGTTATTAATAGTTAAAAGTAATATTTAAGGGAATAATTGTAAAAGGCACACACACAATCTCGCCTAGAATACAAGGGAGATTTGAGTGGTGGTCAGTGAAGGATTACTGTTAAAAAAATCATTCACATTGATAAACGTGTAGTGTGTGACTGTGGACGTACTTGGTCTGTGTACACGTGTCCTTACAAGGGCAGGGCGTACGCAGCAAGGGTCGACGCACGGAGCGTGTATTATGCAACGGAGCGTACGGATACGCCCACATGATACAAACCGCACGATAGTATTGTTTAGTAAGCGATAAGGAAGTAACGCGAAAAATAACACAAATCTATCTCAAATCCAAAAGTTTAAAAGTTAAAAGAAAAAGACTTTCTCTGTTGCAATTCTTCTGGGTTAGGCTAATACCGAATGAAAGGATTTCTGCGCAGAAATAAAAATTAAAGTGTACATGTGGTAAGAGTGTGTGTATATATAAGATTTCTCTTTTATTACGGAAGTGGGAACCATAGGCCAGTAGAAAGAGGTACACCAGCGAGAGTGATAGCGTGGGGTGGCTTGGGAGGCGTCCCTTGTTAGTCTCGACACATTTATGAGCAGTAGAGTCTGCTGTACATAACAGACCAGGAGGTCACAGACCAGGAGGTCACAGAACAGGAGGTTCAGGTACAGCAGACTAGAAGTAGAGAAGAACAACCGAAGAGGGTTGGTGCTAGACCCATATAGGCCAAAGAAGCTCATTGCTGAAGGAATTTGCAGCCGAAATTTTCGATTCCACTGATCGTTCCGCACATAAGATTAGTTGCTTGTGTGCAGATACGATTGTACCGCATGTGATTGTGTGCATTAGCGTGTCTTGAATTCAAAAGAACGCTACTTGCACATTGTTAACGTGATTTGTGTAATTTTTTTTATTTTAAGGGAAGTAGCCTGATCACTCAGGGACATTCCAGCGACTGATACTTGCTGGGGAGGGTAAGACACTCCCACACGCCCGAGCAAGTAGACGTACTTAGGTGCCCTAGGTTGGGTACGGAACCTCTGGGAACTTTGGTCGCCGTATTGGCCAGCGTGGGCGGAGTTAAGTGGGCGGACCTCATTGCAAAACCCCCACCGCAGCTTTACCCCGAGCATCTTGGTTTTTGTAAGGGTTGCCGGAGACCCTGATTGGAAGTCAGAGGTAGTGAAAGCAACGCCTGCAGAGATGGGGGCCAGTTGTTCAGGTAAGGGGCGATCAACCCAGGTTCAGGTTGATTTGGTAAACCGACCAATCGGGTCGGCAAGGTATATCATGTGTGAGAAATATGGTCATCACACAGAAATGTTGTGCAATGAATGGGAAAGGATGACTGTGCATGACGGGGAAAAGTTTCCCCGGGTAGGTAGTTTTAACCCAGAAGTGTTACAGAATTTAAGGAGAAGAGTTTGTCTGATTAAGTCTTCAAAAAGGCGTATTAGACATTATGATTATTTAACATTGTGGCAACAGGAAGGTGAAATACAAAGGGGGTTGGCGCAAGCCACTGGATCTAACCCTATCAGGAAACTGATAGCCACTGCTCCCCCACCACCATACATACCTGGAGAGAAATTGGTTGCAGAGAATGGCACTCAGGGTCATGTTAAATGTGTAGAAGTTAAGGATAATGTAACCAAAGTAATTAATGCTAACACTAATCCGTGCAAGTTGTACCCTGTTTTGAACTTTCCCCAGGATTGTGACCAAGAGGATGAGCCCACAACAATATCAGCACTCTCCCTAGCAGCCACCATATCAGAAACAGCAGTAGGCACGACTCAACCCGTAAGATTAGTAGCAAAGGCCCCTAGCGGAGGGACAGGTGAGGTCGTATCGACTGGTAAGTACGGCACCATACACTATGCTGAAACCATTTCACCACATGTTATAGAATCTACTCAGAATGATGTTGTTGGACTTAATCCTGTTAGGGTAATAGCAGTGCCAAATGGGAAAACTGACACTTCAGGGGCAACTCCTGTCAGGAACATCGCCATGCACTGTCCCTTTTCCCGAGCAGAATTAAGATCAATGATGTCTGAATTCCCTGATCCTAGGAAAGACTTAGTTGCATGTCAAAAGTATATTAGGGAGCTAGGAAATTCTGCAGAGCCAAATAACAAAGATTGGAGGACAGTTTAAAGGGCATGTTTACCCCCCAGTGTTGATCCGTTAAAGTTTATCGCTGATTGCAAGTTAGATGAGGAAGTACCACTAACAGACGAGTATAATCAGGATAATGTAAAAAGAATCAACTTACAGTTAGGGGTATATTTTCCTGCAGTAGTGAAGTGGAATAAAATCTTTACAATAAAACAAAAAGAAGGTGAATCCACACCAGAGTATTTTCACCGGGCTCTGCAGGATATGGCTAGGTACACTGGTATAGATGACATTAAAACAAATGTACACCACAGGGAAGTAGCTGTTTCAGTATTAATGGACGGTCTAAAAGAGGTTTTAAGGAATAGAATACAAACCACTAGGCCTGATTGGAGAGGTATGTCGGTGGATGCATTGGGAGAGGCTGCTGCTGGGCATGATCGGAATATCATCAGACACAGGGATTCACAGAGTGATAAGTTAATGGCTGTAAGCATACAGGCCCTCACTACCCGGCCACCTCAGCCCAGAACTGTGACCCCTGTGGGTAAGTCAAGAGGTATAAAATGTTATAGTTGTCACAGAGAGGGACACATGTCACGTGATTGTAAAGCAAGACAAATACAAAATTCATATTAATCCCCTAGACACCGACCTGACACAAGACATTGGGATCAAGGACCGAAAGGGCGGAGCTATGAGCCACATGCAGGGGAAACAAAAAGGTATCCCCCAAGAAGAGACTGGCAAATCTCTGATAGTTCCCATCTACCCCCACCACAAGTAATTGCTGCCAGCGCGATTCAGGAGGTCACCATACCCAATAGGGGTGTGGCCACACCTGTAATCTGCAGCCAGTGAAATTGATTGCAAGTCTTGGAAGTGAACCCGAGATCACAATTGATGTAGCTGGTAAATCATTAAATTTCCTTGTAGATACGGGGGCGGCCAAATCAGTGATAAATTCGACAGTGGGCATGAGAACCACTGGTAAAACAATTCCAGCCATGGGAGTAACGGGAGTAGTACAACACTACCCTGTTAGCAAACCAGCAGAGATTACAATAGGGCCTTTGCATACCAAGCATTCCTTTTTGCTGGCTGCATCGGCACCGACTAATCTCCTGGGAAGAGATTTACTGTGTAAAATGGGGTGTGTCATTTATTGTACTCCTGAAGGTGTATTCTTAGACATACCTGAGAATCACGCTCAGGAAGTACGAGACATGCTAGACTCCCCATCAAAATTAATGTCACAAACCGTTATGATAAATAGGAGTTCATCCCAGGTAGAAGAAATTACATCCCAAATACCAGAGTCACTTTGGACTAAAGATGGACAAGACACTGGATTAATGGCAAACGTAGCTCCAGTAGTTGTGCAAGTAAAAGATGGTAGGATAGCTCCAAAAAATCCCACAATACCCTCTGAAGCCAGAGGTGGAGTTAGGAGTATACCCCGTAATAGAGCGCTTGCTACAACAGGGCATTCTGGTAAGAACATCCAGCACTGCCAATAGTCCCATCTTCCCTGTGAAAAAGAGTGGGGGGAGGGGTTACAGGCTAGTGCAGGATCTAAGGGGGATTAATAAAATAGTTGAGAGTCAGTTCCCCGTAGTGCCAAATCCAGCTGTCATCCTAATGCAAATCCCTCCCACTGCGAAATTTTTCACTGTTATTGACCTCTGCTCCGCCTTCTTCTCGGTACCTCTGCACCCCGACAGCCAATATTTGTTTGCATTCACATACAGAGGAGTCCAATACACATGGACTCGATTACCACAAGGTTTCATAGACAGCCCAAGTATATTTTCACAGGCTTTGCATGATTGTTTACAGTCTTTCCAACCAGAGAGTGGATCAGTATTGATCCAATATGTGGATGATTTACTACTATGTTCAGATTCACTGGAAGCGTCCCTGAAAGATACGAAACAGCTCCTGTTTCATCTTTCAGACACAGGACACAAGGTTTCCAAAGACAAGTTGCAATTATGCCAGACTAAAGTAAAATATCTGGGACACTGTCTGACACAAGGACTGAGACACCTGACCGCTGATAGAATTCAAGCAATTCGAGACATGACTCTGCCACAAACCCAGCAACAGATCAGAACATTTCTAGGAATGTGTGGGTATTGCCGTAACTGGATCCCAGGTTTTTCCATTCTAGCATTACCTTTGCAGGAGATGGTCTCATCAAACAAACCTGATCGGATTTCGCATACAGACGAATCCGAGATGGCATTTGAGAGACTTAAACAGTGCCTAACGCAGGCACCAGCATTAGGTATGCCAGACTATGGGAAACCCTTTGAGCTGTACGGAACAGAAAGTGCTGGTTGCGCGGCAGGCGTCCTAACCCAAAAGCACGGTGATGCCAGCAGGCCGGTAGCATACTACAGCGCTCAGCTAGATACGGTAGCGCGATCCCTCCCCACATGCTTGCGAAGTGTTGCAGCGATAGCATTGCTAGTTACAAAAAGCGAAGATGTAGTGCTAGGAAACAACCTCACAATCCATACACCGCATGCAGTGTCAGCCTTGCTGAATTCTGCCCAAACCAGGCACGTCTCATCAGCGCGGTTTACAAGATGTGAATTGGCATTAATGGCCCCCACAAACATCACCATAAAGAGATGCAGTGCATTAAATCCTGCAACGTATCTCCCAGGTGTGCCTGGACAGGCACAAAGGGTGGAGGATGAGAGTGATGGGGAAGGAGGATTTAATACAGGAGATGACATGCATGATTGTATGGAGTATTTGACCCAAAATTTCACGGCAAGGCCTGACATCAGTGACAACCCACTGGAAGATGTAGATCTTACTTTCTACACTGATGGTAGTTGTCACAGACAGACGGACTCGGGAGACTTGTGTACTGGATACGCAGTCGTAGATGACCAAGGCACCATAGAAGCAGAACCGCTAGGCCCACCTCACTCAGCCCAGGTTGCTGAACTGGTTGCCCTGACCAGAGCATGTGAATTGGCTAAGGGCAAGTCAGCCAATATCTACACCGATTCTAGATACGCCTTCGGGGTAGTCCATGATTTCGGAGCCCTATGGCGCCTTAGAAATTTCATGACGGCAGCTGGTACACCGGTAGCGCATGCAGCTCACATCAAAAGGCTTCTAACAGCGATACAGGAACCCGACAGAGTGGCTGTTATCAAGTGTAAAGCACATACATATAGTCAAGACCCAGTATCACTTGGTAACAGCCGAGCAGACGAAGCTGCTAAGTTAGCAGCTGGTACCCCCAGACAGACAGACACCACACAACTGATGGTATTTAATACCGTCAATACACAGAAATTGTGTGAAATGCAAAATTTGTGTTCCACACAGGAAAAGGCAGTTTGGAGGGCAAAGGGATATGGTCAGGAGTCCTCAGGACTCTGGACAGATGGTCAGGGTAAACCAGTGGCACCCAGAGCATACCTTCCAAGTTTGGCTGAAGCAGCACATGGGCTGACTCATCTAGGCAAGGAAGGGATGTGCAAGTTGGTAAGAGCATATTGGTGCGCCCCAGGATTTTCTTCCCATGCGGGAAAGAGAGCAATGTCATGCCTCACCTGCTTGAGGAAGAATATCGGAAAGGCAATACCAACAGAACCATCTCATATCCCACCTACAGGCGGTCCTTTTCAGGTAATACAGATTGATTTCATACAATTACCCCTTGTCGAAATTTGAAGTATGTACTAGTTTGTATAGATGTGTTTTCAAATTGGGTCGAAGCATTTCCTGCGGCCACAAATACCGCAATGTTTACTGCTAAGAAAATCGTACAGGAATTTGTGTGTAGATATGGTATCCCTAGAATAATTGAAAGTGATAGGGGTACCCATTTTACAGGTGATGTCTTCCAAGGAATGTGTAAGTTGATGGGAATTGATAGTAAGCTGCACACTCCGTACCGCCCCCAGGCGAGTGCGAAGGTAGAAAGAGTGAACAGCACTATTAAAAATAAATTGAGCAAAGTTATGGCGGAAACAGGATTGACATGGCCAGAAGCTTTGCCCCCTGTATTATACAGCATCAGAACCACTCCCAGGTCCCCTCTTAATTTGTCCCCTTTTGAAATTCTGTTTGGTCGACAACCGCATGTCATGATTAACCCTCAGGATGATTTGAAGTGTAACAATGAAGTGACTGTAAAGTATTTGGTTAAGATGAGTAAACAGCTAAAGAATCAGAATGATAATTTGAAGTTAGTGATTCCTGATCTGCCAGATAGTAATTGTCATGACATTGAACCTGGGGATTATGTAATGATACGGAATTTTCTACGCTCAGGTTGCCTTATTGACAGATGGGAAGGACCATACCAAGTCTTATTGATTAGCACGACAGCATTGAAGGTTGCCGAGAGAGAGACTTGGGTTCATTCGTCCCATTGTAAGAAGGTTGCTGATCCAGAGAGGTCCCGTGATAAGGAACAGACGGTAGAGGAAGTTGTATCACTGGAGTGTCTGTTTCAGGAGGACTGAAACGGCACCTGAGCATTGAGAATAATAAGATCGGAGGCAGTTGTCGATTCCCTGTTCCCTTTTATTGTTTTTCTCCACTTCCCATCCCATCTCCCTCAATTGTTTCTTTCCCCCTTCTCATTCTTCTCCATTTCCTCCTATAAGATGGACTTGCCCCAAGAGACTGTGATCCGGATTTTCCTGTTGACCATGATGTTGACCAGAGCAGTCTGTTCCGGCGAGAGTACCATGGAGGTCGAGAGAGGTTCTGGAGTGGGTTCTGATGACAGAGATGGAGGCGTAGATTTCCAAGAGCAACATAATCACCGAGTAAAGGCGAGTATCAGAAAACGATCTGGTAGCATTGACAATAGAAGAAATTGTGAAGGATTGTTAGCTGAAGAGAACTGTATCTGTAGGCTCTGTGACAGTGTAGTTGAGGATGGGTGTATCAAGAAATGTCAGTCCAGTTTTAATATCCACATGGACCGGCATCCATTGAGTGACTATCACTCCTTAGTGGGTAAAGTGTTAAATCAGACAGATTGTTGGGTATGCTCTTAAGTACCTCAAGGCCATAGCAAATCAGGATTAGTGCCCTTCCCTTTAACTATAGGGGAGGTACTTGAGCTAAGTGGTGGGAGGCCGGTGGACAGGAGGTTTAATATCTCCAGTCCTCCTAGTTTGAAGCTCCACCAATATCATGTGGATAGATCCCTAGTATATTTTAACATTTCCAATCCCCGAAAGCCGGGAAATTGGGAAGTGTCATGGAATAACCAAACCATGACCTTTTCATACAGAGCCGATAGAATGCCTACAGATACAGAACTTATACGCCACATAGCCGGTAGTGGAAAATATTTCCGATATAGGTATACCCTAGGAAGTAGGACCATGAGAGTTGGAGAGGTATCACCAGGATACTGTGCACATATCGTACAAACTGATACATGTACTAAACAGATGGGAGAATAAGGGTTAGGAGATTTCATATGGAAAATGTGTAATATGGTAATGTCCTACTCCGTCCCATATGTTCTCCCCGATGATGCATATTTCATATGCGGGAGGAAGGCGTATAAGTGGCTTGCCCCAAACTCAGAAGGGTTATGTTATATTGGAAAAGTACTGCCTGAGGTAATGACCGTATGCCACACTAAAATGAAGGATATTCACCGCAGTGCCCAAGCTCCTTATACTCACACTCATTACGAACACATCGTTAAACGGCACCTAATAGAAAGAACAGAGCATCCGGCCTCTGACCTGATCAATGAATCCACCGGGATTCAATTCCTAATCGCGTTAGATATCACTCGTACCGCCAGAGGAGTGATAAATTATAAATACATATCTGCGCTTGCAAATTTATTAGACAATATCACTGAAATGTATGATGACACATTCAGGTATACCGGAAGGGAGCTCCAAGCTTATAAAACAGAACTGGTTCAGCATAGGATGATTCTCAATTATCTCACAGCTGTGATGGGCGGGTATTGTGTTACCCTAGCGCAGTGTTTCCCAACCGCGGTCCTCAAGGCACACTAACAGTCCTGGTTTTAGTGATATCCAGGCTTGAACACAGGTGACTTAATTAGTACCTCAGTTATTTTGATTTAACCGTCTGTGCTGAAGCCTGGATATCACTAAAACCTGCACTGTTGGTGTGCCTTGAGGACCGCGGTTGGGAATGCCTGCCCTAGCGACTCAGTATGGAATAAAGTGCTGCACATATATTACAAACAGCACAGAGGACCCGGTCGAGGTCATAGACAAAAAGATGAATGACATTTTGCAATTAAAATGGGAGTTCCGAAGGAAACACAATCTCACCCTTGCCGCTGTGGGTAATGAGCTGACCAGTTGGGTGTCATGGTTGAACCCACAAAATTGGTTCTCTGGTTTAGGAGAATGGACTCAAGGAATTATCATGGATGTAGGGAAATTTCTTTTGTGTACTCTGGGTGTCATCATATTGGTCGGTCTGATATTTAGATGCGTTCGGGTTTTAACAAAGTGTAAACGTAGCGCCCGAGTGATGAGTTTGAGAAGTGAAGATACTGTAATAACAACGACTGATTTGGTTTATGACCCAACGATAGAGACAATGTTGTGATGAAAATGTGATTCCACGGTCCGTTTCTTTCACCCGTTTCTCCTTTGTTTTCCTCCAAGGTACAAAGCCGCTGGGAAGAAGAATTTGACAACCTTTTACACAGACAACTGATGGACTATGCCATAGACCCCCCATATCCCTAGTACCTTTAATTCTACGCTAGCCCAACACTTTTTGTAAGTCTATGGACATTGAGAAAGCTTTTGCTCGCACTTTGGCAAAAGCCCAAGGAGACTACAGTCAACATGTACATCGAGACAAGACAAGACAAGACACAAGACAAGACCTCAATCGGCAAATGTATATTAAACTCACATAGTTTATCACTGCATTTACCATAATTGTTCTTTATCTTCATCTCTACAACCTTCAGGTAATAACACACATAGTCGATAGGGAATATAGGCACAGATATCAGCACTCACATATTCCCCCATTCATGTATCATCAACTAAAATGTGCTCCCCCATTTTGTTGCAACCAAAAGCCGAAGAGAGCTCGGTAAAGTTTGACAGCCCATCCACAGACCCGTACCACGGGATAAGAAGGAATTCAAATGTATACTTCGCAATACCTCTAAGCTTGATTTAAAACACGTACGGCACGATGATACATGACCCCCCAAACATGGATTCATACACACATGCTTCTGCTATCTCACTAGGTCATACCCTTTTCCTACCTTCTCCTCTCCTCCCCTACCCAATCATAGAAATGTATTATACATGACATATATTTTTCTCTTTTTGAACTGTTTTAGGAAGTGGCAGTTATTGGTGACTGCCAAAGGGTGGACTGTCAAAGTCAGAAAAATATCACGCTACACACTGCCATATATGCACCTCATGCGAGTGCCTGCTGCGTGTGCATGAGCCCTCCCGTGCGTGCGCATACTCTCAGTTGCGTGCACCCGCAGGCGCACGGTATGCGCATTTACGGTAGAGTTTGTGAGCGTCTAGCGGGCGACTCAATCGTAACATATTTTATTCATATAATGTATTTTGTAGATTATGGTCCCTTTGATAGAATCTGAAAGTTTAGTTAATGTAGTATGTTCGGGGACAAAGAGATCCCTCTTTGTTTGATACGAAGGGTCAGACAGGGGTTACACAGTGGTGTTTAGTATCCATCGGAAGAGAATATAATTAGCAATATTCCGGTGTTGGTTTGAAGCGGATTAATCGCTCGTGCGTATAGTTATGGACATAAGAAGTTTATGGACATTTACTATATTTGCACTTTATTACCCATGCGGCGGGAAACCCAGTTTCCCACCCACCTGAGCAGTTAGGAATAGTCACAGCCCACCTGTATGAACCAACCTATGACCTTTTGTTATAATGCGAAGACGAATTCCTGTGTCCAATGAACAATAAGAATGTAGGGACCATTGTACTGTATTGTGTGTAGTGTATAAAAGGACAAGCCGATCTGGGCCAGCTCTCTACTCTCTTCAACGGTTCTCATTGCTGATAATCGGGAGCTGGATATCCAGAAAGGCGCTTGCGATTGTTTCCCCTGGTGCGTAAGTTCTCTGCAACCATATTGTCTCTTATTTAATGTTATAAGCCACTCTCTCTCTCTCTCTCTCTCCTTCCCCTTTAAATGTAACTGTATCTGTAGTGTATTTTATGTGTAGTGATTCGGTTAGGTATTTTATGTTATCTTGGTAGTGTATAACTTGTATTGTATTATTCTTTTGCAATTGAACGTTCATTCATTTCCTTAAAAGGCGTTAGACCCTTAGACCGGTATTTGAGTGTTTATTATATTGCTAAGGGGTTCTCTGAGCGTCACATACGCTCATACAGCTTTTAAACTAACAAGGTTACACTGTGTTGCATTTACACCTTATCACTGCACAAGGGTTTACAGTATAAGTACATTGTTTATGGTATAGTTATAAAGGTTTAACTCTGTGAGCGTCAGCGCCGCTTGTGATCTCCTCGTGGTCTCGAGCGTCCGCTACGCTGATAGCGTATCATTACGTTAGTCGGCAGCCTATAGCGTGCTTGCCTTTACGCTCTAAGCCGTGAGCGAACGTGCCGCTCGTGCGTCTCATCCACGGCTAAGCGTTCGCTACGCTACGTGCGTACTCTTACGGTATTCCATACGCCAATTGCGTACTGTGTTCTTTAACCTTTTAGAGTGTTTTATACAAGGTATAGAATAGGCATTGTCATTAGGCACCCACTAAGAAGGGATTTTTCTAAATTCCACCCACAAAGGGGTTAAAAGGGGTGATTATTGGGGATTCCCCCCTCGCAAAGGAGAGTTAAGACAGCCCACCCAGCTGGGGCTATAAAGAGTGCATGGTGCTGGCGATACCAAGTCGCGGAGGGGGGAGGACACAATGCTGTTTTCCTGGACTTCCTTGCCAGTGGAATTTGCACAGCAGTCAATTATTTAAATAGGCGAGCCATATCAACTGCCACCCCTAAACACTGTCAAACATCGTGGGGTGTGGCTCCCCTATTTGAATAAATGGACTGTTTGGTAACTGCAAAGAAGTCCAGCCTTATGGTTTTAGAGATTTTGTGATGAGTCAGTGGTATTGGCCTTTTAAGCACTTAACCAACCTATTTCCAGTCAGGAGAGGATAGTGTCTCAGTTATCAGAGGTTAACCTGTCACTTGAACTAAACATTGCCGAACCCTCAGAGAGCAATACGAGGAAAGGAGACATAAATATTTTGACTCTTAAATGCATTAAAGGAAAGCTTGATAGTCAGAAACTGCTTATCTTTTGTGTAAAGGGTATCGACAGCTCTCCCAGTGACCTTAATGTGCCTTACACACTGGCAGGTTTCACTGAACGATATGAACGTTCTCGTTCATTAATGAATGAAAACTCGTTCATATCATTCAGTGTGGAAGCAGCACCGATGAACGATGCACGGCCCTGCGCTCATTCATCTTTGGTGCCCCGTCGCTTATGCATGCAGGCCAATATGGACTATCTCGTCCATATTAGCGTGCAATGCTATGGAGCCTGGTAATGGGGGAAGTGAAGAAACTTCACTTCCCCCCCTACCGGCGGGATGCCCGTCGGCCGTATCGGACATCGGGCACCTCAGCGGCACATCACAATATGTGTATATGGCTCTTAAGTGTTGTACGAAAATCTTTACCTTTTTACTTCAAAGTAGGAGCCATAAGGAGAGCAAGAAGCTAAGCAAGGAGACCTATGGCCCTTTGGAATAGAGTCAGCCTATCCCTGTAAACCTTACATATTTAACATACAGCTGGCACATCTTAAACTGTTGTCCCAACATTTACAGCACTGAGCAGGGCAGCATCAGAGGCAGGACGGGGCAGAGAGGGAGGCAGATTATTCTCCTCAGTGCCTGCCTTTTGACAGCATCAATCCGGGGAAGGCCTGCTTTATACTGGAGCGAAGCACGGGTATTCAGCTAGTGTTATAGAAAATATAACATATCCTGCCTTTATTGTACAAGGTTATGTTTCAGCAAATTTTATATATGAGACTGGGTTAAGATAACAATGGGTTAAGATAACAATGACCTGCATTATGGAGGTGATTCAGACCTGATCGCTTGGGTGTGTTTTTTGCATCCCTGCAATCAGGTAGTCGCAGCCTTTAGGGGAAGAGAGAAATTGCTGTGTATGTGTGCGTTCGGATGTGTTGGAGAGCTGCACAAACTAATTTTGTGCAGTCTCTGCGCAGCCCAGGACCTACTCTTCCAGTGCGATGACTGGGGCTGGAGCTGACGTCAGAGATCTTCCCTCCAAACACCTGGTCCCTCCTGCGTTTTTCTGGACACTCCTCAAAAACAGTAAGTTGCCACTCACAAATGCCCTCTTCCTGTCAATTTCCTTGCATTCGCCGGTGCGATGGAATCCCATCGCACCATCCCGTCGCTGCCCGGTGCTCCCCGTTGCTGCGGAACATCGTGCGTGCGCATTGCGGTGCATATGCATGCACAGTTCAGACCTGATCGCCCGCTGTGCGAAAATGCACAGCAGCAATCAGGTCTGAATCAGCCCTTATAATTATTGGCCATATTGAGCCTCTGAGTTATTATATTTTAAGTGTATTGTTGTTTTTCCTTGTTTTCGGGACATTTATCTGGTCTTTAAGACTTTGCTGCTGTTGTTCTCTGGATGATTGCAATATAATTTTTTTATTTTATAACCTTATATTTAAAATATTGATTTACATTTATATTTGCACGCAAGGCATTTTTTTTGTCTTTTTCTACGTAGAAATCTTTTTTTTTACCATACTAAGGCCCAAATTTCTCAAGCCTTGGAGAGTGATAAATGGTACGGTGATAAAGTACCATCCAACCAACTCCTAACTGCCATGTTACAGACTGTGGGGTCTATTTACTAAGCCTTGGATGAAGATAAAGTGCACTGAGATAAAGTACCAGCCAATCAACTCCTGTCATTTTTTTTTTACACCAGTTTATACAACTTTTCTGTTCATATGTATAACCTGTAATACAAGTAGTGCGATTGGTGATTGTTCTTGTTGGACCTGTAGAATAAACTGTTACCAGTCCAACATTTCCATCACAGAACCGCATTCTGTATATACTGTATGCCAACGTGTGCAATCCATATTACAATTGTATCAACAGGTCACCTGTTTGTTTCAGTCTGATACAAATTTGGTAACAATAAAGATTGTTGGAAACTACACAGCATGTATTTGGCCATGAATACGTTAGTCAGCGGAGCAGTCATTTCTAGGCTAGGAAGATGCAGCCAACACACAGCAGTTCCTGCTCACCTTCCCAGTTGTACTGCACTTTGTCAAAACAAAAGGTACAGGTTTTAAGATAGAAACAGAACTATTTAACCTTCATTAATCATTTATACCGTTCAAACACATCATCTAGTAACTGAAGAGGGTTTAATGGTAGCTAAGCTTGAGTCTGTTGTCAAAAGTGGATTTAACTTTCTATGAACTCATTGAACACAAAGAATACAGCCTGCTTACTATGCTAAATGTCAGCATCTAGCAGCTAGCTGGTGGCTATTAATTGTAATGAAATACCTCTGGAGCTATTTGTACTAATAACAAAGACGTACTGTCAGAACTTGTAAGAGGTCCATATGCTTATTTTTTAAAGAGAATGTTAACATTATGTAAGTACAGTAAGTGGTTGGCAAAACTTAAACATTAAGGCTTGGTCTTGAGGAATCCCGACGATACAGTAGCACACATCGGGGTCATTTGTTATGACAGACACAGCTTAAAATGAAACACATATATTTTGGTAACGTGCCATATTTAGATTGTAGTGCTCATTTGTATGTGTGCCAGCATCTTGTCTAAATTTTCATAATATGGTAATTTTACTATTCATTTGTGTTTATTATTGAGCAGATTGTACATATTGACCAAATCATTGAGTCATTTTGGCTTCCACATACATGGCTAAGTAGCTCTCACTGCTCAATGCAAATTGTGTTTGCTTATATTTCTGGGTGCAATTATTGCCCTACAGTATATACATGGCGATGTCAGGAATCAACCTGGTTTCTTTCCCACCCAATCAAATACAATCTAATTGGATATTGACTGTGTATAAAAATCAGCTTGGATTCCACACATTTTACCATGGTTATCTACTTTGGTAAATAATTTCCTACCACGTTGCATTGTGCTTAGCTATGCAAAATATACATGTATTAAATGAATAAATTAATAATTGTTTGGGGCACACATCTGCTGACAAATCACAATAGGTTCCCACAGTGCTGAGCCAGGCATAAATAAACTTTGTTTGCATCTGTGAATAGATATATGACCCTTACAAATACCAGGAACACTTTTATGTTTGTGCCATTTCGTAACTTTTAGGCGGGTTACCCAAGAAACGCTGATGGCACCATGTCACACGTGATCAGGATTGACAAATGAGTTGTAAAAGCTACAACTACAGGAGACAGCATCCAAAAACCGCCTCCATGCTGATGTCACAAGACAAGGGTTCTATATGCATCTACCCCTCCCCCCCCAAAAAAAAGCATTTTATAGGCAAAGTTTTAATATGCTCATTCTATACAATGCCTTGCTAATTTATAGAATATCTGGACTGAGGTCATGTATCACAGGGTATATCAACAGTATGTCTCCCAGATGTGTTTCAGCACTAATGGTGTACTAGGCTGCCCCAGGTCCATTCCCATCTTCTTAAATGGTTTGGCTGGTGTTGGAGTTTCCCATTCATGAATGTTCAATGCACTGGACATACCTCCCAAATTTTGTTCCAGTTGGAAAAAGCTGTCCCAATCGGGGTAGCAGGACAGGTTCTTGAATTAAGAGACCTGTGGGCCAAGCAGGAATTTGAAATGTAGATAAGACGTCATAATCCTAGAAACCAACTCTCTGGGTGCTTGAGCACTTCAACTATTTGTGGTGCCACAGTGCTTAAATGTCATTCATTATGCACAATATCTGTAAGTCATATATGATGGAGGGCTACTGTAAGCATCTCCAATTGTATTAAAAACTATTCTACTATGGTCATCTTGCACCTGTGGCACTTGATTTAAAGAGGGCAATAATAAATATAGATAGCGCTGATATGCTCTATTGTGAATTATATATATATATATATATTATATATATATATATACATAGGGGGTAATTCAGACTTGATCGCTCACTAGCGTTTTTTGCAGTAGCTGCGATCAGGTCAGAACTGCGCATACATAAGCACCGCAATGCGCAGGCGCGTCGCACGGGTACAAAGTGGATTGTTGCTGTGTGATGGGTTTTACGAAGAATCCATTCGCACAGCCGATCGCAAGGAGATTGACAGGAAGAAGGCATTTGTGGGTGTCAGCTGACCATTTTCAAGGAGTGGTTGGAAAAACGCAGGCGTGTTCATGTGTTTGCAGGGAGAGTTCCTGGCGTCAGTTCCGGCCCCGGACAGGCTGAAGTAATCGCAGTGGCTGAGTAAATCCTGTGCTACTCAGAAACTCCACAAAATCTTTTTGTACCGCTTGGCTGCACAGCTAAAATACACTCCCCGGTGGGCGGCGACTATGTGAATGCAGGACTACAAAAAACAGCTAGCGAGCGATCAGGTCTGAATTACCACCATAGATAGCGTAGCTGAAGAAAACAATGGGGTTTATTAACAATGCAGCGACTTGCAAAGCCATGGCTTCCTGGTGTGTTGTAGCTGGAAATTTAAAAGAGCAATGCTGTTAAAAGTATTGCCCTTTTAAATTTTGGGCTTACACGCATTGGGAAGTAGCATTTTGTATAAGCCTTTGCTCTGAAAATAAACCCCAATGGTTTCATCTATACCATAAAAAACATCTAACATACAAAATGAAAAGAAATCATATAGAAGAGAATAAACAAGCACATATAATAAAATATAAAAATAAAATATATGTATTTTATTATCTTTATTATGAGAAAATATTAGCAGATTTCAAGCTTTGTAACAGAAGCGGCCACTACTGTATATTAAGATTCTAGGTCTGCTAAAAGGAAAGTGTGAACAGTGTGTAAAAAAGGAATTTGTCCCTGTGCAGTTCTGTAAAGACAATATTTCGACATAAATGATGAACATCAATTTGGTATCTTCAGACTGGTGGCTTGTACACATGTTTGACCTGGAGCCTGGTTCTGTATCACTGTAATCCTAGCAATGGTATTTCAGTGTGAATTGATTACAGTATACCAGAGAATTATTTCTGTCACCAGATTGGAAGTGTTATATGTATATAAGGCAATCCTTTTGGGATGCCATCTCTTATCTTTGCCTAAATAAAAAAAAAAATATTTACCACAGAGCAATTGTGCTACTACTTTTTATGATCAATGGTCTTCATAGACTGATCCAAGCAGTGATCGTGATCATACAGGAAATCTGATATTTAATCAGTGTATACGCCTGATGAAGTCTGCTGTAGACGAAAACGCGTAGAGTTCACCAATCAATATCTGCCATGTTCTGATAGATGCGAATTCCACCCAGCGCTCACACCTTTTGCTAAAGTGAGGGGATATTTATAGGGAACCTCGTTTTGACCACCTGAACCTCAATTAACCTCAACATATTGAACATTGGTTGATCCACTGAAAGAACAGCGTCCGAATTGAATTCACAGTCATATATGTATTAGCGCACAGAGATATTGTTTCTATTTGTATGTGTATTTGGGTGTCCTACTAACAGGGGTCCCATCTCCAGTGCTGCTTGTAATATAGCGCAAAATAAGAGTATTACTGTTTTATCAATTTGATATAATTAACATCTCTCCTATTCCAATTATTACATATGAACATTAAATTTGATCTTATGTTTATAGTGCTGAATTTTAGGACTTATCTCAATGGATAAATTATAGATTTGCTCTCTAATACATACAAGGCAACTGTTTGTGATGTATGGTAAATGTTTAAGCATGTCATACTGTATAGATTGTAAGCTTGCGAGCAGTGCCTTCTACCTCTATGACAGTTGGTTATTACCCAGTTTTGTTTTATCATTGTGTCCAGTTGTAAAGTGCAATGGAACTTGCTGTGCTAAATAAGAAACTGTTAATAAATAAATAAATAAATAAATACATATACTAAATATGATTTACAAAAGTAATACGACAGAAAACAGCCTGGAGTTACTGCATATGTAGATCACAAAGGAATAAGCTTAAGAGCTGTAAATGCTCCTTAGCTTGTATTTACCCTCCTGCATTGGGATTGTGCCAGCCATATGTCTTATTGTTTAGATTTTCCTCTTGCTTATTTTAGTTTTTTATCACGCAGTAGACTCAGGTGCGCAAAACACCGGAACACCTTTCAAATTATGATGGCACAAGCCGGGGTTTGGCCGTGTGAGATCCATGTTCAGACAGCTGACAGCCTTCATAGCCAGTGTCTCAGTTGTCTTGCTACCATCATGTTTTCCATGGTGTCAGTTACCTGTTTGAAGTTGATATCACTTCTTACCTAGAGATGGAGAGTACGAGAATTGCTGGGCTCTATGAGACGCACATCAAACAGAGAAACAAGAAGCTTGGGCCAAAAATTAACCCATTTGCTTTCAGGGAATCATTCTGTCATTCTTATTATAGTATTTCATGAGAAAGCAATAATAATACAAAATTATGTCTTTCACGTTTCCGTAATTAGTCGTTGTTCAGAGTGTTTATGCTAATGAAGATTTACCAATATTAATGGTAGCATTAATAATAATGTGCCATAAGTAACAGTAAATGCATAATCAAGGAGTAGATTTACTAAAGCTTAAAACAGACAAGAGGTGGTATTGCCCAGGGGCAGATTGGGAACTGAAAGTGGCCCTGGAAAAATTTGTAGAGGTGACAACATATGGGCAGCATCAGAGGTATACCATCTAACTAGAAATGAGTGGGTTTGGTTCCCTGAGAACCTAACCCCCCGAACTTCATGCTCTGAGTCTTGGGTTTTCCCACCAGACTCGGAAACCAGAACAAGGCAAAACATCATCATCCCACTGTCAGATTCTCACGGGTTTTGGATTCCATATAAGGAGCTGCGCGTCACCGTCAATCCAGTCCGGGAGATAATTCGAGAGGACGTGTCTCCTAAGTGTCTGTGCGGGAAAGTGGCATGGCGCATGGGGTGGCGACTTGCTCTTTTGTATCATTCCAGTGGTGCTTTCTTGTCCTGCATCTGTCCAATGGTGGTGTCTTGCGCTGCAGCAGTCCAGTCATAGTGGTGGTGCCCTGTGCTGCCATAAGTCCAGGTCTGCTGTATAAGTCCAGTCCAGTGGTGCTGTCTTGTGCTGCATCAGTCCAGTGGTGGCATCCTGTGCTGCCATAAGTCCAGTGGTGGTGCCCTGTGCTGCCATAAGTCCAGGTCTGCTGTATAGGTCCAGTCCAGTGGTGGTGTCTTGTGCTGCATCAGTCCAGTCACTCCAGTGGTGGTGTCCTGTGCTGCCATGAGTCCAGTGGTGCTTTCGTATAAGTCCAGTCCAGTGATGTTTTTGTATAAGCCCAGTCCAGTGGTGCTGCTGTATATGTCCAGTCCAGTGGTGCTGCTGTATATGTCCAGTGGTGCTGCTGTATAAGTCCAGTCCAGTGGTACTGCCATATAAGTCCAGCGGTACTGCCATATAAGTCCAGCGGTACTGGCAACTGCCGTATAAGTCCAGCGGTACTGCCGTATAAATCCAGCGGTACAGCCATATAAGTCCAGCGGTACTGCCATATAAGTCCAGTGGTACTGCCGTATAACTCCAGCGGTACTGCTGTATAAGTCCAGTGGTGCTGTATAAGTCCAGTCCAGTGGTGCTGTCTTGTGCTGCATCAGTCCAGTGGTGGTGTCTTGTGCTGCATCAGTCCAGTCACTCCAGTGGTGGTGTCCTGTGCTGCCATAAGTCCAGTGGTGCTGCCGTATAAGTCCAGTCCAGTGGTGCTGCCATATAAGTACAGTGGTACTGCCATATAAGACCAGCAGTACTGCCATATATGTCCAGGGATACTGCTGTATAAGTCCAGCGGTACAGCCTATAAGTCCAGCGGTATTGCCGTGTAAGTCCAGAGGTACTGCTGTATAACTCCAGTGGTGCTGTCTAAGTCCAATCTAGTGGTGCTGCGTATAAGTCAAGTCCAGTGGTGCTGCCATATAAATCCAGGGGTACTGCCTTATACAGTAAGTCCAGCGGTACTGCCATTTAAGTCCAGTCCAGTGGTGCTGCCGTATAAGACCATCAGTACTGCCATATATGTCCAGGGATACTGCCATATAAGTCCAGAAGTACTGCTGTATAAGTCCAGTGGTGTTGTATAAGTCCAGTCCAGTGGTGCTTCCGTATAAATCCAATCCACTGGTGCTGCCATATAAGTCCAGCGGTACTGCTGTATAAGTCCATTGGTACTGTCGTGCTTGTGCTGCATCAGTCCAGTAGTGGTGTCATGTGCTGCCATAAGTCCAGTGGTGGTGTCCTGTGCTGCCATAAATTCAGTGGTGCTGCTGTATAAGTCCAGTCCAGTGGTGCTTCCGTATAAGTCCAATCCAGTGGTGCTGCCATATAAGTCTAGGCGGTACTGCTGTATAAGTCCATTGGTACTGTCGTATAAGTCCAGTCCAGTAGTGCTGTCGTATAAGTCCAGTCCAGTGGTGCTGCTGTATAAGTCCAGCAGTACTGCCGTATAAGTCCAGCGGTACTTCCGTATAAGTTCATGGGTACTGCCATATAAGTCCAGGGGTACTGCCATATAAGTCAAGGGATATTGCCGTATAAGTCCAGCATTACTGCCGTATACGTCCAGGGGTGCTGCCGTATAAGTTCAGGGGTACTGCCATATAAGTCCAGCGGTACTGCTGTATAAGTCATGGGGTACTGCCATACAAGTCATGGGGTACTGCCATATCAGTCCTGGGGTACTGCTGTATAAGTCCAGCAGTACTGCCGTATGAGTCTGGGGGTACTGTCGTATAAGTCATGGGGTACTGCCGTATAACTCCAGTAGTACTGCCGTATAACTACAGCAGTACTGCCATATAAGTCCAGTGGTGCTGTCCTGTGCTGTATATTATTTAATCCAAACAAAAGGGGTTATTAATATTTAATCCAAATCATTTTTACGGGGTTTGCCCTGTGTGGTGTAGGGGTACGACTACACTCTCCTGTGCTGCATAATATTATAATAACTCTAAATAAAAGGGTTATTATGCAAAACATTTTTACAGGCTTTGCCATGTGTGTGGTTTAGGGGTACGCACTCCTGTGCAGCATATTATTGTAATAAATTCAAATAAAAGGGTTATTATTAACCACTTTGGAACATCCTCCCTTATATGTCACCTGAAGCGCATTCATCATAAGTCATTGTCAAGTTCAGAAACTTTGGGTAAGAGCATAAGCAGTCCACTGACACCTAAATCCCTTCTTCCTCTTGTACCCATGCTCCTGCCAAGCCACACCACCAAATCCACCAACGTCAATTTCCTCCTCAGTCAGGAACATCAGTAGTCCTGCTGGCCATGTCACTGGCACTGGCATGACTGAGGAGTCGTCTCCTAACCGGAATTCCTCCGGAGGATCCTTGAGTAGTACGCCTACTACTACTGCTGCTACTGCAGTTGTTGCTGCTGGGAGTCGATCATCATCCCAGAGGGGAAGTCGGAAGACCACTTGTAATACTTCACCTAAGCAATTGACTGTCCAATAGAGATGAGCGCCGGAAATTTTTCGGGTTTTGTGTTTTGGTTTTGGGTTCGGTTCCGCGGCCGTGTTTTGGGTTCGACCGCGTTTTGGCAAAACCTCACCGAATTTTTTTTGTCGGATTCGGGTGTGTTTTGGATTCGGGTGTTTTTTTCAAAAAACCCTAAAAAACAGCTTAAATCATAGAATTTGGGGGTAATTTTGATCCCAAAGTATTATTAACCTCAAAAAACATAATTTACACTCATTTTCAGCCTATTCTGAACACATCACACCTCACAATATTATTTTTAGTCCTAAAATTTGCACCGAGGTCGCTGTGTGAGTAAGATAAGCGACCCTAGTGGCCGACACAAACACCGGGCCCATCTAGGAGTGGCACTGCAGTGTCACGCAGGATGGCCCTTCCAAAAAACCCTCCCCAAACAGCACATGACGCAAAGAAAAAAAGAGGCGCAATGAGGTAGCTGACTGTGTGAGTAAGATTAGCGACCCTAGTGGCCGACACAAACACCGGGCACATCTAGGAGTGGCACTGCAGTGTCACGCAGGATGTCCCTTCCAAAAAACCCTCCCCAAACAGCACATGACGCAAAGAAAAAAAGAGGCGCAATGAGGTAGCTGACTGTGTGAGTAAGATAAGCGACCCTAGTGGCCGACACAAACACCGGGCCCATCTAGGAGTGGCACTGCAGTGTCACGCAGGATGGCCCTTCCAAAAAACCCTCCCCAATCAGCACATGATGCAAAGAAAAAGAAAAGAAAAAAGAGGTGCAAGATGGAATTATCCTTGGGCCCTCCCACCCACCCTTATGTTGTATAAACAAAACAGGACATGCACACTTTAACCAACCCATCATTTCAGTGACAGGGTCTGCCACACGACTGTGACTGATATGACGGGTTGGTTTGGACCCCCCCCAAAAAAGAAGCAATTAATCTCTCCTTGCACAAACTGGCTCTACAGAGGCAAGATGTCCACCTCATCTTCACCCTCCGATATATCACCGTGTACATCCCCCTCCTCACAGATTATCAATTCGTCCCCACTGGAATCCACCATCTCAGCTCCCTGTGTACTTTGTGGAGGCAATTGCTGCTGGTCAATGTCTCCGCGGAGGAATTGATTATAATTCATTTTAATGAACATCATCTTCTCCACATTTTCTGGATGTAACCTCGTACGCCGATTGCTGACAAGGTGAGCGGCGGCACTAAACACTCTTTCGGAGTACACACTTGTGGGAGGGCAACTTAGGTAGAATAAAGCCAGTTTGTGCGAGGGCCTCCAAATTGCCTCTTTTTCCTGCCAGTATAAGTACGGACTGTGTGACGTGCCTACTTGGATGCGGTCACTCATATAATCCTCCACCATTCTATCAATGTTGAGAGAATCATATGCAGTGACAGTAGACGACATGTCCGTAATCGTTGTCAGGTCCTTCAGTCCGGACCAGATGTCAGCATCAGCAGTCGCTCCAGACTGCCCTGCATCACCGCCAGCGGGTGGGCTCGGAATTCTGAGCCTTTTCCTCGCACCCCCAGTTGCGGGAGAATGTGAAGGAGGAGATGTTGACAGGTCGCGTTCCGCTTGACTTGACAATTTTGTCACCAGCAGGTCTTTCAACCCCAGCAGACCTGTGTCTGCCGGAAAGAGAGATCCAAGGTAGGCTTTAAATCTAGGATCGAGCACGGTGGCCAAAATGTAGTGCTCTGATTTCAACAGATTGACCACCCGTGAATCCTTGTTAAGCGAATTAAGGGCTGCATCCACAAGTCCCACATGCCTAGCGGAATCGCTCCGTGTTAGCTCCTTCTTCAATGCCTCCAGCTTCTTCTGCAAAAGCCTGATGAGGGGAATGACCTGACTCAGGCTGGCAGTGTCTGAACTGACTTCACGTGTGGCAAGTTCAAAGGGCATCAGAACCTTGCACAACGTTGAAATCATTCTCCACTGCACTTGAGACAGGTGCATTCCATCTCCTATATCGTGCTCAATTGTATAGGCTTGAATGGCCTTTTGCTGCTCCTCCAACCTCTGAAGCATATAGAGGGTTGAATTCCACCTCGTTACCACTTCTTGCTTCAGATGATGGCAGGGCAGGTTCAGTAGTTTTTGGTGGTGCTCCAGTCTTCTGTACGTGGTGCCTGTACGCCGAAAGTGTCCCGCAATTTTTCTGGCCACCGACAGCATCTCTTGCACGCCCCTGTCGTTTTTTAAAAAATTCTGCACCACCAAATTCAAGGTATGTGCAAAACATGGGACGTGCTGGAATTTGCCCATATTTAATGCACACACAATATTGCTGGCGTTGTCCGATGCCACAAATCCACAGGAGAGTCCAATTGGGGTAAGCCATTCCGCGATGATCTTCCTCAGTTGCCGTAAGAGGTTTTCAGCTGTGTGCGTATTCTGGAAAGCGGTGATACAAAGCGTAGCCTGCCTAGGAAAGAGTTGGCGTTTGCGAGATGCTGCTACTGGTGCCGCCGCTGCTGTTCTTGCGGCGGGAGTCCATACATCTACCCAGTGGGCTGTCACAGTCATATAGTCCTGACCCTGCCCTGCTCCACTTGTCCACATGTCCGTGGTTAAGTGGACATTGGGTACAACTGCATTTTTTAGGACACTGGTGAGTCTTTTTCTGAGGTCCGTGTACATTTTCGGTATCGCCTGCCTAGAGAAGTGGAACCTAGATGGTATTTGGTAACGGGGGCACACTGCCTCAATAAATTGTCTAGTTCCCTGTGAACTAACGGCGGATACCGGACGCACGTCTAACACCAACATAGTTGTCAAGGACTCAGTTATCCGCTTTGCAGTAGGATGACTGCTGTGATATTTCATCTTCCTCGCAAAGGACTGTTGAACAGTCAATTGCTTACTGGAAGTAGTACAAGTGGGCTTACGACTTCCCCTCTGGGATGACCATCGACTCCCAGCGGCAACAACAGCAGCGCCAGCAGCAGTAGGCGTTACACGCAAGGATGCATCGGAGGAATCCCAGGCAGGAGAGGACTCGTCAGACTTGCCAGTGACATGGCCTGCAGGACTATTGGCATTCCTGGGGAAGGAGGAAATTGACACTGAGGGAGTTGGTGGGGTGGTTTGCGTGAGCTTGGTTACAAGAGGAAGGGATTTACTGGTCAGTGGACTGCTTCCGCTGTCACCCAAAGTTTTTGAACTTGTCACTGACTTATTATGAATGCGCTGCAGGTGACGTATAAGGGAGGATGTTCCGAGGTGGTTAACGTCCTTACCCCTACTTATTACAGCTTGACAAAGGGAACACACGGCTTGACACCTGTTGTCCGCATTTCTGGTGAAATACCTCCACACCGAAGAGCTGATTTTTTTGGTATTTTCACCTGGCATGTCAACGGCCATATTCCTCCCACGGACAACAGGTGTCTCCCCGGGTGCCTGACTTAAACAAACCACCTCACCATCAGAATCCTCCTGGTCAATTTCCTCCCCAGCGCCAGCAACACCCATATCCTCCTCATCCTGGTGTACTTCAACACTGACATCTTCAATCTGACTATCAGGAACTGGACTGCGGGTGCTCCTTCCAGCACTTGCAGGGGGCATGCAAATAGTGGAAGGCGCATGCTCTTCACGTCCAGTGTTGGGAAGGTCAGGCATCGCAAACGACACAATTGGACTCTCCTTGTGGATTTGGGATTTCAAAGAACGCACAGTTCTTTGCGGTGCTTTTGCCAGCTTGAGTCTTTTCAGTTTTCTAGCGAGAGGCTGAGTGCTTCCATCCTCATGTGAAGCTGAACCACTAGCCATGAACATAGGCCAGGGCCTCAGCCGTTCCTTGCCACTCCGTGTGGTAAATGGCATATTGGCAAGTTTACGCTTCTCCTCCGACAATTTTATTTTAGGTTTTGGAGTCCTTTTTTTTCTGATATTTGGTGTTTTGGATTTGACATGCTCTGTACTATGACATTGGGCATCGGCCTTGGCAGACGACGTTGCTGGCATTTCATCGTCTCGGCCATGACTAGTGGCAGCAGCTTCAGCACGAGGTGGAAGTGGATCTTGATCTTTCCCTAATTTTGGAACCTCAACTTTTTTGTTCTCCATATTTTATAGGCAGAACTAAAAGGCACCTCAGGTAAACAATGGAGATGGATGGATTGGATACTAGTATACAATTATGGACGGACTGCCACGGTTAGGTGGTATAAAAAAACCACGGTTAGGTGGTATATATTATAATAATAATACAATTATGGATGGACGGACTGCCTGCCGACTGCCGACACAGAGGTAGCCACAGCCGTGAACTACCGCACTGTACACTGGTTGATAAAGAGATAGTAGTATACTCGTAACAACTAGTATGACACTATGACGACGGTATAAAGAATGAAAAAAAAACCACGGTTAGGTGGTATATATTATAATAATAATACAATTATGGATGGACGGACTGCCTGCCGACTGCCGACACAGAGGTAGCCACAGCCGTGAACTACCGCACTGTACACTGGTTGATAAAGAGATAGTAGTATACTCGTAACAACTAGTATGACACTATGACGACGGTATAAAGAATGCAAAAAAAACCACAGTTAGGTGGTATATATTATAATAATAATACAATTATGGATGGACGGACTGCCTGCCGACTGCCGACACAGAGGTAGCCACAGCCGTGAACTACCGCACTGTACACTGGTTGATAAAGAGATAGTAGTATACTCGTAACAACTAGTATGACACTATGACGACGGTATAAAGAATGCAAAAAAAACCACAGTTAGGTGGTATATATTATAATAATAATACAATTATGGATGGACGGACTGCCTGCCGACTGCCGACACAGAGGTAGCCACAGCCGTGAACTACCGCACTGTACACTGGTTGATAAAGAGATAGTAGTATACTCGTAACAATTAGGATGACACTATGACGGTATAAAGAATGAAAAAAAAACCACGGTTAGGTGGTAGGTATATAATAATAAATAATACAATTCTGGTCGGACGGACTGCCTGCCGTGTGCCGACACAGAGGTAGCCACAGCCGTGAACTACCGCACTGTACACTGGTTGATAAAGAGATAGTAGTATACTCGTAACAATTAGGATGACACTATGACGGTATAAAGAATGAAAAAAAAACCACGGTTAGGTGGTATATATTGTAATACAATTATGGATGGACGGACTGCCTGCCGAGTTCCGACACAGAGGTAGCCACAGCCGTGAACTACCGCACTGTACACTGGTTGATAAAGAGATAGTAGTATACTCGTAACAACTAGTATGACACTATGACGGTATAAAGAATGAAAAAAAAACCACGGTTAGGTGGTATATATTATAATAATAATACAATTATGGATGGACGGACTGCCTGCCGACTGCCGACACAGAGGTAGCCACAGCCGTGAACTACCGCACTGTACACTGGTTGATAAAGAGATAGTAGTATACTCGTAACAATTAGGATGACACTATGACGGTATAAAGAATGAAAAAAAAACCACGGTTAGGTGGTAGGTATATAATAATAAATAATACAATTCTGGTCGGACGGACTGCCTGCCGTGTGCCGACACAGAGGTAGCCACAGCCGTGAACTACCGCACTGTACACTGGTTGATAAAGAGATAGTAGTATACTCGTAACAATTAGGATGACACTATGACGGTATAAAGAATGAAAAAAAAACCACGGTTAGGTGGTAGGTATATAATAATAAATAATACAATTCTGGTCGGACGGACTGCCTGCCGTGTGCCGACACAGAGGTAGCCACAGCCGTGAACTACCGCACTGTACTGTGTCTGCTGCTAATATAGACTGGTTGATATTTAAAGAGATATTAGTAGTATACAACAATACTATACTGGTGGTCAGGCACTGGTCACCACTCCTGCAGCAAAAGTGTGCACTGTTAATTAATATAATTGTACTCCTGGCTCCTGCTAACAACCTGCAGTGCTCCCCAGTCTCCCCCACAATTAATTATAAGCTTTTAATTTATACATTGATGACTGTGCAGCACACTGGGCTGAGCTGAGTGCACACAGACTGAGTCACACTGTGTGACTGACTGTGCTGTGTATCGTTTTTTTTTTCAGGCAGAGAACGGATATAGCAGAGAGAAGTGAACGGATATATTATATTAAATAAAAGTTAACTAGCAACTGCACTGGTCACTGACTGTGGTAAACTAACTCTGTCTGCGACTCTGCACAATCTCTCTCTATCTAATCTATCTATCTCTATTCTAATGGAGAGGACGCCAGACACGTCCTCTCCCTATCAATCTCAATGCACGAGTGAAAATGGCGGCGACGCGCGGCTCCTTATATAGAATCCGAGTCTCGCGATAGAATCCGAGCCTCGCGAGAATCCGACAGCGTCATGATGACGTTCGGGCGCGCTCGGGTTAACCGAGCAAGGCGGGAAGATCCGAGTCGCTCGGACCCGTGAAAAAAAAAGTGAAGTTCGTGCGGGTTCGGATTCAAAGAAACCGAACCCGCTCATCTCTACTGTCCAACAGTCCTTTGCGAGGTAGATTAAATATGACAGCAGTCATCCTGTTGCAAAGCGGATAACTGAGGTCTTTACAGCTATGTTGGTGTTATACGTGCGTCCAGTATCCGCCATTAGTGCAGTGGGATTTAGACAATTGATGGAGGTAGTGTGTTCCCAGTACCAAATCCCATCTAGATTCCACTTCACTAGGCAGGCAATACCAAGAATGTACAGAGACGTCAGAAAAAGTGTCCTCAGTGTCCTAAAAAATGTGGTTGTACCCACTGTCCACTTAACCACGGACATGTGGACAAGTGGAACAGGGCAGACTAAGGTTTATATGACTCTAACACCCCACTAGGTAGATGTATCGCCTTGCGCAGCAACAACAGCAGCGGCACCAGTAGCAGCATCTCAGAAACGCCAGCTCGCTCCAAGGCAGGCTACGCTGTGTGTCACCGGTTTCAGTAAGAGGCACACCGCCGACAACCTCTTAGAGAAACTGAGGGAAATCATTGCCCAATGGTTTACCCCACTTAGACTCTTCTGGGGATTTGTGATATCAGACAACGCCACCAACATTGTGTGGGCTTAATTCCAGCATGTCCCATGTTATGTTCACACAATAAATTTTGTGGTGCAGAATTTTTTTGAGAAATGACAGGGCTGTGCAGGAGATGCTTTTGGTGGCCCGAAAAATTTCGTGACACTTTCGCCATTCTGCGACTGCGTGCCGAGGACTGGAGGACAAATCCATCTTGTACCTCTTTTTTTCTTTGCATTATGTACTTTTTGTGGCCTAGTTTTTAAAAGTGTCATTCTGACTGCCACTGCAGTGCCACTCCTAGATGAGCCAGGTGTTTCTGCTGCAAACTTGTGTCGCTTAGCTTAGTCACAAAGCGACCTCAGTGCACCTCTTTTTTTTCTTGGCATAATGTGCTCTTTGGGGCCTTTTTTTTTAAAACTGCCATCCTGTCTGTCACTGCAGTACCACTCCTAGATGGGCCATGTGTTTGTGCCGCACACTTGTGTCGCTTAGCTTAGACACTCTGCGACCTTGGTGCACCTCTTTTTTTTTTTTTTTTTGCATGATGTGATGTTTGGGGCTAATTTTAAAACTGCTGTCCTGTCTGTCACTGCAGTGCCACTCCTAGATGGGCCAGGTGTTTGTGCCACCCACTTACAGTATGTCATTTAGCTTAGTCATCCAGCGACCTTGGTGCAACCTTTTGGCCTAAAAACAATATTGTGAGCTGTGAGGTACTCAGAATAGACTGGAAATGAGTGGAAATGAATGTTATTGAGGTTAATAATACCATAGGATCAAAATTATCCCCACATTCTTTGATTTTAGCTTTTTTTATGTTTTTTTTAAATCCGCCATATCCAAAACCAAAACCAAACCCCGAAAGGGTGGTTTTGGCAAAACCAATCCAGATCCAAAACACGAGCGCAGATCCAAAACCAAAACACAAAACAAGAAAAGTGCCTGCTGCACATCCCTACATCTAACCATGGCAGCAGCAGTAGCCCTCACATGTCAATAAAACAAAACAGACCCCACATGAACATCGGCCAACCGGGGATCTTCACTGTGAGCGCATCTGCCAATTTGCCCCTGGTATTGCCTACAGCAACCAACCACATTCTATCATATTCTAGGATGTGAAATGATAGCTAGAATCCTGTCTGTTTTAGAAGCTTTATAAATCTACCCCTTACAGTAAGGAATAAATCCAGCTACAATGTATATATTTGTCAAAAAGTGTGCTATGATGTAAGAGATAGGAGCAATTTGGGAATTAGAAGCTCAATCACTGTTAAAAAAGATCTTACCAAATTCATAACCAATTACTTTTAACCTGAAACTCTTTGATCAGATTTATCGCGTCCTTGTTAAAGTCAGTCTTCAGACTCTGAACACATGTTGGTCATTATGTATTTGCGGTCATGCCTTTCATTCTGTACATTTAATATAAATATAGTTTAGGACTATGTTTGTTATTGATGCTTCGATGAAATTCAGATTTTCATAGTCTCTTATCCCTCCCATATTAAATCAGTCCTCCAACTCCTTTGTGAACATTGATTTCAACTTCAACAAATAGATTTATCAGTGGATATATTTTAGCTTACAGGGACTAATCTACCAATATTGGAATGGCCACTACACAATGTGGTGCAACTTTTTTTTGAGGTTTGCAAAGTACTTTTGACATTATTTCAAAGACTATTCAAATTTTCCCTAATGCTCTCGTCAAAGATGGAGAAAGTTTGGCCTCCAGAAATAGCATTCGCGTCCCAGTATTGAAGAAAGTCGCCTACCCTATAACCATGCTTTTCATCCTTGAAGTTGATGCCTTTTCAATTGGAGTATGAACAGCTCAGTCTCAGCTGCTGACAATAATTATCCTATAGAACAGTGATTCCCAAATCCAGTCCTCAAGTACCGGCAACAGGGCATATGTTGTGGATTTCTTTAATGATGCACAGGTGAATTAATCTATTTAGCTGAGTTTAGTAATTATACCGCCTGCATCCAGAGACAGAAATCCTCAAAACAGGACCTACGGTATGAGGGGTACTTGAAGACTAGAGTTGGGAACCACTGCTATAGGAGACAGACAACATTTGTCTTTGAAGCCAGGAGAAAAGACATCTTCTGCAAAGACCACTTCATGTCATAATTGTATTCACAGATTAAAAAAATCTCTGGTATATTCAAATACACTGGAATTCAAACTTTACCAGGGTAAATAGCCTCAGTTTGACTTCACCTTCTTCTATCATCCTGGGTCCAATAGCATTACTATTGACACCCCCTCTTGATCCGTTGACCAAGAATATCCATAAGAATCATCAACGCTCATAGATCCTTCTCTGATTTTAGCTGCTAGCTACATCTATACATTGAAAATCCCTCATTGGAAAACTTGCTGCCACTAATATAGATAAGTCTTGACCTTGCAATTAAACCTATTTGTGGCACAGATTAAAAAAGGATGTGGTACCTTTCATATCAGCTTAATGTACAGTATTTATGCCCAAACTAAGAATCCTCATCATCTTCTCTCAGTCCTAGCAAAGCCGCTTATTTCCATGAACTATGTTACGTATCTTTAACCCTTCAACGAGTTCACAGCCATATGATTTGTTGTAATAAAAAAAAATTCAGATGTGTCATGTAATTTATTTCAGAATCATAATACATAAATTGCACTTTGCAAAACTCATTATCAAAAATGTTTTTAGTCTCCATGGTCTATCTCTTCATGTAATATATGACCAGATACATTATGATTCCAACTTCTCCTTTGCCCTCTCTAAACAAGTAGACATCAAGCTGGACACTACACCTTGCCTTCTGGACATATGGAGAGGGTTAATGGGATCCATGAAATATGGTGTGTAGAGTAAGCCATCTTGGTAGTGCAGCTTGACTCTGAAGGCTAGTGGGGCTGTCAGAGTGGAGAGTTTACTCCCTTGACGGCTTTCCCTATATGTCACAGATTTCTTGTTGTCCAGGCTGTAGGGAGCCTGACTGAGAGAAATCATAGTGCATGAATAGCAATGCCCTCTCCAGGCTATGAGAGACAAAAAAAAAAAAAAAAACATTTATAGTACTGGGTTAAATATTGTATCCACTATAGTGTTCCAGTTGGGTAATTCTAGAACTGAGTTATACAACTCTTAACCTTTGAATGGAAACAAATACAGTACATAGAATGCATTGCCATGGCTTAATCATAGTGGGGCTGATGCACTAAGCCATGAAAAGTGATAAAATGGAGAGAGATGAAGTACCTGCTGATCAGCTCCTTACTGTCATGTTACAGGCTGTGTTTGAAATATGACAGTGAGGAGCTGATTGGTATGTATTTTATCTCTCTCTCTCTATCACTCTCCAAGGTTTAGTACATCTACTCATCATTTTTCCACATGCAGCTGTATAAAGTTATATACAGTTTACTTAATAACAGTAGTGGCAACGGTACTGTGCATGCGCAAAACCACTGCTTCTTTGGATTGCATTGGCTGCAGTTCATAGAAGCCGGCTAGGGCTGATGTGGCAGGGAGCTGGGTGGCTTATTGCAGCCCGATCAGGCAGACTGCCTTTTGTGTCTGTGACTGGCAGGTAGGACTTCCAATAGGAAGTCACTGCCAGTCACAGTGCAGCCAGTGCAGTCTCACGGACAGTGGTGGTGGTGGATTTTACCTGGGGGGCTGCAGTCCTGCAGACCATAGGTAAAAAGCGCCACTGTAAACATGTATTGGACATGGCCATCATGGTCGGCAAACACATGCCTTGCTTGCTCATAATGGTGCAGTTACACAAAAAGACATTGGGGTATATTTACTAAAATTCGTACTTGTACTGATTTGGAGGGAGATTCATCACGAATGACATCGATTGTGTAATTGTGCAACTTTTTGAATTGATTACGACTAATTTACTAAGCTGTCGTATTTTTTCCCCCCGTGTTTTCCGATGTTGATGTCATTCGTAGTTTTGTAAGGTAGAATGCGGCCGATTTAGTTGTTTTGCGGCCGTGTTATGAGGTTTTTTTACGACTGCGTCACATTTTGGTTACGGCAGTGTTTGTCCGTTCACGGACGCGTTTTTTTCCTAAGTTTCGTTTTTGTCACTCGTCCGTGATTGGTTTGATTTGTGATGGAGGAGTGTCTGTGCACATTACTATAAAAACTAGAGATGAGCGGGTTCGGTTTCTCTGAATCCGAACCCGCGCGAACTTCATGTTTTTTTTCACGGGTCCGAGCGACTCGGATCTTCCCGCCTTGCTCGGTTAACCCGAGCGCGCCCGAACGTCATCATGACGCTGTCGGATTCTCGCGAGACTCGGATTCTATATAAGGAGCCGCGCGTCGCCGCCATTTTCACACGTGCATTGAGATTGATAGGGAGAGGACGTGGCTGGCGTCTTCTCCATTTAGATTAGGAGAGAGAGAGAGAGATTGACCTGAGGCTGATACTGTAGAAGAGAGTGCAGAGTTTAGTGACTGACCACAGTGACCACCAGCAGTGCAGTTGTTTTATTTAATATATCCGTTCTCTGCCTGAAAAAAACGGTACACACAGTGACTCAGTCACATACCATATCTGTGTGCACTGCTCAGCCCAGTGTGCTGCATGCCTGCATCATCTATGTATATATTATATATCTGACTGTGCTCAGCTCACACAGCTTATAATTGTGGGGGAGACTGGGGAGCACTGCAGTGCCAGTTATAGGTTATAGCAGGAGCCAGGAGTACAAGACAGTCACATACCATATCTGTGTGCACTGCTCAGCCCAGTGTGCTGCATCATCTATGTATATATTATATATCTGACTGTGCTCAGCTCACACAGCTTATAATTGTGGGGGAGACTGGGGAGCACTGCAGTGCCAGTTATAGGTTATAGCAGGAGCCAGGAGTACATATTATATTAAAATTAAACAGTGCACACTTTTGCTGCAGGAGTGCCACTGCCAGTGTGACTGACCAGTGACCTGACCACACTGACCACCAGTATAGTTAGTAGTATACTATATTGTGATTGCCTGAAAAAGTTAAACACTCGTCGTGTGACTTCACTTGTGTGGTGTTTTTTTTTTTATTCTATAAAAAACTCATTCTGCTGACAGACAGTGTCCAGCAGGTCCGTCATTATATAATATATATACCTGTCCGGCTGCAGTAGTGATATATATATATTTTTATATCATTATTTATCATCCAGTCGCAGCAGACACAGTACGGTAGTTCACGGCTGTAGCTACCTCTGTGTCGGCACTCGGCAGTCCATCCATAATTGTATACCACCTACCCGTGGTTTTTTTTTCCTTTCTTCTTTATACATACATACTACTACATCTCTTTATCAACCAGTCTATATTAGCAGCAGACACAGTACAGTACGGTAGTTCACGGCTGTGGCTACCTCTGTGTCGGCACTCGGCAGTCCGTCCATAATTGTATACCACCTAACCGTGGTTTTTTTTTCTTTCTTCTTTATACATACATACTACGACATCTCTTTATCAACCAGTCTATATTAGCAGCAGACACAGTACAGTACGGTAGTTCACGGCTGTGGCTACCTCTGTGTCGGCACTCGGCAGTCCGTCCATAATTGTATACCACCTAACCGTGGTTTTTTTTTCTTTCTTCTTCATACATACATACTACGACATCTCTTTATCAACCAGTCTATATTAGCAGCAGACACAGTACAGTACGGTAGTTCACGGCTGTGGCTACCTCTGTGTCGGCACTCGGCAGTCCGTCCATAATTGTATACCACCTAACCGTGTTTTTTTTTTCTTTCTTCTTTATACATACATACTACGACATCTCTTTATCAACCAGTCTATATTAGCAGCAGACACAGTACAGTACGGTAGTTCACGGCTGTGGCTACCTCTGTGTCGGCACTCGGCAGTCCGTCCATAATTGTATACCACCTACCCGTGGTTTTTTTTTCTTTCTTCTTTATACATACATACTACGACATCTCTTTATCAACCAGTCTATATTAGCAGCAGACACAGTACAGTACGGTAGTTCACGGCTGTGGCTACCTCTGTGTCGGCACTCGGCAGTCCGTCCATAATTGTATACCACCTACCCGTGGTTTTTTTTTCTTTCTTCTTTATACATACATACTACTACTACTACATCTCTTTATCAACCAGTCTATATTAGCAGCAGACACAGTACAGTACGGTAGTCCATGGCTGTAGCTACCTCTGTGTCGGCACTGGGCAGTCCGTCCATAATTGTATACCACCTACCCGTGGTTTTTTTTTCTTTCTTCTTTATACATACATACTACTACTACATCTCTTTATCAACCAGTCTATATTAGCAGCAGACACAGTACAGTACGGTAGTCCACGGCTGTAGCTACCTCTGTGTCGGCACTGGGCAGTCCGTCCATAATTGTATACCACCTAACCGTGGTTTTTTTTTCTTTCTTCTTCATACATACATACTACGACATCTCTTTATCAACCAGTCTATATTAGCAGCAGACACAGTACGGTAGTTCACGGCTGTAGCTACCTCTGTGTCGGCACTCGGCAGTCCGTCCATAATTGTATACTAGTATCCATCCATCTCCATTGTTTACCTGAGGTGCCTTTTAGTTGTGCCTATTAAAATATGGAGAACAAAAATGTTGAGGTTCCAAAATTAGGGAAAGATCAAGATCCACTTCCACCTCGTGCTGAAGCTGCTGCCACTAGTCATGGCCGAGACGATGAAATGCCAGCAACGTCGTCTGCCAAGGCCGATGCCCAATGTCATAGTACAGAGCATGTCAAATCCAAAACACCAAATATCAGTAAAAAAAGGACTCCAAAACCTAAAATAAAATTGTCGGAGGAGAAGCATAAACTTGCCAATATGCCATTTACCACACGGAGTGGCAAGGAACGGCTGAGGCCCTGGCCTATGTTCATGGCTAGTGGTTCAGCTTCACATGAGGATGGAGGCACTCAGCCTCTCGCTAGAAAAATGAAAAGACTCAAGCTGGCAAAAGCAGTAGCACCGCAAAGAACTGTGCGTTCTTCGAAATCCCAAATCCACAAGGAGAGTCCAATTGTGTCGGTTGCGATGCCTGACCTTCCCAACACTGGACGTGAAGAGCATGCGCCTTCCATCATTTGCACGCCCCCTGCAAGTGCTGGAAGGAGCACCCGCAGTCCAGTTCCTGATAGTCAGATTGAAGATGTCAGTGTTGAAGTACACCAGGATGAGGAGGATATGGGTGTTGCTGGCGCTGGGGAGGAAATTGACCAGGAGGATTCTGATGGTGAGGTGGTTTGTTTAAGTCAGGCACCCGGGGAGACACCTGTTGTCCGTGGGAGGAATATGGCCGTTGACATGCCTGGTGAAAATACCAAAAAAATCAGCTCTTCGGTGTGGAACTATTTCAACAGAAATGCGGACAACAGGTGTCAAGCCGTGTGTTCCCTTTGTCAAGCTGTAATAAGTAGGGGTAAGGACGTTAACCACCTCGGAACATCCTCCCTTATACGTCACCTGCAGCGCATTCATAATAAGTCAGTGACAAGTTCAAAAACTTTGGGTGACAGCGGAAGCAGTCCACTGACCAGTAAATCCCTTCCTCTTGTAACCAAGCTCACGCAAACCACCCCACCAACTCCCTCAGTGTCAATTTCCTCCTTCCCCAGGAATGCCAATAGTCCTGCAGGCAATGTCACTGGCAATTCTGACGAGTCCTCTCCTGCCTGGGATTCCTCCGATGCATCCTTGCGTGTAACGCCTACTGCTGCTGGCGCTGCTGTTGTTGCTGCTGGGAGTCGATGGTCATCCCAGAGGGGAAGTCGTAAGCCCACTTGTACTACTTCCAGTAAGCAATTGACTGTTCAACAGTCCTTTGCGAGGAAGATGAAATATCACAGCAGTCATCCTGCTGCAAAGCGGATAACTGAGGCCTTGACAACTATGTTGGTGTTAGACGTGCGTCCGGTATCCGCCGTTCGTTCACAGGGAACTAGACAATTTATTGAGGCAGTGTGCCCCCGTTACCAAATACCATCTAGGTTCCACTTCTCTAGGCAGGCGATACCAAGAATGTACACGGACGTCAGAAAAAGACTCACCAGTGTCCTAAAAAATGCAGTTGTACCCAATGTCCACTTAACCACGGACATGTGGACAAGTGGAGCAGGGCAGGGTCAGGACTATATGACTGTGACAGCCCACTGGGTAGATGTATGGACTCCCGCCGCAAGAACAGCAGCGGCGGCACCAGTAGCAGCATCTCGCAAACGCCAACTCTTTCCTAGGCAGGCTACGCTTTGTATCACCGGTTTCCAGAATACGCACACAGCTGAAAACCTCTTACGGCAACTGAGGAAGATCATCGCGGAATGGCTTACCCCAATTGGACTCTCCTGTGGATTTGTGGCATCGGACAACGCCAGCAATATTGTGTGTGCATTAAATATGGGCAAATTCCAGCACGTCCCATGTTTTGCACATACCTTGAATTTGGTGGTGCAGAATTATTTAAAAAACGACAGGGGCGTGCAAGAGATGCTGTCGGTGGCCAGAAGAATTGCGGGACACTTTCGGCGTACAGGCACCACGTACAGAAGACTGGAGCACCACCAAAAACTACTGAACCTGCCCTGCCATCATCTGAAGCAAGAAGTGGTAACGAGGTGGAATTCAACCCTCTATATGCTTCAGAGGTTGGAGGAGCAGCAAAAGGCCATTCAAGCCTATACAATTGAGCACGATATAGGAGGTGGAATGCACCTGTCTCAAGCGCAGTGGAGAATGATTTCAACGTTGTGCAAGGTTCTGATGCCCTTTGAACTTGCCACACGTGAAGTCAGTTCAGACACTGCCAGCCTGAGTCAGGTCATTCCCCTCATCAGGCTTTTGCAGAAGAAGCTGGAGACATTGAAGGAGGAGCTAACACGGAGCGATTCCGCTAGGCATGTGGGACTTGTGGATGGAGCCCTTAATTCGCTTAACAAGGATTCACGGGTGGTCAATCTGTTGAAATCAGAGCACTACATTTTGGCCACCGTGCTCGATCCTAGATTTAAAGCCTACCTTGGATCTCTCTTTCCGGCAGACACAAGTCTGCTGGGGTTGAAAGACCTGCTGGTGAGAAAATTGTCAAGTCAAGCGGAACGCGACCTGTCAACATCTCCTCCTTCACATTCTCCCGCAACTGGGGGTGCGAGGAAAAGGCTCAGAATTCCGAGCCCACCCGCTGGCGGTGATGCAGGGCAGTCTGGAGCGACTGCTGATGCTGACATCTGGTCCGGACTGAAGGACCTGACAACGATTACGGACATGTCGTCTACTGTCACTGCATATGATTCTCTCACCATTGAAAGAATGGTGGAGGATTATATGAGTGACCGCATCCAAGTAGGCACGTCACACAGTCCATACTTATACTGGCAGGAAAAAGAGGCAATTTGGAGGCCATTGCACAAACTGGCTTTATTCTACCTAAGTTGCCCTCCCACAAGTGTGTACTCTGAAAGAGTGTTTAGTGACGCCGCTCACCTTGTCAGCAATCGGCGTACGAGGTTACATCCAGAAAATGTGGAGACGATGATGTTCATTAAAATGAATTATAATCAATTCCTCCGCGGAGACATTGACCAGCAGCAATTGCCTCCACAAAGTACACAGGGAGCTGAGATGGTGGATTCCAGTGGGGACGAATTGATAATCTGTGAGGAGGGGGATGTACACGGTGATATATCGGAGGGTGATGATGAGGTGGACATCTTGCCTCTGTAGAGCCAGTTTGTGCAAGGAGAGATTAATTGCTTCTTTTTTTGGGGGGGTCCAAACCAACCCGTCATATCAGTCACAGTCGTGTGGCAGACCCTGTCACTGAAATGATGGGTTGGTTAAAGTGTGCATGTCCTGTTTTGTTTATACAACATAAGGGTGGGTGGGAGGGCCCAAGGACAATTCCATCTTGCACCTCTTTTTTCTTTTATTTTTCTTTGCGTCATGTGCTGTTTGGGGAGGGTTTTTTGGAAGGGACATCCTGCGTGACACGGCAGTGCCACTCCTAAATGGGCCCGGTGTTTGTGTCGGCCACTAGGGTCGCTAATCTTACTCACACAGTCAGCTACCTCATTGCGCCTCTTTTTTTCTTTGCGTCATGTGCTGATTGGGGAGGGTTTTTTGGAAGGGACATCCTGCGTGACACTGCAGTGCCACTCCTAAATGGGCCCGGTGTTTGTGTCGGCCACTAGGGTCGCTAATCTTACTCACACAGTCAGCTACCTCATTGCGCCTCTTTTTTTCTTTGCGTCATGTGCTGATTGGGGAGGGTTTTTTGGAAGGGACATCCTGCGTGACACTGCAGTGCCACTCCTAAATGGGCCCGGTGTTTGTGTCGGCCACTGGGGTCGCTAATCTTACTCACACAGTCAGCTACCTCATTGCGCCTCTTTTTTTCTTTGCGTCATGTGCTGATTGGGGAGGGTTTTTTGGAAGGGACATCCTGCGTGACACTGCAGTGCCACTCCTAAATGGGCCCGGTGTTTGTGTCGGCCACTAGGGTCGCTAATCTTACTCACACAGTCAGCTACCTCATTGCGCCTCTTTTTTTCTTTGCGTCATGTGCTGATTGGGGAGGGTTTTTTGGAAGGGACATCCTGCGTGACACTGCAGTGCCACTCCTAAATGGGCCCGGTGTTTGTGTCGGCCACTAGGGTCGCTAATCTTACTCACACAGTCAGCTACCTCATTGCGCCTCTTTTTTTCTTTGCGTCATGTGCTGATTGGGGAGGGTTTTTTGGAAGGGACATCCTGCGTGACACTGCAGTGCCACTCCTAAATGGGCCCGGTGTTTGTGTCGGCCACTAGGGTCGCTTATCTTACTCACACAGTCAGCTACCTCATTGCGCCTCTTTTTTTCTTTGCGTCATGTGCTGATTGGGGAGGGTTTTTTGGAAGGGACATCCTGCGTGACACTGCAGTGCCACTCCTAGATGGGCCAGGTGTTTGTGTCGGCCACTAGTGTCGCTTAGCTTAGTCATCCAGCGACCTTGGTGCAAATTTTAGGACTAAAAATAATATTGTGAGGTGTGAGGTATTCAGAATAGACTGAAAATTAGTGGAAATTATGGTTTTTGAGGTTAATAATAATATGGGATCAAAATGACCCCCAAATTCTATGATTTAAGCTGTTTTTTAGTGTTTTTTTAAAAAAACACCCGAATCCAAAACACACCCGAATCCGACAAAAAAAATTCGGTGAGGTTTTGCCAAAACGCGGTCGAACCCAAAACACGGCCGCGGAACCGAACCCAAAACCAAAACACAAAACCCGAAAAATTTCAGGCGCTCATCTCTAATAAAAACGCCCCAAACCGTCAGCACCTCGTGGGTTTAGCTAGTGGAGAGGTGAGAGGAAGGTGTGTTAGGAGTTGGAGAGTTGTTTGGAGTTTGTGGAGGATTTGAGGAGTTGATTTGCGATTGGTGAGTGCTGTACTGTGTGTGTAAGTAGTCTTGTCATACTTGTTGTGTAGTTATTTAAAAGTTTGTTTACTTTTTTGTCATTGTTTTTTAGTTAACGTCTATTGTCATTGTTTGTGAGTGAGTGAGTGAGTGAGTGAGTGAGTGAGTGAGTGTGTGTTTGGTGTGTGGTGTGTAGTGGTAGTGGAGGAGTGTGTTTACTGTTTTTTTTTCTCAGTGTTATTTGTTGTTTGTCCTGATTATGTCCCAGTCAGAGGTGAGTGAGGTGGAGGAGGTGAGTGAGAGGGAGGAGGTGAGTGAGGTGGAGGAGGTGAGTGAGAGGGAGGAGGTTAGTGAGGTGGAGGAGGTTAGTGAGGAGGAGGGGGTGGCTGCTGCTGCGGCCTCCAGTGATAGTGATGGTGTTGTGGCTCCGCAGCCACGCACCACTACAAAGACTGGCCGCAATGTCAAATTTAGCTATGCTGAAAATATGGCTTTGGTGCGGGAGCTGATGAGGCATCATCGGCAGTTGTTTGGCCATGATGATGCAAAGGTGTCGTCACGCAGGAAGAGTGTTCTGTGGGGGAAGGTCATTGCGGCTGTGAATAGTGAGGGTGTGGTGAGGCGGACCTAGGACACGAGCCGTAAGCGTTTTTACGACATAAAGCGCCGTGTCAAGGCGAAGATGGCCAAGGAGGCTAAATCGGCCCGCCAAACCGGGGGTGGACACCCCTTCCGTGCATCTTACCGAGATTGGGAGGAGCCTGTGCGTGCACTCATTCTGCAAGAAGTGGTGGGTGCCACTCATGTCCGGGATTCGGATCGGCCAAGGCAGGATGGTGAGTTATTTATGTTTACTTATAAACAATTTAAGCATGTGTGCTTTGTCCTTAGTTGTCTGAAATGTCTTCTTGCTAATTGTGGTTGTCAGTTTGTTCATTCTTCTAATGTGTTGGTGATGTAGTCCTTTTTTTTTTTTTTTTTTTTAAATAAAAAAATGTTACTGGTTGCCTTGGAGTTTTTCAGGTGTTGTAAGTCAAAAGTAAATGTTTGTAGGTGTGTTTTCATGCTTTTAATGTTTATTTTTGGAAACAAAGTTTTTTGGGAAATACATTTCATAACATTTATGATTATTGTGTGTTGTTATGGGTTGCCCTTTGTGTGCTTGATGTGTTTTTGAATGCATATTTGGTTGTGATGTTTCAAATTTTTCCAAGATATTTTTGACTAGTGTTTTATTATTATTGTGCAAAATTGATACCTTAGCGTGCAATATTGTGGTTGTGTCAAGCTACGACGTTTTGTTTTTAAGTAGTATAATTGTTTGCATTATGCGCCTTTGTGTATTGTATTTTTGACATAATTTATGCAAAATTAAAGAATACCAACCCAATGACGTCAGGCATAAAAGCATAAGCATCGTTTAGTTTAATTCTCATCAGGTACCACATAGGTTAACATCACAATAAGAAATTTGGGTAAAAATATCACCAAAATAGTATGTTCATAAGGACATTCTTCTTATTTGTACAGTTCGCCAGAGAAGCAGCACAGCCAGGCCACAGCCAACACTGCCAAGAGATGCAGATGGTGGCAATGCCGGTAAGATTTAACTTAATACACATATTCTGCAAACACATTGAAACACAAAATGTTAATGATTATCTTATCACACAGGTTCTTCTTCGGCAAATCCACCTACACTAAGGCGCCCATCACAGGGCTCGGTTAGTGTGGCAACGAGGCCACCCAAGAGATGCCGTCTTGAGGCTCCAGCACCAGCATCACCACCCCAACGCCGCATCTCTGCAGTGTCGGCCGTGCCACCACTAGTTCTATTGGCCAGCCCCTAAAGTGAGGATCCACAATCCCCTCAGTTGTCTGGTGAGTAAACATAACAATTACGTGTAAATAAGTAAACAAACAGTGTTGTTGATTTATTAACCTGGAGAAGGCATAAGGTTTTGAAAAAAAACTGATATGTTCAAGGTGATAAAGGCAGCAGTACAAAATAAACACAACTGTTAATGTACATATTGGATCTGTTTGCCTAGTGCCTTTATTACCTTGCACATATTACTGCTTTTTCACTTCCTTATGCCTTCTCCATGTTTAGACATCTGCCCCACTGTTAGTACATATAAAATATAATTTAACTAATGACCAGTCATCCTTGCAATAATCATCAACAACAATCAGATGGTGTGAAGGTATTTTTAGATGGATAATTGTCAGATGTGATGTTGGCCATATCAACACATTGTTGACACAGAATTTTTGGTGTAAAAAAACAACATAAATGTTAAGTCTCATCCAATTGTTTTGCATGGCCAACAACACCACTTCTAAACATAGTGCACCGTAATACTTTTTCTACCATTGTTAATGTGTACATTTTAGGACACTATATTTGTTTAAGTTTTTGCCAGAACACTGACTGCCTTGAACAATGTATGAGTGTATTGGTAAACACATTTATTGTATTGTGTGTGTTATTCCAAAGGAAGGTACTTTCCCAATATGTAAATGTATTAATTTGTATTTGTTCGAGTTCTTCGTGGTTGCACATTAATTGTGGCTCAGAGTCCAACAATTTTTAAAAAAAACATCAACTGAGTAGTGAAGGATAGAAGCATCATATTTATACAAACAGATGAACAACATAGTCAAGTTTATGCCTCAAACTATTGATCAATTAAAACATGGATATTATGAAAAAATGCATGTTGACGTAAAGCTAGAGTAAGACCAATGCTAAAAAGTTACTAAATACTGGCTGTCTTCAACCTCATACAGAACCAGCCATCATGGCCGAGGATGCCCAGCAGGAAAGTGACCAGCAGGATACATACACTCTTCACCTGCAACCCATAGATGATACCCAGACAACCACGCCGCAGGACATACCCCAACCACCCCAAACATCCCACAGGCCACAATTGAGCACAACACCAGACCAGACACAAATGGAGACTGAGTTTTGGAGCGGATGGGCCAAACAACAGGAACTGAACTATGCATGTCTTACCCAACAAAGCCAATACCTGGCAAGTCTGCCCCATCATCTGCCTAGACTGGCTCGAAACTCTGGCAGACTTATCGTTCAAGTGGGAAGAATAGCCAATACCATGGAACAGATGAGGGCAGACAACTGCCAAATGCAAGCAAATCTCGTCCGCATCATGGATGAGCAACAGTGCCAACAACAATCCCTAATTCAGGTCATCCAACACAACCAACTTATCAATGAAAACATGTCACGAATAATAGCAAGCCACACTGCAGCTAATACGCAACTCACTGCCAGCCTCAATATACTCAGCCAAAGCCTTAATGTTTTGGCATCACACCAAGTCAGCTCTAGCTCGGGGACAACTACACCAAACCAGACCCCAGTTCAATCCCCAGTTAGACGCTCCAGTAGAACCAGGAGCAACGAGCCAGCACAATCCTCGGCACCCAGCACACAACAAAGAAAAAAATAATGTATCCTGCAGCTAATTTTTGGTCTATTATAATATTATGTTGATTTGTTGTGGCAAAAATACCTTTGTTGTAGGAAATAAATTGCTCACACTGATTATGTGTCTTGTTTAATTAGCTACAGAAACAACCTGTACATTAGTGTCTAGGACCAGATGTGTATTGTTAGAAATATATTGCCTGCCCCTAGGTGTCCTCAGCTCAATGTGTGGCTAATCTCTGGCACCCAGAACATTGGCCATGGCCGCAAGATCAGATAAAGCTACCCTGACTGCATGCCACTGCGACTCCTGGGTAGGGAAGCAGAGAGAGGCATGTATGTAGGCATCCAAGACATCCAAAACCTGAGTGGACAATCCAATATTAAAGGTGAGTGTCATGACCTGTAATCAATACAATACTGTGTTCTATTACATTACAGAAGCACGACTTAGACATAGACGTGTATGTATGTTTAAACTAGAGATGAGCGCCGGAAATTTTTCGGGTTTTGTGTTTTGGTTTTGGGTTCGGTTCCGCGGCCGTGTTTTGGGTTCGACCGCGTTTTGGCAAAACCTCACCGAATTTTTTTTGTCGGATACGGGTGTGTTTTGGATTCGGGTGTTTTTTTCAAAAAACCCTAAAAAACAGCTTAAATCATAGAATTTGGGGGTAATTTTGATCCCAAAGTATTATTAACCTCAAAAAACATAATTTACACTCATTTTCAGCCTATTCTGAACACATCACACCTCACAATATTATTTTTAGTCCTAAAATTTGCACCGAGGTCGCTGTGTGAGTAAGATAAGCGACCCTAGTGGCCGACACAAACACCGGGCCCATCTAGGAGTGGCACTGCAGTGTCACGCAGGATGTCCCTTCCAAAAAACCCTCCCCAAACAGCACATGACGCAAAGAAAAAAAGAGGCGCAATGAGGTAGCTGTGTGAGTAAGATTAGCGACCCTAGTGGCCGACACAAACACCGGGCCCATCTAGGAGTGGCACTGCAGTGTCACGCAGGATGTCCCTTCCAAAAAACCCTCCCCAAACAGCACATGACGCAAAGAAAAAAAGAGGCGCAATGAGGTAGCTGACTGTGTGAGAAAGATAAGCGACCCTAGTGGCCGACACAAACACCGGGCCCATCTAGGAGTGGCACTGCAGTGTCACGCAGGATGGCCCTTCCAAAAAACCCTCCCCAAACAGCACATGACGCAAAGAAAAAAAGAGGCGCAATGAGGTAGCTGACTGTGTGAGTAAGATTAGCGACCCTAGTGGCCGACACAAACACCGGGCACATCTAGGAGTGGCACTGCAGTGTCACGCAGGATGTCCCTTCCAAAAAACCCTCCCCAAACAGCACATGCTGCAAAGAAAAAAAGAGGCGCAATGAGGTAGCTGTGTGAGTAAGATTAGCGACCCTAGTGGCCGACACAAACACCGGGCCCATCTAGGAGTGGCACTGCAGTGTCACGCAGGATGTCCCTTCCAAAAAACCCTCCCCAATCAGCACATGATGCAAAGAAAAAGAAAAGAAAAAAGAGGTGCAAGATGGAATTATCCTTGGGCCCTCCCACCCACCCTTATGTTGTATAAACAAAACAGGACATGCACACTTTAACCAACCCATCATTTCAGTGACAGGGTCTGCCACACGACTGTGACTGATATGACGGGTTGGTTTGGACCCCCCCCAAAAAAGAAGCAATTAATCTCTCCTTGCACAAACTGGCTCTACAGAGGCAAGATGTCCACCTCATCTTCACCCTCCGATATATCACCGTGTACATCCCCCTCCTCACAGATTATCAATTCGTCCCCACTGGAATCCACCATCTCAGCTCCCTGTGTACTTTGTGGAGGCAATTGCTGCTGGTCAATGTCTCCGCGGAGGAATTGATTATAATTCATTTTAATGAACATCATCTTCTCCACATTTTCTGGATGTAACCTCGTACGCCGATTGCTGACAAGGTGAGCGGCGGCACTAAACACTCTTTCGGAGTACACACTTGTGGGAGGGCAACTTAGGTAGAATAAAGCCAGTTTGTGCAAGGGCCTCCAAATTGCCTCTTTTTCCTGCCAGTATAAGTACGGACTGTGTGACGTGCCTACTTGGATGCGGTCACTCATATAATCCTCCACCATTCTATCAATGTTGAGAGAATCATATGCAGTGACAGTAGACGACATGTCCGTAATCGTTGTCAGGTCCTTCAGTCCGGACCAGATGTCAGCATCAGCAGTCGCTCCAGACTGCCCTGCATCACCGCCAGCGGGTGGGCTCGGAATTCTGAGCCTTTTCCTCGCACCCCCAGTTGCGGGAGAATGTGAAGGAGGAGATGTTGACAGGTCGCGTTCCGCTTGACTTGACAATTTTGTCACCAGCAGGTCTTTCAACCCCAGCAGACCTGTGTCTGCCGGAAAGAGAGATCCAAGGTAGGCTTTAAATCTAGGATCGAGCACGGTGGCCAAAATGTAGTGCTCTGATTTCAACAGATTGACCACCCGTGAATCCTTGTTAAGCGAATTAAGGGCTGCATCCACAAGTCCCACATGCCTAGCGGAATCGCTCCGTGTTAGCTCCTTCTTCAATGCCTCCAGCTTCTTCTGCAAAAGCCTGATGAGGGGAATGACCTGACTCAGGCTGGCAGTGTCTGAACTGACTTCACGTGTGGCAAGTTCAAAGGGCATCAGAACCTTGCACAACGTTGAAATCATTCTCCACTGCACTTGAGACAGGTGCATTCCACCTACTATATCGTGCTCAATTGTATAGGCTTGAATGGCCTTTTGCTGCTCCTCCAACCTCTGAAGCATATAGAGGGTTGAATTCCACCTCGTTACCACTTCTTGCTTCAGATGATGGCAGGGCAGGTTCAGTAGTTTTTGGTGGTGCTCCAGTTTTCTGTACGTGGTGCCTGTACGCCGAAAGTGTCCCGCAATTCTTCTGGCCACCGACAGCATCTCTTGCACGCCCCTGTTGTTTTTTAAAAAATTCTGCACCACCAAATTCAAGGTATGTGCAAAACATGGGACGTGCTGGAATTGGCCCAGATTTAATGCACACACAATATTGCTGGCGTTGTCCGATGCCACAAATCCACAGGAGAGTCCAATTGGGGTAAGCCATTCCGCGATGATCTTCCTCAGTTGCCGTAAGAGGTTTTCAGCTGTGTGCATATTCTGGAAAGCGGTGATACAAAGCGTAGCCTGCCTAGGAAAGAGTTGGCGTTTGCGAGATGCTGCTACTGGTGCCGCCGCTGCTGTTCTTGCGGCGGGAGTCCATACATCTACCCAGTGGGCTGTCACAGTCATATAGTCCTGACCCTGCCCTGCTCCACTTGTCCACATGTCCGTGGTTAAGTGGACATTGGGTACAGCTGCATTTTTTAGGACACTGGTGACTCTTTTTCTGAGGTCTGTGTACATTTTCGGTATCGCCTGCCTAGAGAAATGGAACCTAGATGGTATTTGGTACCGGGGACACAGTACCTCCAACAAGTCTCTAGTTGGCTCTGCAGTAATGATGGATACCGGAACCACGTTTCTCACCACCCAGGATGCCAAGGCCTCAGTTATCCGCTTTGCAGTAGGATGACTGCTGTGATATTTCATCTTCCTCGCAAAGGACTGTTGAACAGTCAATTGCTTACTGGAAGTAGTACAAGTGGGCTTACGACTTCCCCTCTGGGATGACCATCGACTCCCAGCGGCAACAACAGCAGCGCCAGCAGCAGTAGGCGTTACACGCAAGGATGCATCGGAGGAATCCCAGGCAGGAGAGGACTCGTCAGACTTGCCAGTGACATGGCCTGCAGGACTATTGGCATTCCTGGGGAAGGAGGAAATTGACACTGAGGGAGTTGGTGGGGTGGTTTGCGTGAGCTTGGTTACAAGAGGAAGGGATTTACTGGTCAGTGGACTGCTTCCGCTGTCACCCAAAGTTTTTGAACTTGTCACTGACTTATTATGAATGCGCTGCAGGTGACGTATAAGGGAGGATGTTCCGAGGTGGTTAACGTCCTTACCCCTACTTATTACAGCTTGACAAAGGGAACACACGGCTTGACACCTGTTGTCCGCATTTCTGGTGAAATACCTCCACACCGAAGAGCTGATTTTTTTGGTATTTTCACCTGGCATGTCAACGGCCATATTCCTCCCACGGACAACAGGTGTCTCCCCGGGTGCCTGACTTAAACAAACCACCTCACCATCAGAATCCTCCTGGTCAATTTCCTCCCCAGCGCCAGCAACACCCATATCCTCCTCATCCTGGTGTACTTCAACACTGACATCTTCAATCTGACTATCAGGAACTGGACTGCGGGTGCTCCTTCCAGCACTTGCAGGGGGCGTGCAAATGGTGGAAGGCGCATGCTCTTCACGTCCAGTGTTGGGAAGGTCAGGCATCGCAAACGACACAATTGGACTCTCCATGTGGATTTGGGATTTCAAAGAACGCACAGTTCTTTGCGGTGCTTTTGCCAGCCTGAGTCTTTTCAGTTTTCTAGCGAGAGGCTGAGTGCTTCCATCCTCATGTGAAGCTGAACCACTAGCCATGAACATAGGCCAGGGCCTCAGCCGTTCCTTGCCACTCCGTGTGGTAAATGGCATATTGGCAAGTTTACGCTTCTCCTCCGACAATTTTATTTTAGGTTTTGGAGTCCTTTTTTTTCTGATATTTGGTGTTTTGGATTTGACATGCTCTGTACTATGACATTGGGCATCGGCCTTGGCAGACGACGTTGCTGGCATTTCATCGTCTCGGCCATGACTAGTGGCAGCAGCTTCAGCACGAGGTGGAAGTGGATCTTGATCTTTCCCTAATTTTGGAACCTCAACTTTTTTGTTCTCCATATTTTATAGGCAGAACTAAAAGGCACCTCAGGTAAACAATGGAGATGGATGGATTGGATACTAGTATACAATTATGGACGGACTGCCACGGTTAGGTGGTATAAAAAAACCACGGTTAGGTGGTATATATTATAATAATAATACAATTATGGATGGACGGACTGCCTGCCGACTGCCGACACAGAGGTAGCCACAGCCGTGAACTACCGCACTGTACACTGGTTGATAAAGAGATAGTAGTATACTCGTAACAACTAGTATGACACTATGACGACGGTATAAAGAATGGAAAAAAAACCACGGTTAGGTGGTATATATTATAATAATAATACAATTATGGATGGACGGACTGCCTGCCGACTGCCGACACAGAGGTAGCCACAGCCGTGAACTACCGCACTGTACACTGGTTGATAAAGAGATAGTAGTATACTCGTAACAACTAGTATGACACTATGACGACGGTATAAAGAATGGAAAAAAAACCACGGTTAGGTGGTATATATTATAATAATAATACAATTATGGATGGACGGACTGCCTGCCGACTGCCGACACAGAGGTAGCCACAGCCGTGAACTACCGCACTGTACACTGGTTGATAAAGAGATAGTAGTATACTCGTAACAACTAGTATGACACTATGACGACGGTATAAAGAATGGAAAAAAAACCACGGTTAGGTGGTATATATTATAATAATAATACAATTATGGATGGACGGACTGCCTGCCGACTGCCGACACAGAGGTAGCCACAGCCGTGAACTACCGCACTGTACACTGGTTGATAAAGAGATAGTAGTATACTCGTAACAACTAGTATGACACTATGACGACGGTATAAAGAATGAAAAAAAAACCACGGTTAGGTGGTATATATTATAATAATAATACAATTATGGATGGACGGACTGCCTGCCGACTGCCGACACAGAGGTAGCCACAGCCGTGAACTACCGCACTGTACACTGGTTGATAAAGAGATAGTAGTATACTCGTAACAACTAGTATGACACTATGACGGTATAAAGAATGAAAAAAAAACCACGGTTAGGTGGTATATATTATAATAATAATACAATTATGGATGGACGGACTGCCTGCCGACTGCCGACACAGAGGTAGCCACAGCCGTGAACTACCGCACTGTACACTGGTTGATAAAGAGATAGTAGTATACTCGTAACAACTAGTATGACACTATGACGGTATAAAGAATGAAAAAAAAACCACGGTTAGGTGGTATATATTATAATAATAATACAATTATGGATGGACGGACTGCCTGCCGACTGCCGACACAGAGGTAGCCACAGCCGTGAACTACCGCACTGTACACTGGTTGATAAAGAGATAGTAGTATACTCGTAACAACTAGTATGACACTATGACGGTATAAAGAATGAAAAAAAAACCACGGTTAGGTGGTATATATTATAATAATAATACAATTATGGATGGACGGACTGCCTGCCGACTGCCGACACAGAGGTAGCCACAGCCGTGAACTACCGCACTGTACACTGGTTGATAAAGAGATAGTAGTATACGCGTAACAACTAGTATGACACTATGACGGTATAAAGAATGAAAAAAAAACCACGGTTAGGTGGTATATATTATAATAATAATACAATTATGGATGGACGGACTGCCTGCCGACTGCCGACACAGAGGTAGCCACAGCCGTGAACTACCGCACTGTACACTGGTTGATAAAGAGATAGTAGTATACTCGTAACAACTAGTATGACACTATGACGGTATAAAGAATGAAAAAAAAACCACGGTTAGGTGGTATATATTATAATAATAATACAATTATGGATGGACGGACTGCCTGCCGACTGCCGACACAGAGGTAGCCACAGCCGTGAACTACCGCACTGTACACTGGTTGATAAAGAGATAGTAGTATACTCGTAACAACTAGTATGACACTATGACGGTATAAAGAATGAAAAAAAAACCACGGTTAGGTGGTATATATTATAATAATAATACAATTATGGATGGACGGACTGCCTGCCGACTGCCGACACAGAGGTAGCCACAGCCGTGAACTACCGCACTGTACACTGGTTGATAAAGAGATAGTAGTATACTCGTAACAACTAGTATGACACTATGACGGTATAAAGAATGAAAAAAAAACCACGGTTAGGTGGTATATATTATAATAATAATACAATTATGGATGGACGGACTGCCTGCCGACTGCCGACACAGAGGTAGCCACAGCCGTGAACTACCGCACTGTACACTGGTTGATAAAGAGATAGTAGTATACGCGTAACAACTAGTATGACACTATGACGGTATAAAGAATGAAAAAAAAACCACGGTTAGGTGGTATATATTATAATAATAATACAATTATGGATGGACGGACTGCCTGCCGACTGCCGACACAGAGGTAGCCACAGCCGTGAACTACCGCACTGTACACTGGTTGATAAAGAGATAGTAGTATACTCGTAACAACTAGTATGACACTATGACGGTATAAAGAATGAAAAAAAAACCACGGTTAGGTGGTATATATTATAATAATAATACAATTATGGATGGACGGACTGCCTGCCGACTGCCGACACAGAGGTAGCCACAGCCGTGAACTACCGCACTGTACACTGGTTGATAAAGAGATAGTAGTATACTCGTAACAACTAGTATGACACTATGACGACGGTATAAAGAAAGAAAAAAAAATACCACGGTTAGGTGGTATATATTATAATAATAATACAATTATGGATGGACGGACTGCCTGCCGACTGCCGACACAGAGGTAGCCACAGCCGTGAACTACCGCACTGTACACTGGTTGATAAAGAGATAGTAGTATACGCGTAACAACTAGTATGACACTATGACGGTATAAAGAATGAAAAAAAAACCACGGTTAGGTGGTATATATTATAATAATAATACAATTATGGATGGACGGACTGCCTGCCGACTGCCGACACAGAGGTAGCCACAGCCGTGAACTACCGCACTGTACACTGGTTGATAAAGAGATAGTAGTATACTCGTAACAACTAGTATGACACTATGACGGTATAAAGAATGAAAAAAAAACCACGGTTAGGTGGTATATATTATAATAATAATACAATTATGGATGGACGGACTGCCTGCCGACTGCCGACACAGAGGTAGCCACAGCCGTGAACTACCGCACTGTACACTGGTTGATAAAGAGATAGTAGTATACTCGTAACAACTAGTATGACACTATGACGACGGTATAAAGAAAGAAAAAAAAATACCACGGTTAGGTGGTATATATTGTAATACAATTATGGATGGACGGACTGCCTGCCGAGTTCCGACTGCCGACACAGAGGTAGCCACAGCCGTGAACTACCGCACTGTACTGTGTCTGCTGCTAATATAGACTGGTTGATAAAGAGATAGTATACAATACATACAACAATATACTACTATACTGGTGGTCAGGCACTGGTCACCACTAGTCACACTGGCAGTGGCACTCCTGCAGCAAAAGTGTGCACTGTTTAATTTTAAATTAATATAATATTATGTACTCCTGGGGGCTCCTGCTATAACAACCTGCAGTGCTCCCCAGTCTCCCCCACAATTATTATAAGCTTTGCCTTTTATACATTGATGTGCAGCACACTGGGCTGAGCTGAGTGCACACAGACTGAGTCACACTGTGTGACTGGCTGCTGCTGTGTATCGTTTTTTTTCAGGCAGAGAACGGATATAGCAGAGAACGGATATATTAAAATAAATAAAAGTTAACTAACAACAACTGCACTGGTCACTGTGGTAAACTCTGTCTGACTCTGCACAATCTCTCTCTCTCTTCTAATCTAATTTCTAATGGAGAGGACGCCAGCCACGTCCTCTCCCTATCAATCTCAATGCACGTGTGAAAATGGCGGCGACGCGCGGCTCCTTATATAGAATCCGAGTCTCGCGAGAATCCGACAGCGTCATGATGACGTTCGGGCGCGCTCGGGTTAACCGAGCAAGGCGGGAGGATCCGAGTCTGCTCGGACCCGTGAAAAAAACATGAAGTTCGTGCGGGTTCGGTTTCAGAGAAACCGAACCCGCTCATCTCTAGTTTAAACTCACCTGAATTAAATATTTATAAAAGGTGGCCTGTGAGATACTAATTACATTGCCAGTCACAGGCTGGAAGCTGCCATTAGCCATAAAGTGCAACACAGCCAGGAGTTTGAGCAGGCCTGAGACAGAGCGAGAGCGTGCTGTCTCAGGGTCTAGGTTCAGTTTGACAAGGTCATACAGACAGAAAATGTTATTTACATTTAGTCGGAGCATCTGTATAACATGGTCATCAGCAAATGTGTTATCATTTAAACGCACACTACAAAAACAAGCCATGGCCAGCCTACGCGGAACATGTACAACCTGCTTACCCTGTAGTTTTTCCAGGCCTGGGTTTATTGTAGCCTCATGGAGCAGTGTCAGGTATCCCCCAGCAAACAAGACAGCAGTACTACACACAGTAGCAGCCATTTCAGATTGAGAGTGGTGAAAAATGTGTTGGGGCCCCTTTTAAAGGACCAAAAAAATCAGGTGTGACTAATGTAGAATTGGCAACACATGTAAACACGCTTCTCAAAAGCAGGTCTGTTTTTTTTTAGGCTTTTTGTACGATTAGTATTTTTTCACGGCCGCACATGCATTTTCACGGTAGAGATTTCAAATACGAATGTTTAGTAAATGACCGTGTTCCATACCTAAACAGCCGCGTTTGACCGATGGTGTATTCAATCGTATTTTTTTGCTTGGACTTCCAAAAAAATACGAATGCCCTCATCACTGCCGTGAGTTTAGTAAATTCCCGAGATGACACTTTGAAGAAAAAACACCATCTCGGTCAAAATCGGGAGCTTAGTAAATTTCCCCCATTGTGTTATGTTTCTACACGGTAATGTTGAGGGGGATATTCAGTTAGCCATAAAAACTTTTCAGGCACGTAAAATGAGTTTTTTCTTTATTTTTTCAGGAATTTCAATTATTCCCCATTTTTTGCACCTGAAAAAATTCAAACTTTCAGGCATAAACAGACAGGTTCTGCAATTTGTTCCCTGACCTATTTGATTTCACGGTCACATTCGCAAAAAAAGGGGCATTTTATCTGTGATTTTTTTTTGCTTGCCCTCAGAAGGCTAAATAAAATCTCAGATGAGTGCCGGCTTCGGGGCTAATTGGATAGTCCTGGGTGGGTCAATTAGCCGCTGTAAATTACTGTGGCTGATTGAATATCCCCTTATAAATTGTGCAAAACAGACAATTAGTTTAAATTGTTAGTGGGATTTGCATTAAGATAACTATGACATATGCCTTACGGAGAAGCCATTCATGTTCCTTTATTTGATGAAAGCTTTACTGGAGATATTTTTGGAAATACTAACTTAAAAAAATACTGCTAATTATGACAAATTTTAATGTACAAATTGAAAGTCTGAGTGCTTCACAATATTGAATCAGGAAACGGAATATGCAGTTTTCTGACCATTGTATTGTTCCCTAACTAGCAGTTCTAAATAACAGTAATATGCATATTATTGTGCATGCACTTTGCTTTATTTATATGTTAGGCTGTGCTCCTGTACATATAATTTTATAGTCACATGGAATTCATGCTTCTAAAGGTTTGTAATGTACAAATCAGGTGCAAGACGCATATTGAGATAAATACCTGTATTATATTTTTTACAAGACTTGTTGTTCAGTTTGACATACTGTAACTGAGACATTGCATTTTTTCCAGACTATATTTGTAGTATAATGTATTTACAAATTACTGCGTTGCAACAGGGCAAATTTAAAAAGTGGTTTAGAAAAGAACATGATTGTGTTTTCTCACGAGTAAGAAATAAGCACATTGGAAAGAAATGAGCCGTTGTCATACATTTATAACTCTAGAAATACTAACATTTATTAGATATGAGGAAAAGGTTTGTGAGAGTAAAGATTCTACATTTTCTTTTTTTAACAGCATTGTCTGCTAAACGCCACACACCCTCATCTTTTAAAGGAGCAGTGAACATTTATTTATTTTCCCATACCCAAAATAACTTTATTTCCTACCCTCTTCTTGGCCCTTGAACTGTTTCTATTGTGTGTCATCATCAAAAGGCCATTAGAATGCATTGCTTTCAGCTTCTTGTGGTAGGAACCCTTTTATTTGCAGGTCAGCATAATAATGTCCTACAATACTGTGTTGTTTTACATAGTGTACATGAGTTTTATGTTCTCACGGGAGCATTCTAAGGCTATTATAAGGTGAGCCCTAGGTAAACGCAGACAGTATCTGAGAAGGTCTTGTGATGCTCCTCTTTGGAATCTGCTTTGTCATATTTCTTCACATGTCTTGTCTGGCTTGGGATTTGCTGCGTCTGTCATATTTGGGAGTGAAATGTTTCCTGTGTTTGCGATCCCTTGCTTGTTTGTGGATCCCAGCTGTTTAGCAGTGTTAGTATAGCAGTCATAATGATTTCTCCCTCATAGTATACCTAGCTGCTAACTATAGTTGTGCCACACGAATGTAAAAAACAACTTGGGTGAGATGACTAAGCAAAAACATTGTAGGTTGAAATAAAAGTTACTGTACAAAGAGCCAATAAGAGGAGCCCAGAAGTATTCTAGTCAAACTGATTAAAGGACAAATATCAATTAGTTTAAACATTAAAGGTCTCACAAGAGCATCTGCTTTAGTTAAGATCTTTGTGAAACCTTTATAACACTGATTTTTGCTGTATCCTAAAAATTGATTAATTGTCATTTATTATTTATATTACTATTATTTTTTACTCAGATCCACATTATCTAAATCAGGGGTGGGGAACCTCCGGCCCGCGGGCCGTATAAGGCCCGCAAAGCCGTTTGGTCCGGCCCACCCGCTTCTCACAGTGAGACGCCGCCGCTCAGTCCGGCGGCAGCGTGTCTCAGCTGTCAGTGTCAGGACAGGGGGGAGAGCGCGGCGGCGGCATGTAGAACTTGAAACCAGCCGCCGGTTCGTGAGCCAATCAGAGCTCGCAGACCGGCAGCCAATCAGGAGCCGTGGCTGCCAGTCCGCAAGCCCTGATTGGCTATCGAACCGGCGGCTGGTTTCAAGTCCTACACGCCGCCGCCCAACATAGCCGCACTCTCCTCCATGTCCCTCCGAAAGGAGCGGTAAGTAGCACGGAAGGGGAAGGGGGGCACTGTGGGGGCATCTGTATACCTGGCACTGTGGGAGGCATTTGTATACCTGGCACTGTGGGGGGCATCTGTATACCTGGCACTATGGGGGGCATCTGTATACCTGGCACTGTGGGGGCATCTGTATACCTGGCACTGTGGGGGGCATTTGTATACCTGGCACTATGGGGGGCATCTGTATAACTGGCACTGTGGGGGGCATCTGTATAACTGGCACTGTGGGGGGCATCTGTATACCTGGCACTGTGGGGGCATCTGTATACCTGGCACTGTGGGGTGCATTTGTATACCGGGCACTGTGGGGGGCATCTGTATACCTGGCACTGTGGGGGCATCTGTATACCTGGCACTGTGGGGACATCTGTATACCTGGCACTGTGAGAGGCATTTGTATACCTGGCACTGTGGGGGCATCTGTATACCTGGCACTGTGGGGACATCTGTATACCTGGCACTGTGAGGGGCATTTGTACACCTGGCACTGTGAGGGGCATTTGTACACCTGGCACTGTGAGGGGCATTTGTATACTTGGCACTGTGGGGGCATTTGTATACCTGGCACTGTGAGGGGCATCTGTATACCTGGCACTGTGAGGGGCATCTGTATACCTGGCACTGTGAGGGGCATCTGTATACCTGGCACTGTGGGGGCATCTGTATACCTGGCACTGTGGGGACATCTGTATACCTGGCACTGTGAGGGGCATTTGTACACCTGGCACTGTGAGGGGCATTTGTATACTTGGCACTGTGGGGGCATTTGTATACTTGGCACTGTGAGGGGCATTTGTATACCTGGCACTGTGGGGGCAATTGTGGATCTGGCACTGCACTATTGGGGGCATATGTGTATCACGTCCCATTTTAACTGGCCACACCCATTTTTTTAACGCGCGCGCCTCCGGCGTGCACACACAGTACCTCTATGGGGCAGACCTGCTGGGGGGCAGGGTCATTTTTTAAGTTGAGAATTTTTGTATGGCCCCCGAAGGATTTTATAAATATCCAAATGGCACTCGGTAGAAAAAAGGTTCCAAACCCCTGATCTAAATCAATAAAGTCCAGTAGTTCCCATCAGTAAAGAAGTGTCAGTATTACCTTTCTAAATACAAAGCATTAAGTGAAGGACTGCAAACAAACAAAATGCATTTTAAACATGGCTTAAGTCCTATACTATTTGCTGATTATTACATTTTAGTCATTAAATAATAATGGGTGTATTTTTTGCAACTTTACATTTTTTTTAGTGACTTTCATTATTATCAGAAATATGTGTAAACATAAATAATGCCATATACAGACATATATTAAGTTAATATCAAGTTAGTATTGACGTTAGAAGGTGCCAGTAAGAACCATGGAGGTCATTCCGAGTTGTTCGCTCGTTGACGATTTTCGCTATGCTGCGATTTGTTGCTAAATGCGCATGTGCATGGTACGCAGGGCGCATGCGCTTAGTTATTTTACTAAAAACTTAGTAGATTTGCTGTGGATCCTGCTGTGCTTTTCAGTCGCTCTTCTGATCGTTGAGTGATTGACATGAAAGGGGCGTATCTGGGTGGTAACTGAGCGTTTTCCGGGAGTGTGCTAAAAAACGCAGGCATGTCAGGGAAAAACGCGGGAGTGTCTGGAGAAACAGGGGAGTGGCTGGCCGAACGCAGGGCGTGTTTGTGACGTCAAACCAGGAACTAAACAGCCCGAGCTAATCGCAATCTAGGAGTAGGTCTGGAGCTACTCAGAAACTGCAAAGAATTATTTATTAGCAGTTCTGCTAATCTTTCGTTCGCAATTCTGCTAAGCTAAGATACACTCCCAGAGGGCGGCGGCCTAACATGTGCATTGCTGCTAAAAGCAGCTAGCGAGCGAACAACTCGGAATGAGGGCCCATGTCCACAGATTGTACCTAGATGTCTACATGTGTATTATAATATATATATATAATAATTAAGCCCGGAATTCTTATGCTAGCCATACATCAGACCAACTTCAGACCAACTTTTCTTTAAAACTCCAAACTTCCAACCATCCAACTTGTCTGTCAAATAAAACAGTGCTCCACACATCTAACCAACTTGTCATCAGACCAACCAACCTGTCAACTTCCGTCCAACTTGTGGTGTCACCAAAGTAGGCGGACAGTGCCTGCCTACAGTACTTCAGTGTTTTTTTTGTTTTTTTTTACTCAAAACATGCACCTTCACATCTCGCTCTCTATCACTTCTCTCTCACATCCTCACATCTCACTCTCCATCACTTCCCTCTCGCATCCTCACATCTCGCTCTCCATCACTTCTCTCTCGCTCTCTCACACCCCCACATATCTTAAGTGTATGAGGGACAATAGTTTACCACCTAAGTGGTCTCCGCGAATTGTCCGACAGGCTGGAGCCCACTATGTTACTGGAGTGGTGCGTGTGTGCTGCACAGCTCCATATGTGCCCTGCGACTGGTGCTTGCAGTGTTGTGAGGTGGTCCCTGGCTCCTGTAGCTGGAGCGGGAAGGAGGCGGTGAGTGTCAGGTCCCTGCGGCGTTGAAGGCAGCGGTCCTTGCAGCCTGTGAGGGATGGAGCCTGATGTGGCTGGTCCCTCCTGTAGTTGGAGGTGGTCCCTGCGATGTTGAAGGCAGCGGCGGGATGGAACCTGACGGCGATGAGGTGGCCAACCCCTGCCGCCAGCGTGGGATAGAGGCTGGTGGCTGGTGCGGGAAGGATGCTGGTGGCGGTGAAGTGGACAGTACCTGTGGCTGGCGTGGGACAGAGCCTGGCAGCCAGTGCGGGAAGGATGCTGGCGGCAGTGAGGTGGACGTTACCTGCGGCCGGCGCGGGACAGAGGCTGGCAGCTGGTGCGGGAAGGATGCTGGCGGCGGTGAGGTGGACGGTACCTGTGGCCGTCGCGGGCCAGAGGCTGGCGGCCAGTGCGGGAAGGATGCTGGCGGCGGTGAGGTGGACCTGTTTCAGTGGTCAAAAAGCCTTCTCTATTCCTATCCAACAAACAGGGCTGGCTTAAGGCTGGTGGGGTCCCAGGGGCAATGAAGTTGTGGGGGCCCCCACCAGTAAATGTGTTGGCAAACCCTGAGCACCACCTGTGCCCCCCCACCGAGCATCCCCCGTGCCCAACCTGCATCTCAGACAGTCCCCCTGCAGCATGCACACATCCCAGCAGCACACATACCCACAGAACAAACACACACCTGCAGCACAAACACACACACACCCCTACAGCAGGTACACTACCTGCTGTGCGCTGCAGCATGGCCAGGGACAGAGCGCTGCAGTAGATGCGGCCGGCTCAGGGTCAGTGTCTCGCGCGCTGTTACTTCCTTATCCCGCGACACTGACTGTAGATGGAGCAGTGAACCGCTGCTCCTGGTTCTCCTCCAGCCGCCGATGCCGCAGCTGCACCTGATATTCCTCCCACCTCCCGCTCCATTACCGGGTGACAGGGGCATCCTGCACCCGCTGCCCATGGTTCTCCGCCAGCCGCCTCTGAAATTCCACCCACCTCCCGCTCCGCTGGCCGCTGACAGATGTCTCAGTGTGACAGGGGCAGCCTGCCGCCGCTGCCCCTGGTTCTCCGCCAGCCGTTGACGCTGCTTCAGGGGTTACAATACAGGGGCAGTGCGGCAGCAGTGATGGACTGCTGCAGCTGCCCCTGAACCTCCTCCCGGCTCCTGCCGATGCTGCCGGGGATTATGAGCTGACAGGGCAGCCCACCCGGCAGTGATGGGAAGAAGTAGGCGGACACTGCTGGCCAGTGTCCGCCTACTTATCATTCAGTTTGGGGGAAAGTTCCCCCTACACCTGAACGATTAGTTGGGAAAATCAAACAGGTTTGATTTTCCCAACTAGTTGGACAGACCGTTTCTGGACGTTTTTTAGCATGTGAGAGCAAACGGCTGATAATTGTTTGCTCCCACACACTGCCAGATTATATTTCCAACTAGCCAAAAAGTTGGCTGGTTGGAAAGAATTCGTCCTGATGTATGGCCAGCATTAGGTTCTAACCTATTCTAATCCTTACCCATTACACTCAAAATGTCAGTTTCCTTTTATGTATTATGTACCAGGGAATAACATACTTTATTTCTACAGGACCTATAGTGACCTATAGTGACCTAATATGGGTGTTAGTACCAAATGACTTATTTTGACTGTTAGAACCTAATTCTGTTACTTAAATTGAAACTATATAAATTTACTGTGTAAATGTGTGACATGAGCAGTGGTTATATGTAATACATTTATACAGATATGTCCTATACTTGCTACGTAGCGTACGCAGTGCAACTGCCAGCTCCCAAGAATTACAGGTTTTATCTGTCAACCTGATGACCCTGTCGACCTCATATCATTGTGGTTACTGTATGTACATTTTTACCATAACAACATTGTCATTTGACATTTTGTTGTCGACTTTATGATTTTCATTGTCTAGATGCCAAGAATATCCAGCGCTGCATCATATTTATTGCATTTCATAGCTACTGTATCTTGTGAGGGAACCTGGGCAATATACACATTCCTCTTATCCTCATTACTTACCAAACTGCATTGTTCCCTAGATACTGAAAACAATATACCACTAGAAGGATCTGCCCTTATATGCATATTACAGTAGTTCCCTGGTCCTGCTATGGTGATGAGCCTCATATTGGTTTTATAAACTGTATGGCTGAAATAACAGTCTTGGATCAATGTTTCATGGATGAGACAGGAACTAGGACTAGTCACATAATGCTAAACAGTAGTGCAATATATTTGGGAATATGGAAACGTCTTTTAAGGGAACAACCTGCCAGTGGATAGAAAATGTCACCTTGCTTGACAGCCTTGTCCTAACATGCAGTGTGTTGAATTTACTAAGCCACACTATTCAGATGGTTGTTGTTAGACCTCCCCCACCACCACCACCACCACCACCGTGGAACAGCTTTATATTCCAGCATGTGGTTGCTTTGTCATATATTTCTAAATGATTTCCAATATATGAACGCTCCAAATTCTGGTTGGTATACTGTATTTTAGAAAGACATTTTAATCATATTAAGGTGTAGAATGATTTGCTTGAAACCCTAGTATCAGAATCTCACTTCTGCATAAGGAAAGCTGATAAGGGGAATCCACACTTTGCAGAGCAGACATGATCGAGATATGGACCTGATGAGATCACCAGTAAGTTCCATATCTGTTCAAATGAAAGAAACAACATTATTTTCTGCCTCTTTGTCCTAAAGAAGATGTTGGGATAATCTACAGTTTCATGTCTTCTGGCCGGCACAGAGCAGTGAGAGAGTTAAGCATGATGCTGCTGCTGATAATTGCTGTGTTTCTCATGCAGTTCTGTTTACCTCGGAGAATGGCTAGGATTCATGGGCTAGCTCATCTATTTGTTTCCCAGGAGTGTCCTCCTCACCAGGTACAAATGACTTGTTGTTCCCCTGTCCCGTCTGCCTCCCTGGTGACGGACAGACGAGAACTGTTCCCTGTGCTCTGCGACGTTAATGCGATCTGGGTCGAGTTGGTGGCAGGGGGGGTGGGATACGTGAGAGGGAAAAAGAGAGGGGACACACATTTACAACTGAGAACTCAGGCTTCATAAAATAAAAACATATGTGTGATTTATTAATTATACTAATATCTAATTATAATTCTAATATCTACATATAGTGAGAAAAAAAAGTCCACCACTGATAATTTTTGAATAATAATAAAAATTATTATTATTATTATTATTATTAAAACCACTGGTGCTCTTCAAGTTTTTTGTTTTTTTGGGGGGGACAGTGGACCCAAGGGCTAGTATGTCATTATTTTGGGCTAGTAAGTTCCAGTAGACCACTGCTACGAAACCCCATAGAGGCAGTTCCCAATGTAATGCGTGCCTGACAGCCAGGAGACACCAAAACTAGAATCTGGGAGCCAGGGTTGTATTAAGAGAACAGAGGGCCCATGTGCAGTCTCCATCCGGGCCCCCTCTTCTCTAGCGGGCAGCATAGCAATGTGTGTGGCTGTGCCATGTAGACTCTGGAGCTGTGCCAGCACATGCGTAGGTCTTTGTGGAAAGGATCAGCGGACATTCTCCCAGCAATTTAATTACTGTGCATGTGCAAAATGGCAGGAAATTGTGACAGAACTCCGGAGAAGTAACCATTGAATAAATGCATGCGGTGTGGGCCCCCTGGTGCCAAGGTGCACCGCACAGACAGCACCCTTTACAGATACGCCACTGCTGGGAGCACACTTCTTACCAACAGGTTGTGCACCAGAATAAAACTGCTATATCATTGGATAGTGCCCACTAGGCAGTTTCACAATCTCAAAATCTGTGAGTCTACTGAGGTTTTATGACTGACCACATATTTACTACATTATAGTATGCGACTGAATGGGACTAGGTGCAGAAAAAAGAATTGCATTGACTACTAAATGTCACAGAATGGCTAGTAACTAGTGTGGGTAATGGGTTCATCCTAAGTCTTAAGATGTAGACAATTAACCACACAAAAATATGAATTAGGACATTGGTACAGAAGCAGCAGTTATGGCACCCAGAATATGAGTCAGACCAGTGGTTCCCAAACTGTGTGCCTAGGCACCCTGGGGTGCCGCGAGACACTTGCAGGGACGTCTTGGGTTGGGACCAAAATAAACATTATTAACTATGGTCAAAGTGATAGGCAAATCCAGTGCTGGTGGCTGCCAATCATAAAATATGTGAACAATAAGAACCACAACTGTGTCCACCAGCACATAGCGAAACCTAAGGGTGACAGGTAAGCAGTATAAGCACAATTTATTTAATATGTTTTTATTAATTTATCAATAAAAAACTTTTGGACTAGGGTGCCTTGAAAAAATGCTAATACTCTAGGGCACCACGATTCAATAAAGTTTGGGAACCACTGAGTTAGACCAGTTGGCTACCATTTTTTATTTAAATTTGTAAATGAATAATTACATTTTCTGTGCAGTCACAATACAGTATATAAATGAGGCACATACAACTAATGTTCTTTTAAGTGCATATACTGGAAGTTTGTTCCAGAGATCTACTACTCTTTAAGTAAAATAACTCTCTAACCTCTCTCCTCAGCTTTCCATCCACTAGTTCCTGACAATATCTGGAGGACCCTATTCTGTTCAGCTACCAAAAATGTATTCAGCACAAATTTGTCCTCAGAATTTTACTTTATATTCTCATGCTAATGCTTGTTTTAGCTGACACCTCCACCACTAAGAGCGGATCAGTTTCATCTCCCACAGGATGAAAAACTAGTCCCTGTGACTAGTGAACTGGATTGAAAATCTAGCTTGATGCTGACAGGTAAATGCACTAATTTTCTTCAGTGGCCGATTTTGCCTTGCAGGCTAAGCCTGCTTCTAACAACTATGTGAATAGACTTCTGTAACCAGACCAAAAGGTGATGTCAACTGCTACAAGGTCTGAGCTGGCAAGGCAGGTAACTGTTTCCCTACGGATAAGGTTTCAGTAGCTTTTCAATGAGATGGTTATTTTAAATGAAAGTCTCATTGGAAACCGAAATGCGTAACATTTGTCTATTAAGATGCAAATAGAACATTTCTGATGGACTGATTTTCTTGTATTCTCATGAAATGAAAGATAATGTATGAATAAATAAGGTAATTATTTACCAGATCATTGCGTCAACACTCATTCTGTTTGTTGTCATTATAAAGTTTGGTGACTACATGATAGAATTACACAAATACATACAAACAAAGCTGTGTGATCCTTGTAAAGCAGCCCATGGTTTCCTATTGCTTCATTCTGGGATACTATCCCTAAAAGCAGATTTTAGTACTAAAAACAGATAATAAACATAAAATGTGAGCTTAATAAAGATGTCAGGAGCATTCATGTCATGGTGACATCTTAATCCATGACTTGGTGTGTATTTTAAATATATATATATTTGGGGTTTCTTCTGGTTGCAGTACTGTATGTCTATTTTTCAGTTATTTTTGATAGTGATTGCCGGAAGATATGCACTAGTTGTAAGAAAAGCACAAGTTATGGGTTCTGCGTACTTAGCATAATATTTCTGCCTGGACTACATGTTCAGTGTAATGAACTTTGTGCTTTCATTTTGCTAATCAATGTTACTACTACTTTATATTAGGTACAGCACTTTCATTTGCACTTTATGTAGATGCGAGGTTACTTTTATACATAGTGGCCCAGATTTATCAAGCATTGGAGAGTGATAAATTGCGTGGTGATAAAGTACCAGACAATCAGCTCCTAACTGTCATGTTACAGGTTGTGTTTGAAAAATGACAGTTAGGAGCTAATTGGTTGGTACTTTATAACTGTGCAATTTATCACTCTCCAAGACTTGATAAATCTGGACCCCTATCTGAAAAAGTGACCTCAGGGAAATAGGGCAGAGCCACACAGGACCCCAGTTTGCGTCAATGGAGATGCTGGGCTGCCCCCAGGTGCTCCGACACTGTGAATAGATGCCGTGTGCATGTCTATTCACCTGCTGCTTACCCGCGGATCTGAAGAATAGAGCAACAGTGTGTGTGTGTGTGTCTCGCTCGCCCCCATGGCCCACCGTGGGACACAGTGGGCCGTGAGTGGGACAGTCCCAGAAAAATGCGGCACAGTTGGGAGGTAAACAAAGCAAAATGCTTTTATTTTCATAAACAAAGCAACAATAGCATGCCAACAAAATATTAAATGAAACACTCTAGCACATTAAAGCAAACAAATAAACATTTCCATACTGAGGAAATTGCTGCATTTTGACAGTGCAGTACATGTATTGTACAGCTGTTGGAAAAAAGCTGTTATATAACCGCTTAGTGCATGTATGCACGCTCCTAAATCGTTTATCAATGGTAACTTCTCAAAAACCATAAAAGATGGCAGCATATGGGGTAAGATAATTATTGCGTTATATGTTTTGGTTTTTCATCCCAACATAGCCTTGAGAAAAGGACACTGAGCCGCCCTGAATCATCAACTGAGCGGCAGTGAGGCTGGTGACATGAGGCTGGTGACATGAGACATATTTTGCATAGATGCTGATTATACCATTTGTATACAATTTTGATACCTTCCGGTGGTTTTGTTGAAACATTGCACCATTGTTATCTTTATACCTGAGACTGGAATTATAAAGTATGCTTTTATAATAAGAATATTTACTCATTGTCATTTTTTGAATGCTATGTTTTCCTGGTTGGAACAAAGGTTTTTTTAATACACAGTAAAGAGATGGTGTTATTATAAAAATCCTTAAGGAGCGCTGCATTGGTTATTGGGACGTTTTGTGTATTTTCTAAGCATTGTATCAATTACTGCCAGACTTTTCTACATATGGTATAACCGGGCCAAATGTTTCGAGAATGACACAAGTATTGGTTTTCACAAAGTTTGCTGCTTCAGTGTTTTTGGACCTTTTTATTAGATGTTACTATGGTATACTGAAGTAAAATTACAAGCATTTCATAAGTGTCAAATACTTTTATTGACAGATACATTAAGTTTGTGCAAAAAGTAAAATTTTCAGTGTTGACCCTTCTTTTTCAAGACCTCTTCAATTCACCCTGGCATGCTGTCAATCAACTTCTGGGCCACATACTGACTGATGGCTGCCCATTTTTGCCTAATCAATGCTTGGTGATTGTCAGAATTTATGGGATTTTGTTTGTCCGCCCCTTTAGGATTGACCACAAGTTCTCAATGGGATTAAGGTCTGGGGAGTTTCTTGACCACGGACCCAAAATGTCTAAGTTTTGTTCCCCGATACACTTAATTATCACTTTTGCCTTATGGCAAGTTGCTCCATCATGCTGGAAAAGGCATTGTTCAACACAAAACTGTTCTTGGATGGTTGGGAGAAGTTGCTCTTGGATAATGTTTTGGTACCATTCTTTATTCATGGCTGTGTTCTTAGGCAAGATTATGAGTGAGCCCACTCCCTTTGCTGAGAAGCAACTCCACACATGAATGATCTCAGAATGCTTTACTGTTGGCATGACACAGGACTGATGGTATCTCTCATTTTTCCTTCTCCAGGGCCTGATTCTGAGGTGGGAGTAAATCAATAAAGAGCAATAACTGCACCTGGACAAACCATGTAGCAATGCAAGGGGTACAAATACATTTATTATTTATGAATGCAGGGTAAATACTAGCTGCTTCTGTATGCAGCGCACAAACCCATTCACACCTCAGGCTGGGGCTCTGGTAGCTACAACTACTCTCAGGAACTCTGAGAGTAGTTGTAGCCTAAAAGGTAGAGTGCATTTGTGCGCACACTCAGGGTATCCAGAATATTTTGCACATGAGCAGTAGCAAACAATTGATCAACTGTCCAAACATTAGCAATGTGTGCAGTTATCAAGGGTTCACTACGGCTGGCCGGCGGTCGGGCTCCCGGCGACCAGCATCCCGGCGCCGGGAGCCTGACCGCCGGCTTACCGACAGCGTGGCGAGCGCAAATGAGCCCCTTGCGGGCTCGCTGCACTCGCCACGCTACGGGCACTGTGGCGGGCTACGCGCGCCACACTATTTTATTCTCCCTCTATGGGGGTCGTGGACCCCCACGAGGGAAAATAAGTGTCGGTATGCCGGCTGTCGGGCTCCCGGCGCCGGTATACTGAGCGCCGGGAGCCCGACCGCCGGCATACAGAAGACCACCCGTTATCAAGACCTTTGTCTGCAGAACAGTCTGTGGTGCTTGATATGCTCAGGGTCAGACTGGTCCACAGGAGTACAGGGGAAATCCCCAGTGGGCACCATTGTACGAGAGTCCCACCCAGGGCAGCCATCAGGTGTCCCAGGCCCTCACAGAAAAGGGGGTCCACCCCTTGCTCCTACCACCAATACCTGTAGAGCTGCACCAGTCTGTTAATCAGCAGCAGGCCTTCTTAAAACAAACCTTATCTGCACATCAGTTCTCTGTAAACTGTTCCTGTAGGTCCGCAACACTTAACCTATATGTAACATCACAATGTATGACATTACATAGGGGTGGAGCAGTTCGGCCAAACTTTTGGGGGGGAGGGAGGGCCCTGTCTATTTTGTCAATACTGGGCCCCACAGTTTCTGGTGACAGCCCTGGTTCCACCCCTTCCTCCAATGCCAGGCTCCAAACTGTGTACTCAAATGATGCATTGTTAGTCTATTAGATGGTAAGTTACATGGTCTCTAATGGCTAGCTGGGGGGTGCTGCGTTTTTGCTGCCACTCCCCGTTACCTCCCCCAAATTGTCCCTTTTTGTCAATCACTCTGAAAAGAAATCTTCATTGAAGACCTTATTCAGTAAGGGTTGCAAAATTTTAGAATCGCATTCCGGCCGATCATCGAATGACTGAGCATGAGCAGCGTTTGCATTATGAATGCACGAGTAATAATAGTGACAGAAAATGCGTACACATCGTAATCGCACGGCTTCCGCTGTTTGACTGACAGAAGTCGGCATTTCTGGGTGGAAACCTGCTGTTTTCTGGGTGTGTCTGCAAAAATGCAGGCGTGCCAAGGCGTTTTTAAGGAGAGCCTCCTGTGTCGCAAAAATTGTGGCTGACCTTGCCTGGCGCCGATAGGAAAACTCTTTGATGTTCTGGTAATTGTGTATGGTGCTGCAAACAGCCGTATATTGAGATTCATTCGCAATTTCTGCAATGGATATTTTTCTCAATTGCTGGGCTGCAACTATTTGATCGCAGGAACTGCTTTTTAGCAGAAATTGCAATCCTTACTGAAAAAAGCCCTGCGAGCGGAATTGCAATGACACATTTACACATGCGCAGTGCAATCGCAGTGCATGCACAGTCTGCTGATAATTGCTCGATTTCGAAAACATCACCACAGCGTACAACTCAGAATTAGGCACTTTGCTAAGTAGTGTACAGTTTTTAAGTATTGAGGTAAAGTACAGTTCCATTATGAGTATAATGATCACCAGAACAAGATTAAGTGGGTCATTCTTACCCGTCGCATGCTGCGGTTCATCGCAGCGGTGCGAATGGATCAGTTCTGCGCATGCGTGACGGATGCAATGTGCAGGCGTGTCGTTGCTCAGTGACGGCAGTCGCTGGGCAACGACGCCGGGAACGAAGAAATCAGTCGCAGCACGGATCGCAAGAAGATTGACAGGCGGGAGGCGGATCGGGTCGTCTACTCACCGTTTTCTGGGCGTGGAGATCCGAACGCAGGCGTGTCACGGCGTTTGGAGGGCAGATGTCTGATGTCAATTCCGGGACCTTCATCGCTGGATTCATCTCACAGGGTAAGTAACTGCAGGGCTAGTCTTCTTTTACACAAAACTTTTTTAGCATAGCAGGGCTGCACAAGCGAACGCAGCCTTGCTATGCTAAAATACACTCCCCCATAGGCAGCGTCTAGTTGATCGCACGAGCAGCAAAAAGTTGCTATGTGTGATCAACTCGGAATTACCCCCTAAGTTCCATCCTAAGCGCTATTCTTATGGCAATATCCTCAACAGTGTCATTATACATCCTGATTTTTTTTTTTAAACTATTATTGGCATGCCCAAATTAGTCCATAGTGTTTATACAGGAACGTTCGGCAATAAGTAGCAGTGTGCTGTAGTGTTAGCCACTACATTGGAGTGATAAATAAAAACCACCTCTACAGGGCCAAGGACAAATGAGTCATTCATGAAATGCTACACAAATGTCTACTACTCCTAATTCTGGTCTACCTTGTAGGCAAGCCTCTCACTAACTGTGCCAGGAATGTCCCCATATAAATAGGAGACAATATATATATTTTTCCTAAGTTTCTAAAAAAAATTATTTAAATGATTGAGTGTGCTCACATATATTCCTCTTTGTCACCATGCCATAAAATGCCATACCATTCTATGCATAGACATGGCTAGTTGCTGAAGCAAAATAGGAGGGTGGTGAAGTGCCTATTGTACAGCACCCGTAGTGCCAATGAACCTCATTTGAGGACATTTGAGAACACAGTGCATACAGGGAACAACTGAGCTGGGCATAGAATTGAAGCTCTACTACAATAGCCTACAGCTCCTCCTGTTTCTGGCACACACTTCATGTGGCAACTACACACCTCGGCTGCTGGTAAATCTACTCAAACCAAGCAACAAGAGGACAGCGTAAGGTCATTAGCTAGCTCTGTACCAGAAGACCAAAGCTGGTCATTGACGACACTCACTTTACAGTATGCTAAATAGAAAGCTGTGCATATGGCTTGATTAATTATGTTTGTTTGCAATCTCAATCTTGATTGATGCTCAAGATAAATTACCGACTTTTTATAAACACTTCCTGCAATGCTAGAACACCAGAAGACCACGTGCTTATATCTTCTCTTATCTGAATGTCATGTAGCCACCTTCTGAGGCTGAGACAAAGTTTCTTACTTCACTCCTTTCCTCTCTCCTCAAATGTCCCCTCCGAACGCCAACTGTTAATGGAGATCCCATCAAGAAGGGATACAATATTATTGTCATTGTTTATTTATATAGTGCCACAATATTATGCTGCACTTTACATTTAATAATATAGAATAATTATACACATCAATCTCTGGCCTGAATCTGAAGGTCCACATTGTACAGCAAACACTTAACATAATCTAATATAAATACAGTACATATAGTGCATGAACAATATGTGTTGACACAATTCAAAAAAGCACAATAAGAGATGGCTGAAAATGTAATATTTAAGGTTAATAGCGTCGTTAATAATAGAGATTAAAACACCATTTATTCAAACAAATCAATTTAATTGTAGCTTATGCAGCTAAAAACAATACAGAAATGATAAAATGAAACTTGTCCTTTATAAAGCATTAAGTGTTAACCATACATGTACTGTATATATAGAAATTATTGTTTTTGTTTAACTCCTTGTTACTAGGGTTATTAAATGTATGTGTAGGATTTTTTCTAGTAACGACCATGAGAAGAGAATATACAAGTAGGTGAATAGCTGACTCTGATGTTGGGACATTTACACTAGAGGGCACTACGATGTCATGCCCAGAAGACGGCTGGAACCTGTGAGCTATATGTTCTTGAAGTCTGCCCACAATATTCATTGGATATCTGTGACATAATAAAGATAAAAGTAACAAAACTACATATCGATGGGAAATTAGTGAGACATTAAAGTAGGATGGCTGCAATATAAGGTTTCATAAAGCACAGCATAATGTGAACATCACACTTTTTCTACGGCAGTGGCTAAGCAGACTCATTAGAGGCTGTATTTATAGCATGATTCCAGCTTCTTTATACTGTATTTATAGCATGATTCTAGCAACTTTATACTGTATTTATAGTATGGTTCTAGCATCTTTATACTGTATTTATAGTATGGTTCTAGCAACTTTATACTGTATTTATTTATAGCATGGTTCCATCAACTATATACTGTATTTATAGTATGGTTCTAGCAACATTATACTGTATTTATAGTATGGTTCCAGCAACTTTATACCATAAGATTCCAGTAGTATATACTATGATTCCAGCATCTTTATACTGTATTTATAGTATGGTTCCTGTAACTTTATACTGTATTTATAGTATGCTTCTATCAACTTTATACTGTGTTTATAGTATGGTTCCAGCAACTTTATACTGTAAGATTCCAGTAGTATATAGTATGATTCCAGCAACTTTATACTTTATTTATATATAGCATGATTCCAGCAACTTTATACTGTATTTATATATAGTATGATTCCAGCAACTTTATACTGTATGTATAGTATGGTTCCAGCAACTTTATATTGTATTTATAGTATGATTCCATCTAGAGATTTACAAACTTGCAGCAAAATGTTACTTGAATATAACGTTTGCAGCAAATCCAGCTGTTGAACACAGTTTTTAGGCTCATTTTTTGCTTCACCATTCAGCACTGTATTTGTAAATTTATTGTGCAGAATTCATAGACTGTAATACTCTGCAAATAAACAAATCACTAATTACATGTACCATATTCAAATGTTGTTTATATAAATATGCCGCACTACAGTATATAGTCTACAGCAGGCCATGGGCCCGAGGGCTGCCCTCCAGCAGAAAAGTAATGTTATAACATATACTGTTGTAACTATAGCTAATTTTGCATGTTATTAAATTCAAATACTATATCAAAATAATACATTATTACATAAAATAGTCTGCAACGTCTCTAATAATTAGAAGTGCTTAGCTAAGGTGTTATCCATCAATTCCTTTGATATAGTGAGGGCTTATGTACTAACAGATTGCAAAGCTTTAATAAGCGCAAATCTGGAACAAATATTTACAGTGAGAAGGTTTGTAATCCAGAAGCCATGCAGAGATTTGCTTTGATTACTCAGGATGCTGGAAACAAAACCATGGTTACCATGATTTATACTACATAGAGTTATTTGCTTTCCATATTTGCCTTTGTTATGTACTGCCTAAAGTATATCTATTTTATATTTAATACTCTGGGACATTTAAAGCATCAAAGAAAAGTTCATGCATACATCTTCACTTGTTTACAAACCTATGAGTGTGACTGATCAAAGATGCTGCACCCCTAAATGTCCTAAATGCCCATTGTACTGGGGGGTCCAGCCATTTTTTTTTATTTTTCTTTGCTGAGTGCAAACTTTGTTGAAACGTGTAATGTTCAAGCAGGATAGTTGCATTTATTAAATGACATTAGAACTAATATATGTGAGATATGCATGTACAGTACTGTGCAAAAGGTTTAGGCATGTGTGGAAAAATGCTGCAAAATAAGAATGATTCAAAAACAGAAGTGTTAATAGTTCATTTTTATCAAGTAACAAAATGCAAAGTGAATGAACAGAAGAGAAATCTAAATCAAATCAATATTTGGTGTTATCATCCTTTGCCTTCAAAACAGCATCCATTCTTCTAGGTACTGTACCCTTGCACACAGTTTCTGAAGGAATTTGGCAGGGAGGTTGTTCCAAACATCTTGGAGAACTAACCACAGATCTTCTGTGGATGTAGGCGTGCTCAAATCCCTCTGTCTCTTCATGTAATCCCAAGCAGACTTGATGATGTTTAGATCAGGGAGCTGTGGTGGCCATATCATCACTTCCAGGACTCCTTGTTCTTCTTTGTGCAGAAGACAGTTCTTAATGACATTGGCTCTATGTATGGGGTCATTATCCTGCTGCAGAATAAATTTGTCGGGCATCCCTCCCTTCTCCCTAAGGTAGGAGCCAGCACTGGTCATCATCATCATCAGTGAGCATTAACAGGTACTGTATGCCAGATGTATTTTTACTTACATCCAGGTCTGCACAGCTGACGTTTGCAAGAACACTTTCTTACTGAATAGTGTACCTATGTGAGAAAACCCTTTAAAACCCAGTGATGTCTCTTTAGCGCGAGTTGAAGGCTGTCATCAGGAAGGTAGATTATTACATGGTGGCTGCATACTGTATGCACTACTTAAAAATGTGTTTTTGGGTGGAATTGCTCCTTAAACTATTAACTATTGTGCCTTCCTAATATCTGAAACATAATTACTAGCTTTCTTTATACTGTACAAATTAGCTTGTTAGTTGTCTAGGAATCCATTGTAATTCATCTACAACAAAGCAGATATTCAGTACAGTACACTGTATCATTCATGTTGTTCTTGGAAACATTTTCCATAAAACAATATCCCTGGTCCCTGATAATAGTATCCCCCATTATAATGCTGCATCAGTTAATACTTGGTAAAGTACAATTCCCAAAAGCTCATTACCAGGAGGTGGCATATACAGTACAATAGGCCTTATTCAGAAATAGACGCAGCCGCGCCGCGTCCATAAGGTTTGCGCACATGCAGCAGCAATAGTGCACGTGCACGACCCTTCACCATGATATTGCATCCCGCCCATGCATCCTTACCATACGATCACATGGTGATTGACAGGCGACAGGCGTCCGGGGGCAGCGACGTGGCGATGTGGGGGAGGTGATTGGGAAATCGTGGTGTGTCATGGCCATTTTCGGGGCCGGCCGATGACGTGGGTGCATGTGTTACACAGAGTGAACCAACAGAAGCGTGATGTGGCTTAGTGCACGCGCAGAGATGGTTGTCATATGAGCGTGAGATGGGAGTGTCATGGGTAGAGACACTTTAATCATACCTCCTAACTTCTGTAGACGCTGAAGTGGGACCTGGCGCATCTGCGACCAAAATATTGGTGGGGCCTTGGGAAAAGGTGGTGGTGCCTCACCACACCACCCCCATTTTCACCATTTTGGGGACATGCCCAGCGTTCCCTAAGCAGCTAGAAAGCCCCTGGCTCACCTCCCTGAACTGTTTAAATGTCATGAGCACGACATCTATTTAGTGATCACCGGCCGCTTTGCAAAGCAGAACAGCGGTGATCACAGGCTCTCCCAACCTGACCCCCACCTGTGGGACACTGCGGCCTGCAGGTGGGACAACAGGACAGTTTCTGAATAGCGGGACTGGCATTGGGACAGTTGGAAGGTATGCTTTAAGAGAGGAGGGGGTCCGTGTCCAGGTTCTGATCGGGCCCCTCCTCTTCGGCAGTGCAGTAGACTCTAGCAATGTGCAGAGTCCACTGTGCAGGCACAGTTCTCCGGGAACATGGCATAGGCACCGCGTTCCCAGGGACATCTCTATTCCACACGTGCAAATCACTGGAAAATGCCCGCTGTAGCCATTTTCCAAGTGATATTTGCAGCTCTGCAGAGAGTCAGAGTAGTGAATATAATTAAATGGGTACAGAGTGTGTGGTATGTAGGGCCTCCTGGACCCAGGGGCCCATGTACAAAGCACACCTTGTACCCATTATAGATTCACCAGTGGTCATGGGCATATCAGTGAAAGCAGCTGTGTACACAGATACTCAACTGCTGTCATATGAGACCATACTCAGACAGAGAAACTGCACCCACCACAGAGCTGGTGCATCCATAGATGGTGTGTCTATGGATGGGTGCCTCAGTAGTACATGCACAGATGTACAGAAGAGAAGGACTTTGTAGTGGCATTTGCTGTAGCACTGACCTCCGTACAAAATCATTTCCTTTCAAACAATTTCAGCCTAATGACAATAACAGAATCCTGGATCATACTTGCCTACTTTTGAAAAAGCATTTTATGGAGATTGTGAAAGTAACACCAATCAGCGCAGCCATGTACTGCTACATCGGAGAGGCGTGTCATAAAAATTACTTACATCCAAATGTTAATGATCCCCAAAGTTAGTAAGAGCTACTTTTAAAAAAGACACTGATATTTTGCTGGATTTGTTTGTGTATTGTGTTTTAAAAGAGGTTCCATATACTGTAAGTGGACACGAGAAATCTTATTTGTAATGTATGTAGCCATAGGGAAATGGCATGGATGAGCCCATCTGAATGTACAGTACAGTATGCATCTGTGATTTATTTTTTGTCCCAAGAATGTAACAGCTACTTAATGGGGGTAAGGTGCAATCAGGGAGATTGTTGGACTACTCAGGGAGTCCGGGAGATTGCTACTATTTCAGGGAGTCTCCTGCAGAATGCGGGAGGGTAGGCAACTATGTCCTGGATCATATAACAAATAATAATGGCCTTTCTTGCAGGCCTTTACACAGTGGTTTCCACGTCACCGACATCTCCAGTCCTGTAAGTGACTTATCCTTTCCCCACACTGCATTTCTAAGTTTTCCTAACTTTCCCATCACTTATTTTCCCAACTTTCCAAGCACCTACTATATACATTTTCATCTCCTTCTCTTGGCACGTTGCTGTGATCTATCACAACCTTTGATTATTCCCATCAATTAATTTCATGCATCTCACCCTGGCATCTTCATATCTTATCCTCTTGAATGTGCACTACAATCTTGTGTGATTTCAGCCTGCATGGTGATGATCCACAATTTCCTCCAAACTGCTCTCTGTAACCTTCCCTCTAGGGCAGACTTTTTCAACCAATGTGCCGTGGCACACTAGTGTGCCGCGACCAGCTGCAAGGTGTGCCGCGGAGCCAGAGCCGCTTCCTGCACCTTCAGAGTGAACTGTTGGCCTGAGCTCTTCTTAGAGGATCAATCGTGCTCCGGCCGTGACCTATGCCTTGAAGATGCGGCGGTGTGATATCATAGGTCACGGCAACCGTATCTCACCACTCAGCCAGCTCACCTGCTTGCATACACATCTTCCAGTCCCCGCCCACCTACATCCACACCTGCCCGACTGCCCCCTGCTCAGTATTCGCAGCACTCCACTATGAACAACCCCCGACACTGAGGGACAGGGAAGAGGACAGCTAATTGGTAGGGGCTAATATTTGTTATTTTATTTCTCCTGTGGGGAGCAATAGGATTTATGTGGGGAGAAGTGTAATTGATTTATGTGTGAGCAACATGATTTATGTGGGGAGCAATGGGATTGATTTATGTGGGAAGCAATAGGATTTATGTAGGGAGCAACATGATTTATGTGGGGAGCAATGTGATTGGCTTACACAGAAAAAACAATGTATGTGTGGATTTTTTTTTACTGTGACGGCCAAAGTGTGTTTTTTGTGTTTTTTTCTGTGGGGAACTGATGGTGTGCCTTGGCAATTTTAAAATATTGTTCTGTGTGCCGCGAGTAAAAAAAGGTTGAAAATCACTGCTCTAGGGTATATGTTCTAAATTGCAGGATTATAGAAGATTCTAGTTATTCTTTTCTAGAAAGTGCTAGATAAATGATTCCCTAGTTCCCCTATCCTCCTGCACGTCTGCTGATCTGCCGACCGGGTCCACCGATAGGCAGCCAGCGATGATCTGTGATTCATCAGTGAATTGGAAAAATGAAACGTTAAAAAATCCAGATTCCACAATCCCAACAGAAAAACGGTCGAGATTGAGGAATTGTGATTTTAAAAAATGTTTAATTTCCCTGATCCACCACCGGATCGCCGATCATCGCTGGCCGATGATCGGCAGTGCCGGCGGGTCGGGGAATTGCAGCTGCTGGTGTATGGGGGCCATTAGACTATTGTATCTGATTATCAGCCTTCTATGTAGTTCAAGTGAAGCTTGAATTTGTTTTCTGTCCATGCTCAACAACAGCCTGATCCCCAACCCTGGGGTATATTTATTAAAGTACGGGTTTACAAAAGTGTAGATGTTGCCCATAGCAATCAATCAATCAATCAATCAATCAATCAATCAGATTCTATCTATTAATGTTTTTAAGGGAAAACAAATCCAGTACGTAGGAGCCACTGTATTCTTTACCTCTTATTAGCTTATTATAGTATACATAATACTACAAGGTGTTTTTGAAGTTTCCAGTGACCTCAAATCTTATAATTTACCATCCATGACACACAACAGGCAATTCAGTTAACTCTGATGTGTGATCATGATATCCAGCTGCGCATACTGCTAGTTTTTACTGTACCTCAATATTGCAGATATCCCTGTGCCCCTTTAGTGGGTTCATATATAAATCTGCAATGTTGGTGGTTGCTAGGTGTCATAAAAACAGTTGGAATAATTGCCGGTTATTCCTGCTAACTTAATTGACCCGACAGAATTTATATATTAACAAAACTTGTCTATACTGTTACTATAGTGGCATTTGGTATCTGTTTGGTATTTTACAAGCAGTCCTCTTTTTTTACACAGAACTTTCAAATAACTGATAAAATATGTCAAATTATATTACTATTGAGAAAGACGGAAGTACTGACAGATGAAATCAAATACCTGTAAGCAAATACAATAAAAAAAAATCCCTAGCCATAGCAAATCAAAGGAAGATTCTCCAAGTGGATAGACAGACAGATAAACAAATTATGTAGCTTCTGCACAAATGGAGTTCTCCAGACTTCACATGTCAAAATGAAATGATAAATTACCATGAATGTCCCTGCAATTTTATCCAGCTTAATGCAGCTATTGTCTGTCTGATTATTTCAGGACATCATTTTTGAGAAGCTGGACTTCCGATGTCACTGGCCTCTTTTTTCTGCAACACAAAAAGAGTAGTATATTATCTTTAGGCCGAGGGTTGGAAGATTCTCAGGCCCTGCTGCCTTCACACCCCAAATAATGACCTCACTCCAGTCACAGATGTTTACTGCACTTTAGGAGATCAGTAAAAAAAGAGCTATAAAACTAGGGCAGCTTGCAGTGGGGCAGTTACCCATAATTCAATGAAAAATACTGAATAGTTCCCACTAGGTTCTGGTTGGCTAGGAAACAGCAATTTATTAATCTTGTGTCAGCAAGCCAGCTGCAACAGTGGCAGTTGCCATATTTCACCACCAACTTCATGCCTGGACAGCCTTTGTCTTTCTCCAAGAAAATCCAACAAATCAGCTGCTTCCCTCCCCCTACGTGCAGTAACTGAGTTTGAGGTGTGAGGAAGTTCTAGTGCGTCATCCTCCTGTGGTCAGGTTTACTAATTCAGAGAGAGAGCTTAGTTTTCGGCTTTAATGATATTCCCCCAGCATATCACTAAGGTTGCCTGGAGACCAGATTTGAGCTAGGCTTCTCATTTGATTCCCACACACCAGACCCTGAAAAGCACTTTTTGTTTCTTCACTATGCTTTTGATTCTCCCTCCTCTGAAACCCTTTCTCCTGTGGTGTCAATATGGGTGGGCAAAATTCTGGCAAAAGAAGGCCAGGGGTGAAGGGCAGCCTGTGGATAGTAGTCACACATCAAGGCCTGAAAACAAAGCCCTCAGGAACCTCTACTGATAAACACAAATTCTCTTCACAGAAAGCAAATTTGATTTTCCCTTCACAGCCAAGGCATCGTTTTAATATTTATCATCATCATTATCCTTATTATCATTATTATCCTCACATAACTATTTTCTTCCAGGATGGCCGAAGCAGCTATTAAAGGCTTTCCACATTACAGATATTATGCACAAAGGTATTAATTTATAGAATGAGATTACTAATTAGCATAGGACTGCAATGTAAATGCTCTAGAAGATGCAAACAAACTTAAACCTTGGGGTAAATTTACTAAGATGGGACTTTTATTTAAGATGGGATGTTGCCCATATCAACCAATCAGATTCCAGGTATTATCTTCTAGAAGGTGTTAGATAAATGAGAAGTAGAATATGATTGGTTGCTATGGGCAACGTCCCATCTTAAATAGAACTCTCATCTTAGTAAATATACACCCTTGTTTGAATTTTACAATGGAAGTGGTATATAAAATGAATAGGGTGAGTGATGCACTTTGCTTCCTGAGAGGGTCCCCCAACTGGCAGAGAAGGGGTTAAGGAGCACTGGGACTGCACTTGTAAGCATAGCTATGAAATCCTTTGAGGAGTCCACTAAGTTTTTCCAATGAGACCTACTGCATTTATAGTATCACATGACTAAGGGGAACATTTACTAAGCAATGATAAGAGTAGAGAAGTGAGCCAGTGGAGAAATTTCCCCATCAACCAATCAGCAGCTCTGTATCATTTTATAGTATGCAAATTATAGATGTTACTTCAGTGCTGATTGGTTGCCATGGGCAACTTCTCCACTGGCTCACTTCTCCGCTCTTATCACTGCTTAGTAAATGTACCCCTAAATAGCATAGCCTTCGGAATACAATGTAAATGCTATAAAATGTGCAAGCAATATAAATCTTGGCTTCTTTAGGAAAAGGCACCCAAGTTTATTTTAATCATAATAGACTATGCTACTTCCATAATCTATTTAAGAAATGTTATTGCTGCAGTCTATTTACATGATTAATGTGTTATCTTTATTCAGTATGTTAGTGAAAAGATCCAAATACTGTTGTATTGGAAAAGTCCTGTATTATGTGTTATAGAGAGAGAATATGTTTATTTTGCCATTAGTGAGATTAGTGTTCAGTAAGGAAACTGTACAGCTGTAACCTGGGGTTTCTGCAGTCTCCTGTAATGATAGGGTTAATTGTACATTAAATTAATGCTTTTTAGACAGTGTGTTTGTAAAAGTTTTTTTAATATAATGAATTCCTCTCAGTCGAGATTTGTACTGCTTGTCTTTTCAGATCTAATAAAACAAAGGTAAAACCCAGAAGAAAAATAATACAGACATTTGGTAATATTAAAAGTGGATACAGTGCACCCGGAAAGTATTCACAGCGCTACACTTTTTCCACATTTTGTTATGTTACAGCCTTATTCCAAAATTGAATAAATTTGTTTTTTCCCTCAAAATTCTACACACAATAGCCCTCATTCCGAGTTGATCGCTAGCTGCTTTCGGTCGCAGCGCAGCGATTAGTTGAAAAAGCGGCATTTCTGCGCATGCGTACGGGCCGCAAGTACTTTCACACGAAACTATGCAGTTTTACACAAGGTCGAGCGATGCTTTTTTGTCGCTGTGTTGATCGGTAAGTGATTGACAGGAAGTGGGTGTTTCTGGGTGGTAACTGGCCGTTTTCAGGGAGTGTGCTAAAAAAACGCAGGCGTGTTAGGTAAAAACGCAGGCGTACCTGGGAAAACGGGGAGTGGCTAGCCGAACGCAGGCCGTGTTTGTGACGTCAAAGCAGGAACTAAACTGAGTCAAGTGATCGCAAGGTAGGAGTAGGTTTGGAACTGCTCAGAAACTGCATGAAAATTTTTTCGAGCAGTTCTGCTAACCTTTCGTTCGCACTTCTGCTAAGCTAAGAAACACTCCCAGAGGGCGGCGGCTTAGCATGTGCACTGCTGTTAAAAGCAGCTAGCGAGCGATCAACTCGGAATGAGGGCCAATACCCCATAATGACAACATGAAAAAAGTGCTTTTTGCAAATTTCTTAAAAATAAAAAACTAAGAAATCACATGTACATAAGTATTCACAGCCTTTGCTCAATACTTTGTTGATGCACCTTTGGAAGCAATTACAGCCTCATGTCTTTTTGAATATAATGACACAAGCTTGGCAAACCTATCTTTGGGCAGTTTCGCCTATTCCTCTTTGCAGCACCTCTCAAGCTCCATCAGGTTGGATGGGAAGCATCGGTGCACAGCCATTTTCAGATCTCTCCAGAGATGTTTAATCAGATTATAGTCTGAGCTCAAGCTCCATCAGGTTGGATGGGAAGCATCGGTGCACAGCCATTTTCAGATCTCTCCAGAGATGTTCAATCGGATTATAGTCTGTGCTCTGGCTACTCAAGGACATTCACAGAGTTGTCCTGAAGCCACTCCTTTGATATCTTGGCTGTGTGCTTCACTGTCCTGCTGAAAGATGAACCATCGCCCCAGTCTGATGTCAAGAGTGCTCAGGAGCAGGTTTTCATCCAGGATGTCTCTGTACATTGCTGCATTCATCTTTCCCTCTATCCTTACTAGTCTCCCAGTTCCTGCCACTGAAAAACATCCCCACAGCATGATGTTGCCACCACCAAGCTACACTGTAGGGATGATATTGGCCTGGTGATGAGCGGTGTCTGGTTTCCTACAAACATGACGCCTTGCATTCAAGCCAAAGAGTTCAATCTTTGTCTCATCAGATCAGAGAATTTTGTTTCTCATGGTCTGAGAGTCCTCCAGGTGCATTTTGACAAACTCCAGGTGGGCTGTCATGTGCTTTTTACTAAGGAGTGACTTCCGTCTGGCCACTCTACCATACAGGCCTGATTGGTGGATTGCTGCAGAGATGGTTGTCCTTCTGGAAGGTTTTCCTCTCTCCACAGAGGAATGCTGTAGCTCTGACAGAGTGACTATCGGGTTCTTGGTCATCTTCCTGACTAGGGCCCTTCTCCTCCGATCGCTCAGTTTAGACATCCGGCCAGCTCTAGGAAGAGTCCAGGTGGTTCTGAACTTCTTCCATTTACGGATGATGGAGGCCACTGTGCTCATTGGTACCTTCAAAGCAGCAGATAATATGTACCCTACCCCAGATTTGTGCCTCGAGACACTCCTGTCTTGGAAGGTATACAGACAATTCCTTTGACTTCATGCTTGGTTTGTGCTCAGACATGCACTGTCAAGTGTGGGATCTTATATAGACAGGTGTGTGCCTTTCCAAATCATTCATCAACTGAATTTACCACAGGTGGACTCCAATTAAGCTGTAGTAACATCTAAAGGATGATCAGTGGAAACAGGATGCACCTGAGCTCAATTTTGAGCTTCATGGCAAAGGCTGTGAATACTTATGTACATGTGATTTCTTAGTTTTTTATTTTTAATAAATTTGCAGAAATCTCCCAAAAACTTTTTTCACATTGTCATTATGGGTTATTGTTTGTAGAATTTGTAGGAAAAAAATAATTTATTCCATTCTGGAATAAGGCTGTAACATAGAAAATGGGGAAAAAGTGAAGCGCTGTGAATACTTTCTGGATGCACTGTATGCACACTAAATAATGCACACAAATCAGAATTCTGACCTAATATAAAAAAGAAAACAGATATATTGTTTGAATGAAAGGACTAAGGCAATCACATATCCCCATTTCTCGCCGTAGTATGCACTTGCAGGACCTGTGAAGATGCGATCGTATCTCACTATGCGAACGCAGAGGTGTTCGCGGGGCAGTACGGAGCAGCACCACAGTGTTGCGGGGGCATCAAGTTGGCATTAGGTGGGCATGTTGCTGGAAAGGGGTGGGTTCACAGGTGATGTCACACGTGGCCACTGCGACCCCTAAAAATGGCTGCCCTGCACCTGCCTTCGCAGCCTGCAGGAGACAGGAGGGCTTCCATAAATCAGCAATCGCATTGCTTCCACATTTACATTGTAATTGCATTGCTACAGGTTATTTGCATTCTGGGTGGCCTTGCCCTGTGTTGGGTGGCCCCCAACATGTTATTGCAAAACTGTAACTGAAGCTGAATAAGGTCATATGGACCTCATTCAGTTAGGATTGCAAAATTTGCGATTCACAATCCGATCGATTATCGAAAAACTGTGCATTCGCAGCGTTCACATTGCGCATGTGCAAGTAAAAATAGCAACAAAAATTGCGTACACATTGTGATCGCAATGCAGCCACTGTTTGACTGGCAGAAAGCTGGCGTTTCTGGGTGAAACCTGATGTTTTCTGGGTGTGTCTGAAAAAACGCAAGCATGCCTAGGCGTTTTTAAGGAGGGCCTCTGACGTCAGCGACAACCACTTCCAGCCTCTTTTGTCGCAAGCATTGTGGATGACCTTGCCTGGCGCAGATAAGAAAAATCTTCGATGTTGCATATGGTTTTGCGATTAGCCCGCATATTGCGATGCATTCGCAATTTCTACAATGGGTGTTTTTTTTTCCAATTTCTGGGTGTCAACTATTTGATCACAGCAACTGCTTTTTAGTAGAAACTGCAATCCAATATTCCATCACCTGGTGGTAAAAACTGATGATGTTTATTTACTTTATTTTGTATCACATTTAAAAAATATTTTTGGCAATATTTCTTGATTTGAATGAGAATACTGTAATCCTCCCAAAACGTGTCAGTGAAAAGGTTCTCAAACACTTGCTGGTTTTAGCATTTCTTCATTTGAATATTTAGAAAAAACACTTTCTCTCACCTGATTGGTCTATTTACATCATCTTAATAAACAAGCTCCTCCAATAGTGAAACACTAGGCGATCCCCGCCGACACAGACACCGATATTGGCGGCGGCGGGGACCTGGTGGGGTACCGGCATCGGCAAGGGCATACACACTTGCCGATACTGGATGGGAAGGGAGCGATGGCGGGGGGAACGACGGCCAGCATGGCTGTCGGTAACGAGGACCTCCCTCTACTGTACATGTTCAGATGAGGGAGGGGGTCATAAACGATGCACCGAAGCGTGCATCGTTAACGACATTGAGTGTACACACTGGGGGCGGGATTTACTAAAGGGAAAATGTGGTAAAACCCCCGTTTTACCGCATTTTCATATGTCCTAACTCCCGACTGCCGCGTTTTCGCCTCATAGGGTATCACCATCTTTTTATGGCGATACCCTATAGAAGCCTATGGGATTCTTTCCGCCGCCGCCGCCCCACGCCGCATCCCGCCGCCGCCCCGCTCACGACGACCCCCCCTTCCCCCCAGGCATACCTGAGCTGCTGCTGGTGCGGCCCCCCTCCTCCTTCTCCCCCGCATCACAGCCTTGTCTCCTTCCGGCTGCAGGGGGGAGGAGGAGGAGCCCGGGGACTCCGTGCACACGTCACCTCCCGAGTCTGGGAGGTGACGGAGACCCCCGCAGACCCGAAAGACATCATCGCGGGGGGCCTCCTATACCGCATTGCGATACTAATCGCATATGTTAGTACATATGCGATTAGTATCGCTGCGGTAGGCGGCGATGGCTTATAGTAAATCCCGCCCTGGATGAGATTGTGAAAGCTCTTTCTGAGATCGGCCCTTCTAAGCGAGATCTTCCACTTTCTCGTCTAGTGTGTATGGGACTTAACTGACTCTCTATGAAGGCAAAGACTTGTACTTATATACTTTGGCAGATTTTTTTTTGACATTTAAATTCTTATTTTGAGGGCATAGCATTTTTAATTTATTGCACTTGAAAATAAAAGTATAATGCTGAACTAGGAAATAAAATGTATATATAAAATTGTGTACATTAAAATTGACATTACTATCCCGTTTTATCCCAGCGAGTCTCATCTAGAAAATCCCCAAGTAAATGTAACAGACCTAATGTATTTGTTCCTTTAAAAAAAAAATCTAAATGATTTGAATGTGTTTAATCTTGCTCCAAGTCTTTGTTAAAAAGTTCTGAGGAATACTGTATTTATGTGTCATAAAGTAGACAGAGAAAGTAATAAATAAATAAGAATAACAACAGTGTTCCAACTTAACTCTCAATTGAACCTGCTGCTACTTTGTATCTCATTCTTGTACCTGCTTCTAACAAATGAATGTTATTCTAGGCAAAACCTAAGCCTATATGAAAGCATTTCAGCAGTTTACCGCTGGTTTCCATTGAGGTCTTTCTGTCTTGTAGAAAGTGACAGGCAGCCTTATGGGGATTTCTAAACTATTTTTCTTAGTGTAAAATTGAGGCTAAATATTAATGTTGTATACACTACTTAGTGATACTTCTCATTAGCCTTTGCTAACCTTATTCTGGAAATTATATTAACTAATAGAACCATCAAAACATTGTGACAGTTATTAAAGGTTGCCAAAGTTTAAAATATGAGAAACATTGTGTACTGTTTACTAGAGCGGTTTCGGGTTTTACTCGGATTTACTCGGTTCTCAAAACGGCATCTTATTGGCTATTCCAAACCCGAGACATCCGTGAGCCAATAAGATGCTGTTTTGAGAACCGAGTAAATCGGAGTAAAACCGAACCCGCTCATCTCTACTGTTTACCCAAGTCGTATTTTGTACTGAGAGCAACAGGAACCTCCTGTAGTTTCAAACATTGGTCCTTATACATCAAACTATAACTGATACATATGACTGATATAAGTGACTGTTTGAGACAGAAAATTATTATAAAAGTATTTACTGGCAACCTTAAAAAATGTTCACTGATGTTTTTCCCAGCAATTGAGTGAGAAGTTTAATGTCAGGCTGAGAGTTTTTATATTTTCCATTTGTTTCCTATTATTGGTTTTAAAAGTATATTATTGAGTCAAATGTAATATTTTATTTTGACCAGTTTGTATCTCACATTTTAAGGATTACAAGATTGTAGGGCCTATGGGGGTCATTCCGAGTTGTTCGCTCGCAAGTGAATTTTAGCAGATTTGCTCATGCTAAGCCGCCGCCTACTGGGAGTGAATCTTAGCATCTTAAAATTGCGAACGATGTATTCGCAATATTGCGATTACACACCTCGTAGCAGTTTCTGAGTAGCTTCAGACTTACTCGGCATCTGCGATCATTTCACTGCTTGTCGTTCCTGGTTTGACGTCACAAACACACCCAGCGTTCGCCCAGACACTCCCCCGTTTCTCCAGCCACTCCTGCGTTTTTTCCGGAAACGGTAGCGTTTTTTCCCACACGCCCATAAAACGGCCAGTTTCCGCCCAGTAACACCCATTTCCTGTCAATCACATTACGATCGCCAGAACGATGAAAATGCTGTGAGTAAAATTCCTAAGTGCATAGCAAATTTACTTGGCGCAGTCGCAGTGCGGACATTGCGCATTAAGCGGAAAATCGCTGCGATGCGAAGATTTTTACCGAGCGAACAACTCGGAATGACCCCCTATGTACTAAGCCTTGGAGAGAGATAAACTGGATGGAGATAAATTACCAACCAACCAGCTCCCAATTTTCAAACACAGCCTGTAACATGGCAGTTAGGAGCTGACTGGCTGGTACTTTATCTCCATCCACGTTAAATCTCTCCAAGGCTTAGTACATACGCCCCTAAGTTCTTTCCTGTATATTATTCATACATTAACGCTGATTTTGTTGCACATTATCACTATATAATAAAAGTAATTGTTTCCTTTATTAAGAAGCAAACTTTTTTTCATTTCTCTAAACCTTTTATTATATTTTGCTTTATAATTTGATAGCAGAAAGTTTTATTCCATCCATGTGGATTATGTAAGATTAGGCAACCTTTGGATCTCCAGCTGGTGTTGAACTACAAATGAAAGCTGTGGAGTCTCAGGTTTCCTATCTCCAGTGACTGCACATCCCCATTGACCGAACTAAGCAAAGATGACCATCAGGTATCACCTAACAATTCTTCACAATGGTGTTCCTTTAGAGTACAGTATTGTTAAGTGGATTCTCATCCACTGCAGCTGAGAACAACAAGTATTTTATTTATACTTGTTTGCTTAGCATTGCCCAGCATCTCTGCCAAGAACAGCGTGCCCTTTGTGAGGTAATTCTCCATTTTGTTGTTTACATTTCAAACATATTAAATAATCCGTCTATTATGCAGGTCCACAATCAGCAAAACGGAATCATCAAATGAATTGTTTGCTTGTTTGTTTATTGAGTTCTTTTATCCAATTCCAGTCTTCTTAACTTTTTTCCTGACAATCAAGCTAGACACAGACATATAAACATACATCAGTAGGCTAAGAGATTTCCTTTGTGCCGATCTTACAATGGAAGTGGTGTGAAAACTGAGTAGGGTGAGTAATGCACTTTGCTTCCTGAGACTGTCCCTCAGCTGGCAGAGAAGGAGTTAAACAGCACTGCACTTGTAAGCATAACTATGAAATCCTTTATTTGAGGAGTCCGCTGGACCCACTGAGTTTTTTTTTCACTGAGAACTGATGCTGCTGTTTTTCAACATACCAATGCACTGATGTCAGATTTGGATATGAGCTTGCTCAGGAGTGCCCAGATTAACTTTGTTGCCAGGTTCTAACTCCCTTTCCACTCCAATGAACTGAGCTGTTGACACACTGAAATGCACAATTTAAAATTAATTAAAGCTTCTTAGTTTCACCAAATCTCGCTCCTTTCCTGTGTTCATGTCCCCCCCTCCAACCCTTTCCGCCTCTTGTGACTCCCCTGGAACCGGAAAGAAAATATATTATTTTTTGTTGTGACACTAGGTAAAACAAATCATTAGCAAATGTGATTCTTTCAAGAATGCTCCTAAGTGTTGTAATCATTACTAGCTGATTTATTAATACATCATGCATCTAGAAGGGTAGCGATTGCAATTAGTGTAATTCGTTAATGACTGCAAGTAGTACGGCATACCTAGGAAATAGGTAGAAATAAGCCAAGTAGGAAGATGTCAGAAGAGCCTGATGTCTCTCCAAGTGCAACAGACTGGAATAATTTCAATGTGTGTAAAACAGAACTAGCCAGTATAATTCAAATATTAGTGATTGTTAAATGATGTGCAAGAATCAATTTATATTTAATTCTATAAAAATAATTTTATCAAATATTTTAAAGTAAATTAAAAAATATACTTTAAGTAAATTGCTTTAAGGTGATTTAATAGAGTGATATCCCATTAAGGCAATAAATGACAGGAGACTAAAACAAAGTCCTTAGAACACTGGTTCTTTCGCAAATCCTGGCTTGGTTGGTATGTCAAAGTCAGAAAAATATCTCTATGCACACTACCATATTTGCACCTCACACAGGTCCGTGCTGCGCATGCGTACGCTCTCCCGTACGTGCGCATACTCACAGTCGCGGGCACCCGCAGGCGCACGGTATGCGTATTTACGGTAGAGTTTATGTGATCGTAGCGTGCGACTCAATCGTTACATATTTTCACTATATAATGTATTTTGTAGATCATGGTCCCTTTGATAGATTCTGAAAGTTTGGTTAATATAGAATGTTCGTGGACAGAGAAATCCCTCTTTGTTTGATACGAAGGGTCAGACAGGAGTAATACAGTGGTGTTTAGTACCCATCGGAAGAGTATTTAATTAGCAATATTCCGGTGTTGGTTTGAAGCAGATTAATCGCTCGTGCGAATAGTTATGGACATAAGAAGTTTATGAACATTTACTGTATTTGCACTTACTTATCCATGCGGCGGGAAACCCAGTTTCCCTCCCACCTGAGCTGTTGGAAATAGTCACGGCCCACCTGTATGAATCAACCTATGACCTTTTGTTATAATGCGAGGAGGAATTCCTGTGTCCAATGAACAATGAGATTGTAGGGACCATTGAATTGTATTGTGTGTGGGGCATAAATAGACAAGCCGATCACATCCAGCTCTCACTCTTCAACGGTTATCATTGCTGAGAATCGGGAGCTGGATGTCCAGAGGCGCATGCGATCGTTTCCCCTTGTGCGTAAGTTTTTCTCCGCAACTATATTGATCTTCTTGTTATTGTGGGCCAATCAATCTCTCTCTCTCTCTCTCTTCTCCTCTTTCTCTCTTATTTTCCCTTAAATAGTAATTGTATTGTATTTCCTGTGTAGTTATCTGGTTAGGTAGTCTATGTTATATTGTAGTGTATGATTTGTATTTGTATTAATTCTTTTGCAAGTATATCATTCATAATATATATATATTAGGCGTTGGACCCTAAGCCCAGGTATCTGTGTATTTCTTATAGTGTTAAATATTCTCAGAGCGTCGGTGACGCTAGAACAGCTAAAAAGGTAATAAGGTTACACTAGGTTGCATCTACACCCTATCTCTACACTAAGGTTTTACAGCATATTACATTGTTTATGGTTTAGATATAAAGTTTTAACATTGTGAGCGTCAGCGCCGCTGGTGATCTCCTCGTGGTCCCGAGCGCCCGCTACGCTATAGCGAATCATTATGTTAGTCGGCAGCCAATAGCGTGCCTGCCTGTGATCTCTTGGCCGTGAGCGAACGTGACGCTTGAGCGTCTCGACCACGACTAAGCGATCGTTACGCAACGAGCGTACCCTTACGGTGCTCCATACGTAAATAGCGTACAGTGTTCTTAGACCTCATAAAGGGTTTTATATAAGATAAATATTTAGCTTTATCAATTGCGGGCTCGTCCTGTCCTTCACACATCTCTGCTAGGTAATTTCAGCAGACATTATCCATCAGCAAAGGGCGGGAGGTTATATTCCTCGTAGTGCTGTCGGGATAAGCGTCTGCTTCACTTAGTAAAGGGTGCTGAAGGAATCCGGGAACCGGAGGTAAGAACAACACGCTAGTCTCTTTTAAAACTGTTTATTTTTCTGTCTTGCGTACACACGCACGCACACATATATATCTGCATTTCTTTTTTTTTCATTTGTGTATTTTCGTATATCACTCTCCTGTTTGCCAGTTTTATAGTTGATAAACGTGCTAAGAGAGATTTGCTGCTATTTTATAGTTTAAGAGTAAAAAGGTAATATAGTTAAAGTATAGACAAACACAGCTGTGCCTGAGAGACAAGGCGAAGTCAGTGTGGTGCGCGGTAGATGATAAAGGATCATCTACATTGATAAACGTATAAATTGTGTTACGGTGGATCTTTATTTTGCGTACATGTGTCTCTAACAAAGGACTGAGACTTGCGTACGCAAACCAAAGGCCGACGCACGCAGCGTATATCACGCAGCGGAGCGTCCGGGTACGCCCACGTAACTCAAATCACAAGTTTTTTTTCTCCTCTCAACGCGATAAGTAGCGCAACGCGGTAAATAACGCAAGGCGATAAATCGCGCAAATCTATTTTAACATTCGAAATTTAAATTAACAGATCCTTCTCCTAATTGGTAACACATCTGGTCTAAAGAAAATTTCTGCGCAGAAATAGAAATAGAAACAAAAGTGTATATGTGGTGAGTGAGTGTTTGTTTTTACAATTTTTGAGGTTGAACCACAAGAAAAGTCGAGTTCTCGTGAGGTACATGCGTGTAAGTGACGTACATGGTGGCTAGGGAGGCATCCCTGGTTAAAACATACAATTTGAGCATTAGAGTGTAGCAGACCAGGAGGTCATACTGTAACAGACCAGGAGGTCATAGCAGACCAGCAGGTTCAGGTACAGCAGACAAGGAAGTCCGCTATACAGTCCACAGGCACAACACCAAGAAAGGGTTGGTGCAACACCCATATAGGCCATACAAGCTCTGGCTGAAGGAATTCGCAGCCGTAATTTTCGATTCCACTGGTCGCTCCGTACATAAGATTAGTTGCTTATGTGCTGAACGATTGTACCGCACGTAATTGTGTACATTAGTAAACCTGACCGGTACTATTTGTGTACGAAGGTCATAAACGCTATTTGTACATTCTAACGTGATTTGTGTAATTTTTTTTATTTTAAGGGAGGTTCGCTGCTCACTCAGGAACTATCCAACAACCAATAGTTACTGGAAAGAGTAAGTGTTCTTCGGATCACCCTCGCAGGTTCCAGTAAATAGAGGTTCAGGTCGCAGGGGCCCTGGGTCGAGTACGCCAGCACTATATCAGTGTGATCAGGTCGTATTGGTCGGCGTGGGCGAGTGAGTGGGGTACTCGGTAAACCGCCACCGTCAGCCTATTTTGAACATTTTGGTTTGCGTAAGGGTTGGCTGAATAAAGCAACACCTTCGAACTATGGGGGCCACTTGTTCAGGTAGGGGGCGATCAACCTCGGTTCGGGTTGATTCAGTGAACCGACCAGTCGGGTCGGCAAGGTACGTAATGTGTGAGAAATACGGAAGTCACACAGAAGCTTTATGTGATGAATGGGAGAGAATGACGGTACATGACGGGGAGAAATTCCCAAGAGTAGGTAGCTTCAGCACAGAAGTGTTAACGAATTTAAGGAGAAGGATATGTCTCATTAAATCAGCAAAGAGACGAATCAAGCATTATGATTATTTGCAGTTGTGGCAACAGGAGGGTGACATACAGAGAGGATTGGCTCAGGCGGCGGGATCTGGCTCGATCAGAAAACTGATAGCCACGGCCCCACTGCCACCATATATATCGGGAGAAAAATTTGTTGCGGAGAATGACGCATTAAGGTGTAACAAACAAACACTTAGCAACTGTGTAAATGTTAAAGATAATGTTAACCAATTAACCAATGCAAGTATTAACCCGTGCAAGTTGTACCCTGTTTTGAACTTTCCTCAGGAGTGTGATCAAGAGGACGAATCGGCAACAATTTCAGCGCTCTCTCTAGCAGCCACCATAGCAGAGACCACAGTAGGCACAGCCCCACCCCCGAGATTAGTAACAAAGGCCCCTAGCGGAGGGATAGGTGAGGTCGTATCAACGGGTAAGTACGGCACCATACACTATGCTGAAACTATTTCACCACAGCCTGTAGAATCTACACAGAATGAGGTTGTTAGAGTTAATCCTGTTAAGGTAATAGTAGTTCCAAATGGGAAAACAGACACTTCAGGAGTCACTCCTGTTAGGAACATTGCCATGTATAGCCCATTTTCCCGAATGGAATTAAGGACCATAGTGTCTGAATTCCCTGACCCTAGAAAAAACTTAGTTGCCAGCCAAAAATACATCAGAGACCTAGGTAACACGGTAGAGCCCAACAACAAAGACTGGCAGATATTGCTGAGAGCATGTTTACCCTCCAATGTTGACGCAGCTCAATTTTTAGCTGACTGTGGATTAGATCAGGATGTACCTCTTACAGAAGTGTACAACAAAGACAATGTAAAAAGAATAAGTTTACAGTTAAAGGAGTATTTCCCAGCCGTAGTTAAATGGAACAAAATATTCTCCATTAAACAGAAGGAGTCAGAAACAGCTGCAGAGTATTTTCACAGAGCATTATCAGAAATGGCAAAATACACAGGCATAGAGGACATTAAAACAAACATAAACCATCGAGAAGTAGCAGTATCGGTACTGATGGATGGTTTAAAAGAGTCATTGAAGACTAGGGTACAGACCACACAACCATGTTGGCGAGGTCTGTCTGTGGCTACTTTGAGAGAGGCTGCTATTGATCACGATAGGAACATCACCAGACACAGGGAACAACAAGGTGATAAGTTAATGGCAGTAAGTATACAGGCCCTGACCACAAGGCAGCCTTTGTTTATATCACCAAACCCTATGGGTAAGTCAAGTGTGGTTACTTGTTATTCTTGTCATAAACAGGGACACATGGCACGAGATTGTAGAGTGAAGAATTCACGAAACTCATACCAACCCCCTAGACAACGACACGACACACGACATTGGGAGCAGGGTCCGCAGAAACGGAGTTATGAGCCACATACAGGGGAAACAAAAAGATACCCCCGAACAGAGACTGGCAAGCCTCTGGTAGCTCCCAATTAACTCCATCACAAGTAGTTGCTGCCAGCGGGATTCAGGGAGGTCACCATACCCAATAGGGGTGTGGCCATACCTGTAATCTGCAGCCAGTAAAATTGATTGCAAGCCTTGGAAGTGAACCAGAAATTGCAATCAATGTAGCTGGTAAATCATTAAACTTTCTTGTAGACACAGGGGCGGCCAAATCAGTGATAAATTCGACAGTGGGCATGAGAACCACTGGTAAGACAATTCCAGCCATAGGGGTAACGGGAGTAGTCCAGCACTACCCTGTTAGCAAACCAGCCGAGATTACAGTAGGGCCTTTACATACCAAGCATTCCTTTTTGCTGGCTGCATCGGCACCGACTAATCTCCTGGGAAGAGACTTACTGTGTAAAATGGGGTGCGTCATTTATTGTACTCCTGAAGGTGTATTCTTGGACATACCTGAGAATCACGCTCAGGAAGTACGAGACATGTTAGACTCCCCATCAAAATTAATGTCACATACCATTATGACAAATAGGACTCCCTCCCAAGTAGAAGAAATGACATCTCAGATACCAGAGTCACTTTGGACTAAAGATGGACAGGACACTGGATTAATGACAAACGTAGCTCCGGTAGTTGTACAAGTAAAAGATGGTAGGATAGCTCCAAAAATCCCACAGTACCCTCTGAAGCCAGAGGTGGAGTTAGGAGTGTAATCCCGTAATAGAGCGCTTGCTACAACAGGGCATTCTGGTAAGAACGTCCAGCCCTGCCAATAGTCCCATCTTCCCTGTTAAAAAGAGTGGGGGGAGGGGTTACCGGCTAGTGCAGGATCTAAGGGGGATTAACAAAATAGTTGAGAGTCAGTTCCCCGTAGTGCCAAATCCAGCTGTCATCCTAATGCAAATCCCTCCCACTGCGAAATTTTTCACTGTTATTGACCTCTGCTCCGCTTTCTTTTCGGTACCTCTGCACCCTGACAGTCAATATTTGTTTGCATTTACATACAGAGGAGTCCAATACACATGGACTCGATTACCACAAGGATTCATAGATAGCCCAAGTATATTTTCCCAGGCTTTGCATGATTGTTTACAGTCTTTCCAACCAGTGAGTGGATCAGTATTAATACAGTACGTGGATGATCTACTACTGTGTTCTGATTCATTGGAAGCATCCCTGAAGGATACGAAACAGCTCCTGTTTCATCTTTCAGACACAGGACACAAGGTTTCCAAAGACAAGTTGCAATTATGCCAAACTAAGGTAAAATATTTGGGACACTGTCTAACACAAGGACTGAGACACCTGACCGCTGATAGAACTCAAGCAATTAGAGACATGACTCTGCCACAAACCCAGCAACAGATCAGAACATTTTTAGGAATGTGTGGGTATTGCCGTAACTGGATCCCAGGGTTTTCCATTCTAGCGTTACCCTTGCAGGAAATGGTCTCCTCAAACAAACCTGATCGGATTTCGCATACAGACGAGTCTGAGACAGCATTTGAGAGACTTAAACAGTGCCTAACGCAGGCACCAGCATTAGGTATGCCAGACTATGGGAAACCCTTTGAACTATACGGAACAGAAAGTGCTGGTTGCGCGGCAGGCGTACTAACCCAAAAGCACGGTGATGCCAGCAGGCCAGTAGCATATTACAGCGCTCAGCTAGATACGGTAGCGCGATCCCTCCCCACATGCTTGCGAAGCGTTGCTGCGATAGCATTGCTAGTAACGAAAAGCGAAGACGTCGTGCTAGGTCACAACCTCACAATTCATACACCACATGCAGTGTCAGCCTTGTTAAACTCTGCCCAAACCAGACACGTCTCATCAGCGCGGTTTACAAGATGGGAATTGGCACTAATGGCCCCCGTAAACATCACCATAAGGAGATGCAGTGCATTAAATCCTGCAACATATCTCCCAGGTGTGCCTGGACAGGCACAAAGGGTGGAGGATGAGAGTGGTGGGGAAGGAGAATTTAATACAAAGGAAGACACACATGATTGTATGGAATATTTGACCCAAAATTTTACCGCAAGGCCTGACATCAGTGACAACCCACTGGAAGATGTAGAACTTACGTTCTACACGGACGGTAGTTGTCATAGACAGTCAGACTCGGGAGACTTGTGTACTGGATACGCAGTCGTAGATGACCAAGGCACCATAGAAGCGGAACCGCTAGGCCCACCTCACTCAGCCCAGGTTGCTGAACTGGTCGCCCTAACCAGAGCATGTGAATTGGCTAAGGGCAAATCAGCCAATATCTACACCGATTCTAGATACGCATTCGGGGTAGTCCATGATTTCGGAGCCCTATGGCGCCTCAGAAATTTCATGACGGCAGCTGGTACACCGGTAGCGCATGCAGCTCACATAAAAAGGCTTCTAACAGCGATACAGGAACCCGACAGAGTGGCTGTTATCAAATGTAAAGCACACACATATAGCCAAGACCCAGTATCACTTGGTAACAGCCGAGCAGACGAAGCTGCTAAATTAGCAGCTGCTACCCCCAGACAGACAGACACCACACAACTGATGGTATTTAATACCATCAACACACAGAAGTTGTGTGAGATGCAAAATTTGTGTTCCACACAGGAAAAGGCAGTCTGGAAGGCAAAAGGATATGGCCAGGAGTCCTCAGGACTCTGGACGGATGGACACGGTAAACCAGTGGCCCCCAGAGCATACCTTCCATGTTTAGCTGAGGCAGCTCACGGGCTGACTCATTTGGGCAAGGAAGGGATGTGCAAGTTGGTAAGAGCATATTGGTGTGCCCCAGGATTTTCATCTCATGCGAGTAAAAGGGCAGTGTCATGCCTTACCTGTCTGAGAAAGAACATCGGAAAGGCAATACCTACAGAACCATCTCATATCCCACCTGCCGGCGGCCCTTTCCAGGTAATACAGATTGACTTTATTCAATTACCCCCTTGTCGAAATTTGAAATATGTACTTGTTTGTATAGATGTTTTTTCAAATTGGGTCGAAGCATTTCCTGCGGCCACAAATACCGCTATGTTTACTGCTAAGAAAATTGTGCAGGAATTTGTATGTAGATATGGTATCCCTAGAATTATCGAAAGTGATAGGGGTACCCATTTTACAGGTGATGTCTTTCAAGGAATGTGTAAATTGATGGGAATTGATAGCAAGCTGCACACTCCATACCGTCCACAGGCGAGTGCAAAAGTGGAAAGAGTGAACAGCACTATTAAAAATAAACTGAGTAAAGTGATGGCAGAGACAGGATTGACATGGCCAGAAGCTTTACCCATTGTACTGTACAGCATCAGAACCACTCCCAGGTCCCCTCTTAATCTGTCTCCCTTTGAAATCTTGTTTGGTCGACAACCGCATGTTATGATTAACCCTCAGGATGATTTGAAGTGTAACAATGAAGTGACTGTAAAATACTTGATTAACATGAGTAAACAGTTAAGGAATCAAAATGATAATCTGAAGTTAGTGATTCCTGATTTACCAGATAGTAATTGTCATGACATTGAACCTGGGGATTATGTAATGATACGGAATTTTCTACGCTCAGGTTGCCTTATTGACAGATGGGAAGGACCATACCAGGTCTTATTGACTAGCACTACTGCAATGAAGGTTGCTGAGAGAGAGACTTGGGTTCATTCGTCCCACCGTAAAAAGGTTGCTGATCCAGAGAGGCCCCGTGATAAGGAACAGACGGTAGAGGTTGTATCACTGGAGTGTCTGTTCCAGGAGGATTGAGGCGGCGCCTGAGCATTGAAAATCACAAGACCAAAAGCAGTTGTCGATCCCCTGTTCCCTTTTATTGTTTTTCTCCAACTTCCCATCCCCTCTCCCTCAAATTATTTTTTCCCCCTTCTCATTCTTCTCCGTTTCCTCCTACAAGATGGACTTGCCCCAAGAGACTGTGATCCGGATTTTCCTGTTGACCATGATGTTGACCAGAGCAGTCTGTTCCGGCGAGAGTATCATGGAGGTCGAGAGAGGTTCTGGAATGGGTTCTGATGACAGAGATGGAGGCGTAGTTTTCCAAGAACAACATAATCAACAAGCAAAGGCGAGTATCAGAAAACGATCCGATAGCATTGACCATAGAAGGAATTGTGAAGGATTGTTAGCTGAAGAAAACTGTATCTGTCGGCTCTGTAACAATGTCATTGAGGATGGGTGCATAAAGAAATGCCAATCCAGTTTTAATATCCATATGGACCGGCATCCATTGAGTGACTATCACTCCTTAGTGGGTAGTGTGTTAAATAAAACAGATTGTTGGGTATGCTCTCAAGTACCTCAAGGTCATAGCAAATCAGGGCTAGTACCATTTCCTTTAACGTTAGGGGAGGTACTTGAGTTAAGTGGTGGGAGACCGGTGGACAGGAGATTTAATATCTCCAGCCCTCCTAGTTTGAAGCTCCACCAATACCATGTGGATAGGTCCCTATTATGTTTTAACATCTCCAATCCCCGAAAGCCGGGAAATTGGGAAGTGTCATGGAGTAATCAAACCATGACCTTTTCGCATAGAGCAGATAGAATGCCTACAGATACAGAGCTTATACGCCACATAGCCAGTAGAGGAAAATCTTTCCGGTATAGGCATACCTTAGGAAATAGGATTACGAGAGTTGGAGAGGTATCACCAGGATACTGTGCACATATCGTACAACCTGATACGTGTACTAAGCAGATGGAAGAATTAGGGTTAGGAGATTTCACATGGAAGGTGTGTAATATGGTTATGTCCTACTCCGTCCCATATGTTCTCCCCGATGATGCATATTTCATATGCGGGAGAAAGGCGTATAAGTGGCTTGCCCCAAACTCTGAAGGATTGTGTTATATTGGAAAAGTACTGCCTGAAGTAATGACTGTATCACATGACAAAATGAAAGACATACACCGTGTTGCACAAACTCCTTATACTCACACCCATTACGAGCACGTAGTTAAACGGCACCTGATAGAAAGAACAGAGCATCCGGCCTCTGACATGATCCATGAATCCACCGGGATTCAGTTTCTAATCGCGTTAGATATCACTCGCACCGCTAGAGGAGTGTTGAATTATAAATACATATCTGCGCTCGCCAATTTGTTAGATAATATCACTGAAATGTATGATGACACGTTTAGGTATACTGGAAGGGAACTTCAAGCTTATAAAACAGAACTGGTACAGCATAGAATGGTTCTTAATTACCTCACAGCAGTGACAGGCGGATATTGTGTCACACTGGCAACACAATACGGCATGAAATGTTGCACATATATTACGAATAGCACCGAGGACCCGGTCGAGGTCATAGACCAAAAGATGGACGATATTCTCCAACTGAAGTGGGAATTTCGCAGGAGACACAATCTCACTCTTGCTGCTGTAGGTAATGAGCTGACTGGTTGGGTGTCATGGTTGAACCCGCGAAATTGGTTCTCTGGTTTAGGAGACTGGGCTCAAGGAGTCATAATGGATGTTGGGAAGTTTCTCCTATGTATCTTAGGTGTTGTCATATCAATTGGTTTGATATTTAGATGCGGTCAGGCTTTAATGAAGTGCAATCGTCGTACTAGGGTAATGAGTTTAAGGAGTGAGGAAACTGTAATTCCAATGGACTTGATTTATGACCCAAATGTAGAAACAATGATGTGATGAAAATGCGATTTCTACGGTCCGTTTCTTTCACCTGTTTTTCCGTTTCCTCCAAGGTAAAAAGACCCACTTGGACGAGGAATTTGATGAGCCGATATACAGACAACAGATGGATTAAAGAAGAAGTTTTGACAACCTGATACACAGATTTTTGATGAACTATGCCATGGATCCCCAGTTTCCCTAGAAATTTTAAAATTACGCTAGCCCAACACTTTTGTAAATCTATGGACATTGACAGCTTTTGCTCACACCTTATGGGCAAAAGCACAAAGAAGACTGCATTCAACAGACACCAAACAAGACCTCAATCGACGAATGTACATTTACCTGACATAGAATACCACCGCATTTACCGTAATTATGTCTTTTCTTCATTTCTACAACCCTCAGGTAATGACACACATAGTCGATAGGGAATACAGGCACAGATATCAGCAATCACATATCTCCCCCAATTCATGTATCATCAACTAAAATGTGCTCCCCCATTTTGTTACAACCAAAGCCGAAAAGAGCTCGGTAAAGTTTGACAGCCCATCCACAGACCCGTTCCACGGGATAAGAAGGAATTCAAATGTATACTTCGCAATACCTCGAAGCTTGATTTAAAACACGTACGGCACGATGATACATGACCCCCAAGCACGGATTCATACACACATGCTTCTGCTATCTCACTAGGTCATACCCTTTTCCTACCTTCTCCTCTCCTCCCCTACCCAACCATGTAAATGTATTAACCCCTGACATATATTTTTCTCTTTTTGAAATGTTTTAGAAGGTGGCAGTTATTGTTGACTGCCAAAGGGTGGACTGTCAAAGTCAGAAAAATATCTCTATGCACACTACCATATTTGCACCTCACACAGGTCCGTGCTGCGCATGCGTACGCTCTCCCGTACGTGCGCATACGCACAGTCGCGGGCACCCGCAGGCGCACGGTATGCGTATTTACGGTAGAGTTTATGTGATCGTAGCGTGCGACTCAATCGTTACATATTTTCACTATATAATGTATTTTGTAGATCATGGTCCCTTTGATAGATTCTGAAAGTTTGGTTAATATAGAATGTTCGTGGACAGAGAAACCCCTCTTTGTTTGATACGAAGGGTCAGACAGGAGTAATACAGTGGTGTTTAGTACCCATCGGAAGAGTATTTAATTAGCAATATTCCGGTGTTGGTTTGAAGCAGATTAATCGCTCGTGCGAATAGTTATGGATATAAGAAGTTTATGAACATTTACTGTATTTGCACTTACTTATCCATGCGGCGGGAAACCCAGTTTCCCTCCCACCTGAGCTGTTGGAAATAGTCACGGCCCACCTGTATGAATCAACCTATGACCTTTTGTTATAATGCGAGGAGGAATTCCTGTGTCCAATGAACAATGAGATTGTAGGGACCATTGAATTGTATTGTGTGTGGGGCATAAATAGACAAGCCGATCACATCCAGCTCTCACTCTTCAACGGTTATCATTGCTGAGAATCGGGAGCTGGATGTCCAGAGGCGCATGCGATCGTTTCCCCTTGTGCGTAAGTTTTTCTCCGCAACTATATTGATCTTCTTGTTATTGTGGGCCAATCAATCTCTCTCTCTCTCTCTCTCTTCTCCTCTTTCTCTCTTATTTTCCCTTAAATAGTAATTGTATTGTATTTCCTGTGTAGTTATCTGGTTAGGTAGTCTATGTTATATTGTAGTGTATGATTTGTATTTGTATTAATTTCATTTGCAAGTATATCATTCATAATATATATATATTAGGCGTTGGACCCTAAGCCCAGGTATCTGTGTATTTCTTATAGTGTTAAATATTCTCAGAGCGTCGGTGACGCTAGAACAGCTAAAAAGGTAATAAGGTTACACTAGGTTGCATCTACACCCTATCTCTACACTAAGGTTTTACAGCATATTACATTGTTTATGGTTTAGATATAAAGTTTTAACATTGTGAGCGTCAGCGCCGCTGGTGATCTCCTCGTGGTCCCGAGCGCCCGCTACGCTATAGCGAATCATTATGTTAGTCGGCAGCCAATAGCGTGCCTGCCTGTGATCTCTTGGCCGTGAGCGAACGTGACGCTTGAGCGTCTCGACCACGACTAAGCGATCGTTACGCAACGAGCGTACCCTTACGGTACTCCATACGTAAATAGCGTACAGTGTTCTTAGACCTCATAAAGGGTTTTATATAAGATAAATATTTAGCTTTATCAGGTATTACAATTATTATCGAGAAATTGTGATTGCTGGGATATGAGTGAATTTCAACTCGAAATTAGGGATTTCTGTATGCAAATCATTGTTAGCTCCCAGCTCGGTTTCAACCATACCCATTTCCTGTCACTCATCAACAGTCTCCTGGGAATATTCTGGGTCAGAATCAAGTGGAAATGGGACGGATCTCTTGGATTTCAGCATAATGCGCATGCACCAAAGAGAAATTGGCATCTGTGTATACACAGGATCAGTTATACACACATGATTGGAGTTCTCTAGTTCGTACGGATTGATCTGTCTATTGATGAGGCATACTATCCATAAACCATGTGAAATCATGAACATCGTAGGACAGTGGTGAAACTTGTGAGCAGAGAGCCTAGACGCAAAAATATACTTTGGGTACCCCTCCTCTGACCCACCCCAATTCATAATATGCCACATGCCAGTGGGTGACAAGGAGAGGCAGATGATGACAGGAGAAGCAGTGGGTGGCAGTGAGAGGCACAGAGTGACAGGGAAAGGTTTCAAGCAGAGGCAGTGGGTGACAGGGAGAGAGTGATAGAAGTACAATCACACAGTCCTGCACACACTATCCTTTGCTGTGTGGAGAACAGGGAGGATGTGCCTTGGCGATGGTGGGTGTTGAAAGAAGAGTGAGATACTGCACAGACTCTAGTCTTCCTGTCCTCTAGGGAGGCCTTGTGCTCTATCCCAGGATGGCTGCCAAGATCACTATTGAGAATGTGCAGAATTATTTCTTTATGTATAAGACTGTGCAGTGACATGGTAGGAGACAGAAGTCTCCTACTTAGCTCCTATGATAGACATGGTTTACTCTTGTCATAAAACTGTACAGTGGGTATGGCTGTACCTGCTATCTATCAATAAGCCAGAACCACTGGTTATGTATCTGAGTTGTTCATAGTTTGGGTCATCCACTGGTGTGTGCCTGTATAATTCTGCAATTTCAACACCTGCACACAAATCATTTCCAGCAGTTGGAAGACAGAGGCCACTGCCGTGTCCGTGAGAGGAGGCCTTACCCACTGTGCTTTGACAGCACCAATTACACCGGCCATCAGATGCCTTTAATTCACAGACAGCTGTGATTCAGGAAGACTCCACAGCTCTGTGAATTAGAAGCAGTACGCTTCTGTGATCTTCAGCGCTGACAGATAGCAGAACTCCCCTATTAGTCCAGCTCAGATGGCAAACTGATGCGGCTGCACACACACAAGGTCAACCCTGCCTCCCTGAGGTAAGGGGCAGGTTTGACCCTGTTCCCTTTGCTATGTCATTCATCTGACTCTGCTCAAAATGGTTGTGGGTGTACCAGGGGAAAACTCATTGCTGGTGTGGGCAGTAACATAGTAACATAGTAACTAAGGTTGAAAAAAGACAATTGTCCATCGAGTTCAACCTATTTGTGGTCTCCTATGCAGTCCTATTATTGGACTAGTTATTTTTATGTTAGGACTAGTTATATTAACTATAATGCGTGCCTGCACACCATAACCTTGAATATCTTTATCCAATAGGAATTTATCTAACCCATTCTTAAAGGTGTTGACTGAGTCCGCCATTACTACTCTCTCAGGCAGGGAATTCCAAACACGTATTGTCCTTACTGTAAAAAAACCTTTTCGCCTCAATGTGCGGAAACTCCTCTCCTCTAACCTAAGCGAGTGACCACGTGTCCTCTGTGCTGATCTTATTGAAAACAGGTCCCTCCCAAGCTCTGTGTATTGACCCCTTATATATTTGTAGATGTTGATCATGTCCCCTCTTAGTCTCCTCTTTTCCAATGTAAACATGCCTAGCCTTGCAAGCCTTTCCTCGTATTCCAGCATCTCCATGCCCTTGATTAGTTTGGTCACCCGCCTCTGAACCTTTTCTAGCTCCATGATTTCCTTTTTGTAATATGGTGCCCAAAATTGCACACAGTATTCAAGATGAGGCCTCACTAGTGATTTATATAAGGGGAGTATAATACTCTCGTCCCTTGCATCAATTCCCCGTTTTATGCATGCTAATATCTTATTAGCTTTCTTTGCTGCACTCCTACTTTGGGTACTGCTGCTTAATTTGTTATCTATGTGAACCCCTAAGTCTTTTTCCAGTACAGAATCCCCTAATATTACCCCATTTAGTATGTAGGTGTTATTTTTGGTCTTGCTCCCACAGTGTATTACCTTACACTTGTCTGTGTTGAATCTCATTCTCCATTTTGCTGCCCATGCTTCCAGTTTAGTTAAGTCGCTCTGAAGAGACTCAGCATCCCCCTCCATATTTATAATCTTACACAATTTGGTATCGTCTGCGAAAATTGATACCATGCTCTCTAGACCTACTGTTAGGTCGTTGATGAAAATGTTGAACAAAAGTGGTCCAAGTACAGACCCTTGTGGCACACTACTTAATACTTTAGTCCAATTTGAAAATGATCCATTGACCACAACGCGCTGCTTCCTATTATCTAACCAATTACTGACCCAAATGGCATATTGTGCTCCCTAGCCCTATTTCTTGTAGCTTGTAGATAAGACGCATGTGTGGTACAGTGCCGAAAGCTTTGGCAAAGTCTAAAAAGATTATATCCACCTCCTTGATCCAGGTTCGCACTTACTGTTTCATAAAAGCCAAGCAAGTTGGTCTGACATGATCTGTCCTTCACAAATCCATGTTGGTTCCTATTAATAGTAGTGGGCCCCTTAGTCCCCAGGAGCCCCGGTGCAAGGCACCTGCTGAACCAATGGTAGATCCACTTCTACCAAAGGACACAAGTAAAGCTAAAAAGAAAAAAGGACCAATTATAAAGATCATGTTTTATTTCCACACACAGATGTATAAAATGCAGAGATCACACCCCCAGGTGAAGATCCTGTTAAATAACCTTTTTTTTTTTAAAGACAGTGTGTTTTTATTTTAATATTTTCTTTACAGGTGGACAACAGGTGCCAGCAGGCCATTTATGTCCGGGCATGCTAGCACTTGTGGTTCTCCAAGTGCCAGCATGCTGGGGCAGGCTTGCTGGGACCTGTAGGCCACCTGTAAAGAACAATAGTACTATTCTTTACAGGTGGACTACAGGTACCAGCGAGCCATTTATGTCTGGAGATGCTGGCACTTGTGGTTCTCCAAGTGCCAGCATGCTTGTGCAGGCTTGCTGGGACCTGTAGGCCACCTGTAAAGAACAATATTAACAATGAACCCCGCAACCACTGCCACCAGGGGTGTGGGGCATAGCACTGGGCTATCAGCCCAGTGCTGGTTATTGCTCGGGAGGGGGACCCCATTTTTATTTTTTGTGGTCCCCACTTCTGAGGAATTCCGGCCCTGGGCTGACTAGTTTGGGGGGGCAGATTAATGCTATGGCAGGGGGCCCCCATACCGAGTGTCTCCCCTGCTATGGCATTATGCCCCCTGGCTGGTTCTGCCTGGTGCTGGTTTCACCAATGTAGGGGGGGGGGCTACACTCCCCCCCCCACACTCTATTGCAGGGGAAGGGGATTGTTAGCTGCTTGTGCCTCCCCAGCCACTGACCTCACTGCACACCACTGATCAACATATGCTTCAGGTTTCAGAGGTTTATGGCTATACTTATAGATCGCCATATGCACTAAAAAGTCTACAGCACATTTGGTCCCACGTCACAGTAGTCTCCATAAAATTGCCCATATCCAGCAAGTTACAGAAAATTTTACTTTCCAGAGTTTCTGCTCTATAGGCAATGATGTATTTCGGTGGCTTGACCTATATAGAAGCCCATGGGCTTCTTATCTAAAAAACTCCCTGGAGAGGAATCCTTTAGATCCCTCTCCAGTCTTCCCGTGTTGCGCATGTGCTGACCAATGGTTGCACATGCACACAAGGGCCCCTGGGTCGTAAGCCTGGAAGTAAATTCTTCACCAGAACAGCTCTATATTCATGCATACTGGCATTTATAAAATACTAGTATGCATGTGGATGTTAGGCAAATTAATTGTGATATTGATATATCCCACCCTAAAGGAGATAATTTATGGATTAGCATACATAAATTGTAATACCTGATGATGTTGAGATTAATTCATAATGGGGCTTATGTAATTATTTAAAGGGGGTAATTATATGAATGACTTTGAATAAGGTTGCTGCAGTGATGCTAAAGGAGTTATACAGGACTTTCTGAGGAAGGATCAATTATTGATGAAGGAATGATAATGTAAGGCATCAAGAATACTCTGTATTGTATGCTAGTCACACTCCTTGCACTGTATGTCAGTCACTGATTCTTTACTGTATGTATTATTTGGCAGTCACCGTGTTGTTCTCTGCATTATATGGCAGTAACTGTGATGTTCTCTGCATTATACTGTGTTCACTGTGATGTTCTGTGTATTGTATGATGGTCACTGTGATGTTCTCTGCATTATATTATGTTCATTGATGTTCTGTGTATTGTATGATGGTCACTGTGATGTTCTCTGCATTATGGGGGTAATTCCAAGTTGATCGCAGCAGGAATTTTTTTAGCAGTTGGGCAAAACCATGTGCACTGCAGGGGAGGCAGATATAACATGTGCAGAGAGAGTTAGATTTGGGTATGGTGTGTTCAATCTGCAATCTAAATTGCAGTGTAAAAGTAAAGCAGCCAGTAATTACCCTGCACAGAAACAAAATAACCCACCCAAATCTAACTCTTTCTGCACATATTACATCTGCTTCCCCTGCAGTGCACATGGTTTTGCCCAATTGCTAAAAAAAAATCCTGCTGCGATCAACTTGGAATTACCCCCTATATTATGTTCACTGTGATGTTCTGTGTATTGTATGATGGTCACTGTGATGTTCTCTGCATTATATTGTGTTCACTGTGATGTTCTCTGCATTATATTATGTTCACTGTGATGTTCTGTGTATTGTATGATGGTCACTGTGATGTTCTCTGCATTATATGGCAGCCATATAGGTAGAGCGTGATTGCTATCTGCTGGGAAGGGATGGGGAGGGTTTGTTGAGCTGAGTCTTTGCCCCAGGAAACTGTGCATGTATTTATTTGTGTGACCCAAAATGAAGTTGGTGCTAAAAATTTATTTTACAAAATCATTTTCATGTGTAGATCTGAAAAAGAGTTATCACATGAACCTCAGAATCATAATACAACTAGCCATGAGTTGCTGATTTACTTGCTCAAGAAATAATTGTAGCAAAATGTTAGTATCATTCTGGGGCATTTGTATCAAAGCTTGGGGAGAGGTAAAGTACCAATGTATCAGCTCCTAGGTCATTTTTCTGACAGCCTGTGAACTGACTGGTTGGTACTGGTTGTGAACTGGTTGGTACTTTATCTCTCACCAAGCTTTGATACTTATGCCCCTATGTGTTTTATTGTCATATAACCCTGTCATGGAGAATGTGTGCTCCACATCATTAACATTTTCTTTTGCTTAACTGATATCTAGTTAAAAACATGTTAAAATGATCACAAGAGTTGACATTCCCCTGAAGTCACCAGATTGCCCCAGGTGATTGAATAAAACAGATGTTTGTACCTCCAGGTGCACTCTCCCTACAGAGGGAAAAAAAGATATCAAACTTCAGAGAACAAATGGAACTCCGGCAAATCTTTAACACCTGCTTATCCGCACTGTACAGTGCTGTGTGTGATCAGCTGGAAGATGAATATTATCAAAGATGGTAATGAACTAAGCATTCCCAAACAATGTGGCAGCATGCACTGGAAACTAAGACAAGAGATACAGGTGGAACAGACAGCTGCCTATAGCAGCTACTCGCTGTTTATAGGGTACTGGTATACTGCAGGTATGAAGGACTTGTTATAATGTTTTATATGAAAGACGTGAACCAAGCAGCATAAGTATATTCAGTTTCAGCACTATTTCTAGGTCTTAAAGTTATAATGACATTGGTGCTGTGTGGTCCTTAGACCCCAGGTCTCACACACTTCATTTGGGTATCCGGATGATAGGTCGACAGTCAGTTAATAGGTTGACCTCATATAGTCAACATTCATTGGGTTGACAGGTACAAAGGTTGACATGGTCAAAAAGTCGACAGTGTTCGACACACATTCGGTCAACACAAAAATATGTTGTCCCCCCCCCCCAACTTTTTCATACTTTACCGTCCACGTGGACTACGATCAGAATAGTAACCTTGCCCAAAGTGTGGTGAGAGAAGCAAGCCCTCAAGGGTGCACGTTTCAACTAATTTTGCTTTTACATACAGTAGTTCAACATACAAAATAACACCCCAAAATAAAAAAACCCTGTGCCCACCATCTTCCATGCCAACCTTTCCATTGTGTTGACTTTTTGAAGTGTCTACGTTTTACATGTCGGCTTAGTGACTGTTGACCTAATTTACGTTGACCTAATGATCCACTCCCCTTTATTTGCCAGTACATAGCAGGTAGTGCAAGCACTGAGGTCCTGTCACACGGCACCACCAGCTACTGCATGTGCAGAAAGCAGAGATTGTGCCACTATCCTGCGTATGATTAGTAAGAGCTGTGAGAAGGCTATGTTCTGCAGAGCATTGCACAGTAATAGTCTGTAACTAATTAGCACAAGTAGCTAAAGTGGCATCAGTAAATGTGTTGTAAGCCTATATGTATGGTTATTATTACAGGATGTCAGCGCGCTGAGCGCAGCACGGTAATTTAGACTGCTGTGGAGTCTGACTGCAGGTCACGCGACACTCCGATGGAAATGCCCTCCCTGTCAGCGGGGGCCTTTATGGCACTACATGGACGGGGGACAATGAAGGAGCCAGGTGCTCCCTTCAGGGCTGAAGCCTGGCGGCAACTGACTCTGTTGCTTCCGGGACTTCCGCTCCTGCCCGTGCACATGCTGCAGAGGCCGCCGGTGATTGACGGCTCAACAGGGCGGGTGCATGTAAATGCCCGCCCAGTTTATGACATCAGTCACGACGGATCGGGTAGTGTGTGTGCACATCACACTGCCCGATCTGCCTATAGCTATATCTGCAGATCCATTGATCTGCAGATATATCTACCAGTGTGTACCCAGCATTAGTCCTCATATACTGTATACCGTACTTTGATTAAACAAATACACAAAATGGATTTTTATTTGCTTTGTTATTGAACACATTAATCCAGCATTCACTGTATATGTTAATGTGACCCCTACATTTATAATCCAGTATTTCCCAATCTCCTATATAATAGCCCAGAGTGACTGTGTGTATAACGAAGGGCATGGCTAGGGGCTCTCATTGGGTTGGCAGCAGGTCTATCACACCCAGTCCACAGCTGATTGGGCGAGAAACGTCCTCCCACACAGGTTACATCCAATGGGAGGCTCTGCAGTTTGGTTGCTGTGTGTTCCCAGAGCAGGATTAACAATGGGGCTGATGGAGCTGCAGCTCCAGCTCACCACCCCAAAATAGGCCCACTGCATCTGCAGCAAATCTCTGCACTGTAGATAGGAAAAAAAATCCTTTTACTGCGGCGTCCTATGTCCTGCTGCCAGTCCGCCTGCCCCCTCCGGCATCAACAATCCCCACTTCCTAGCTGCAGCGCAGGTGGAACAAAAGCTGCTGCGGCCACCGGCATAGATGTGTATGAAAGTGGCGCAGCGGAAGGCTTTCGTAGCCCTCCCAGCGCCGCATACTCTCTGAGCCCCGGAGCCTCCTCTGCGCGTGATGTCACAGAAGTGCCTCCCCACCACAGCCAAGGCCAGATCCCCAGAGGCCCTGACTCCACAACACAGCACCTGGGCTGCCGGCCTGGAAGCCCCGAGATGGCTAATGTAACAGAGAGAGTGGGTGATATCGCAGAGGGTAATGTCTGAATGCTGAATCAATGTAAAATGTGACAGTGCTGTGCAGTGCAATGGGTGTGCAGTGTCACTGACACTGCACAGCACTCTCACCTTTTACATTGATTCAGCGAGTCAGTCAGTTCTGCCACCCAGTCACTATTGTTAGCGCCGTTGTCCCAACACGCCGCATTACAGGGAAGTAGACGCACTAAATAAACTACAGCTCCCAGCAGCCCTTAGCACTGAAGCATTTCAGCACTAATGCCTGCTGGGAGCTGTAGTTTATTGAGTGCATATTCCTCCCTGTAATGCGGCGCGTTGGGACACCGTTGCTTACAATAGTGACTGGCTGCTTGGCTAAGTCTTCGGGAGAGCCACTGCAAAAGGGAGGACAGCAGCTTAGCTGCTTCCAGGAGGAGAAGCAGGAGAAGCATTACCCGCCCCTTCCCGAATCGCAGTACCTCCGGGCCCCATCCGCAGCACCCCCACACACCCCCTCCCCCACCCGCGGTGGCTCCATACCCCCTCCCCCACCCGCAGCACCCCCACATCTGCCCCCCCCCACCCGTGGCACCACCGCATCTGCCCCTCCTCCACCCACGGCACCCTAAAACCGCTCCTCCCCCACCTACGTGGCTCTGGACACCCACCCGCGGTACCCACGCACCCACCCCTCCCCCATCTGCGGCACCACCACACCAGACCCTCCCCTACCTGTAGCACCCCCGCAACCACCCCTCCCCCAACCATGGCCCGCCCGGACCCCCTCTCCCAATCCGTGTCTCCACTGCACCCACCACTCCCCCAACCACAGCACCAACTAGGTGATTCATTAGCTCCTGCGTGCGCTGTTCACGCCGTTGCAAGGGGCTATGACCCCTTAATCATCGCACACCCTTTGTCCGTCCAATTATGACTGAAGGTAATACTCCGTAAGTCCGTATAATACAAATATTGCATGCCACAAGGATGTGCAAGGGTTAAGGGGGTGTAGCCCCTTATGACGGTGTGAAGAGCACCCGTAGAGCACGATAAATCACCTGGTCAATAGTAACATAGTAACATAGTATCTGAGGTTAAAAAAAGACAATTGTCCATCGAGTTCAACCTATTTGTGGTGTCCTATGCATGATGATTTGACTAAAATTTCTGACTGATGCTGCTGTCAGCCATTGCATTTTATCCCTATTTATAGTAACTATAATGCATGACTATGCACCATACCCCTATCTAACCCATTTTTAAAGGTGTTGACAGATTCCGCCATTACAACTCCCTCGGGCAGGGAATTCCAAACACGTATTGTCCTTACCGTGAAAAAGCCTTTACGCCGTATTGTGCGGAATCTCCTCTCCTCTAACCTGAGCGAGTGTCCACGAGTCCTCTGTGTTGATCTAACCAAAAACAGGTCCCGCGCAAGCTCTGTGTATTGTCCCCTTATATATTTGTAGATGTTGATCATATCCCCTCTTAGTCTCCGCTTTTCCAATGTAAACATGCCTAGTCTTTCAAGCCTTTCCTTGTATTCCATCGTCTCCATGCCCTTAACTAGTTTGATCGCCCTCCTCTGTACCTTTTCAAGCTTCAGGATATCCTTTTTGTAGTACGGTGCCCAGAACTGTACACAGTATTCAAGGTGTGGCCTCACTAGTGATTTATATAACGGGAGTATAATACTCTCGTCCCTAGCATCAATACCCCGTTTTATGCATGCTAATATCTTATTAGCCTTCTTTGCTGCAGTCCTACTTTGGGTACTACTGCTTAGCTTGCTATCTATGAGGACACCTAAGTCCTTTTCCAGTACAGAATCCCCTAATTTTACCCCATTTAGTAGGTAGGTGTAATTTTTGTTCTTGTTACCACAGTGCATTACCTTACACTTGTCTGTGTTGAAGCGCATTCTCCATTTGGCTGCCCATGCTTCTAATTTAACTAAGTCGTTCTGAAGAGACTCGGCATCCTCCTCTGTATTTATAGCCTTACACAATTTGGTATCATCTGCAAAAATTGACACCATGCTCTCTAGACCTTCTGTTAGGTCGTTAATGAAAATATTGAACAATAGCGGTCCTAATACTGAGCCTTGCGGCACACCACTTAGCACTTCAGTCCAAGTTGAAAAAGATCCATTAACCACAACGCGCTGCTTCCTATTATCTAACCAGTTTTTGACCCAAGTGCATATTGTGCTTCCTAGCCCTGATTCTTGTAGCTTGTATATAAGTCTCATGTGTGGTACAGTATCGAACGCTTTGGCAAAGTCTAAAAAGATTACATCCACGTCTTAATAATACAAAACCAAATAAATGTACAGCGCTGCTGATTGAAGCTCTCAAAACTGGTTATAAATTAAAACCACATACATTTATTATACATAACAATACAACACAAACAACACCCTCGGCCGGTGTAATGTGCACACAATTTGTAAAAATATGTATATATAAAAGGAGATATACCCCTAAATACTGCTTAAAATTGTGTGCTTCTTAGACCATACAATTGAGGCTTTGTGTCCTTCCGAGACACTATATTTTAGGTGATTATCGTAGGTGTCCTCATTTAAATAGTTCCTGCTACAACTATTATAATGAAATTGTCTCGTTTTCCAAAACGACCAACCGGTCTCACTTTTAATTGCAGGTAAATATGACCAACTGGTCTCTCTTCAATTGTGGGTAATAACGTGACCGCAGCAATATCACATTAATGGTCAGATTCAGCCATTGTATGGTCAAAGAAGCACAAAATTTTAAGCAGTATTGAGGGGTATATTTCCTCATATATATTAGTGATGTGCACCGGAAATTTTTCGGGTTTTGTGTTTTGGTTTTGGGTTCGGTTCTGCGGCCGTGTTTTGGATTCGGACGCGTTTTGGCAAAACCTTACCGAAAATTTTTTGTCGGATTCGGGTGTGTTTTGGATTCGGGTGTTTTTTTCAAAAAACCCTCAAAAACAGCTTAAATCATATAATTTGGGGGTCATTTTGATCCCATAGTATTATTAACCTCAATAACCATAATTTCCACTCATTTTCAGTCTATTCTGAACACCTCACACCTCACAATATTATTTTTAGTCCTAAAATTTGCCCCGAGGTTGCTGGATGGCTAAGCTAAGCGACCCAAGTGGCCGACACAAACACCTGGCCCATCTAGGAGTGGCACTGCAGTGTCAGGCAGGATGGCAGATTAAAAAAATACTCCCCAAACAGCACATGATGCAAAGAAAAAAAGAGGCGCACCAAGGTCGCTGTGTGACTAAGCTAAGCGACCCAAGTGGCCGACACAAACACCTGGCCCATCTAGGAGTGGCACTGCAGTGTCAGGCAGGATGGCCCTTCCAAAAAATACTCCCCAAACAGCACATGATGCAAAGAAAAAAAGAGGCGCACCAAGGTGGCTGTGTGACTAAGCTAAGCGACACAAGTGGCCGACACAAACACCTGGCCCATCTAGGAGTGGCACTGCAGTGTCAATCAAGACAGGATGGCCCTTCCAAAAAATACTCCCCAAACAGCACATGATGCAAAGAAAAAAAGAGGCGCACCAAGGTGGCTGTGTGACTAAGCTAAGCGACACAAGTGGCCGACACAAACACCTGGCCCATCTAGGAGTGGCACTGCAGTGTCAATCAAGACAGGGTGGCCCTTCCAAAAAATTGTCCCCAAACAGCACATGATGCCAAGAAAAATGAAAGAAAAAAGAGGTGCAAGATTGTCCTTGGGCCCTCCCACCCACCCTTGTGTTGTATAAACAGGACATGCACACTTTAACGAACCCATCATTTCAGCGACAGGGTCTGCCACACGACTGTGACTGAAATGACTGGTTGGTTTGGGCCCCTACCAAAAAAGAAGCAATCAATCTCTCCTTGCACAAACTGGCTCTACAGAGGCAAGATGTCCACCTCATCATCATCCTCCGATTCCTCACCCCTTTCACTGTGTACATCCCCCTCCTCACAGATTATTAATTCGTCCCCACTGGAATCCACCATCTCAGGTCCCCGTGTACTTTCTGGAGGCAATTGCTGCTGGTGAATGTCTCCACGGAGGAATTGATTATAATTCATTTTGATGAACATCATCTTCTCCACATTTTCTGGAAGTAACCTCGTACGCCGATTGCTGACAAGGTGAGCGGCTGCACTAAACACTCTTTCGGAGTACACACTGGAGGGAGGGCAACTTAGGTAGAATAAAGCCAGTTTGTGCAAGGGCCTCCAAATTGCCTCTTTTTCCTGCCAGTATACGTACGGACTGTCTGACGTGCCTACTTGGATGCGGTCACTCATATAATCCTCCACCATTCTTTCAATGGTGAGATAATCATATGCAGTGACAATAGACGACATGCAGTGGCGGTTCTTGCCACGGGCAAGCGGTACTTTTGCCCGGGGCGCGGCGCCATCCGGAGGGCGCTGCACCAGGGCAAGATCCGCCACTGTGCCCACCGCAGTGCCCCCCCCGCTTTGAAGGGAACCAGACCCGTAGCGTCTAGTTTCTCTTCATTGAGAGGACCTTAGTTGTGCGGTGCGCGATGACGTCATCGTGCACCGCACAGCAAAGGTCCTCTCCATGAAGGGAAACTAGACACTACGGTCTAGTTTCCCTTCGTGTAGAGGACCTTTGCTGTGCGATGCGCGATGACGTCATCGCGCACCGCACAGCATAGTGGCACAGACACTAGGGGTCATAATTGACCTCTAGTGTCTATGCTGTTCTATGGGAGAGACGTAATAACGTCTCTCCCATAGATCGGAGAAGAGAGGAGAGGAGAAGAGCGGCGCCGCCAGCGGAGGGGTCTGCAGCTGTCTGGATCAGGAACGGGGATGGTAAGTATACTTTTTATTTTTTTTATTTTTTTTCATTCAGCGTCGTGACCACGCCCCCAATTAAAGCCACGCCCCCATATTTTGCCCGGGGCGCCACAAGTCTTAGAACCGGCCCTGACGACATGTCAGTAATCGTTGGCAGGTCCTTCAGTCTGGACCAGATGTCAGCACTCGCTCCAGACTGCCCTGCATCACCGCCAGCGGGTGGGCTCATAATTCTTAGCCTTTTCCTCGCACCCCCAGTTGCGGGAGAATGTGAAGGAGGAGATGGTGACGGGTCACGTTCCGCTTGACTTGACAATTTTCTCACCAGCAGGTCTTTGAACCTCTGCAGACTTGTGTCTGCCGGAAAGAGAGATACAACGTAGGTTTTAAATCTAGGATCGAGCACGGTGGCCAAAATGTAGTGCTCTGATTTCAACAGATTGACCACCCGTGAATCCTGGTTAAGCAAATTAAGGGCTCCATCCACAAGTCCCACATGACTAGCGGAATCGCTCTGTTTTAGCTCCTCCTTCAATGTCTCCAGCTTCTTCTGCAAAAGCCTGATGAGGGGAATGACCTGACTCAGGCTGGCAGTGTCTGAACTGACTTCACGTGTGGCAAGTTCAAAGGGTTGCAGAACCTTGCACAACGTTGAAATCATTCTCCACTGCGCTTGAGTCAGGTGCATTCCACCTCCTTTGCCTATATCGTGGCCAGATGTATAGGCTTGAATGGCCTTTTGCTGCTCCTCCATCCTCTGAAGCATATAGAGGGTTGAATTCCACCTCGTTACCACCTCTTGCTTCAGATGATGGCAGGGCAGGTTCAGGAATGTTTGGTGGTGCTCCAGTCTTCGGTACGTGGTGCCTGAATGCCGAAAGCGGCCCGCAATTCTTCGGGCCACCGACAGCATCTCTTGCACGCCCCTGTTGTTTTTTAAATAATTCTGCACCACCAAATTCTAGGTATGTGCACAACATGGGACGTGATGGAATTTGCCCAGATGTAATGCACGCACAATATTGCTGGCGTTGTCCGATGTCACAAATCCCCAGGATAGTCCAATTGGGGTAAGCCATTCTGCGATGATCTTCCTCAGTTGCCGTAAGAGGTTTTCAGCTGTGTGGCTATTCTAGAAAGCGGTGATACAAAGCGTAGCCTGCCTAGGAACGAGTTGGCGTTTGCGAGATGCTGCTACTGGTGCCGCCGCTGCTGTTCTTGCTGCGGGAGGCAATACATCTACCCAGTGGGCTGTCACAGTCATATAGTATGAGTCTGCCCTGCTCCACTTGTCCACATGTCCGTGGTTAAGTGGACATTGGGTACAACTGCATTTTTTAGGACACTGGTGAGTCTTTTTCTGAGGTCTGTGTACATTTTAGGTATCGCCTGCCTAGAGAAATGGAACCTAGATGGTATTTGGTACCGGGGACACAGTACCTCAATCAAGTCTCTAGTTGGCTCTGAATTAACGATGGATACCGGAACCACGTTTCTCACCGCCCAGGCTGCCAAGGCCTCAGTTATCCGCTTTGCAGCAGGATGACTGCTGTGATATTTCATCTTCCTCGCAAAGGACTGTTGGACTATGCCTATTTCCCTATAGATTGTAAGCTTGCGAGCAGGGCCTTCCTACCTCTATGTCTGTCTGTTTTTACCCAGTTTTGTTCTATTACTGTTGTTCTAATTGTAAAGCGCAACGGAATATGCTGCGCTATATAAGATACTGTTAATAAATAAATAAACAGTCAATTGCTTACTGGAAGTAGTACAAGTGGTCTTCCGACTTCCCCTCTGGGATGACGATCGACTCCCAGCAGCAACAACAGCAGCGCCAGCAGCAGTAGGCGTTACACTCAAGGATGCATCGGAGGAATCCCAGGCAGGAGAGGACTCATCAGACTTGCCAGTGACATGGCCTGCATGACTATTGGCTTTCCTGGGTAAGGAGGAAATTGACACTGAAGGAGTTGGTGGTGAGGTTTGCAGGAGCTTGGTTACAGGAGGAAGGGATTTAGTGGTCAGTGGACTGCTACCGCTGTCACCCAAAGTTTTTGAACTTGTCACTGACTTATGATGAATGCGCTGCAGGTGACGTATAAGGGAGGATGTTCCGAGGTGGTTAACGTCCTTACCCCTACTTATTACAGCTTGACAAAGGCAACACACGGCTTGACACCTGTTGTCCGCATTTGTGTTGAAATAATTCCACACCAAAGAGCTGTTTTTTTTGTATTTTGACCAGGCATGTCAAGGGCCATATTCCTCCCACGGACAACAGGTGTCTCCCCGGGTGCCTGACTTAAACAAACCACCTCACCATCAGAATCCTCCTTGTCAATTTCCTCCCCAGCGCCAGCAACACCCATATCCTCATCCTGGTGTACTTCAACAGTGACATCTTCAATTTGACTATCAGGAACTGGACTGCGGGTGCTCCTTCCAGCACTTGCAGGGGGCGTGCAAATGGTGGAAGGCGCAAACTCTTCCCGTCCAGTGTTGGGAAGGTCAGGGATCGCAACCGACACAATTGGACTCTCCTTGGGGATTTGTGATTTTGAAGAACGCACAGTTCTTTGCTGTGCTTTTGCCAGCTTAAGTCTTTTCTTTTTTCTAGCGAGAGGATGAGTGCTTCCATCCTCATTTGAAGCTGAACCACTAGCCATGAACATAGGCCAGGGCCTCAGCCGTTCCTTGCCACTCCGTGTCGTAAATGGCATATTGGCAAGTTTACGCTTCTCCTCAGACGCTTTTAATTTTGATTTTTTTTGGGTCATTTTACTGAACTTTTGTGATTTGGATTTTACATGCTCTCTACTATGACATTGGGCATCGGCCTTGGCAGACGACGTGATGGCATTTCATCGTCTCGGCCATGACTAGTGGCAGCAGCTTCAGCACGAGGTGGAAGTGGATCTTGATCTTTCCCTTTAAACCTACACATTTTTGTTCTCCATTTTTTAATGTGAGGAATTATATGCCAGTATCAATAGCAATGGCCTACTATTATATTTACTACGCACAACTAAAAGGCACCACAGGTATACAATGTAGATGGATGGATACTAGTATACTTTATGGATGACGAGTGACGACACAGAGGTAGGTACACAGCAGTGGCCTACCGTACTGCTATATACAGTATACTGGACCTGGTAGACACTGTCAGCAAACTGCTAAACTAGTCTAAAAAAAGGCACCACACGTATACAATGTAGATGGATGGATACTAGTATACTTTATGGATGACGAGTGACGACACAGAGGTAGGTACACAGCACGCAGTGGCCTACCGTACTGCTATATACAGTATACTGGACCTGGTGGACACTGTCAGCAAACTGCTAAACTAGTCTAAAAAAAAGGCACCACAGGTATACAATGTAGATGGATGGATACTAGTATACTTTATGGATGACGAGTGACGACACAGAGGTAGGTACACGGCAGTGGCCTACCGTACTGCTATATACAGTATACTGGACCTGGTGGACACTGTCAGCAAACTGCTAAACTAGTCTAAAAAAAGGCACCACAGGTATACAATGTAGATGGATGGATACTAGTATACTTTATGGATGACGAGTGACGACACAGAGGTAGGTCCACAGCAGTGGCCTACCGTACTGCTATATCCAGTATACTGGACCTGGTGGACACTGTCAGCAAACTGCTAAACTAGTCTAAAAAAAAGGCACCACAGGTATACAATGTAGATGGATGGATACTAGTATACTTTATGGATGACGAGTGACGACACAGAGGTAGGTACACAGCACGCAGTGGCCTACCGTACTGCTATATACAGTATACTGGACCTGGTGGACACTGTCAGCGAACTGCTAAACTAGTCTAAAAAAAAGGCACCACAGGTATACAATGTAGATGGATGGATACTAGTATACTTTATGGATGACGAGTGACGACACAGAGGTAGGTACACAGCACGCAGTGGCCTACCGTACTGCTATATACAGTATACTGGACCTGGTGGACACTGTCAGCGAACTGCTAAACTAGTCTAAAAAAAGGCACCACAGGTATGCAATGTAGATGGATGGATACTAGTATACTTTATGGATGACGAGTGACGACACAGAGGTAGGTACACAGCAGTGGTCTACCGTACTGCTATATACAGTATACTGGACCTGGTGGACACTGTCAGCAAACTGCTAAACTAGTCTAAAAAAAAGGCACCACAGGTATACAATGTAGATGGATGGATACTAGTATACTTTATGGATGACGAGTGACGACACAGAGGTAGGTACACAGCACGCAGTGGCCTACCGTACTGCTATATACAGTATACTGGACCTGGTGGACACTGTCAGCAAACTGCTAAACTAGTCTAAAAAAAAGGCACCACAGGTATACAATGTAGATGGATTTATTTATTTATTTATTTATTATTTATTAACAGTTTCTTATATAGCGCAGCATATTCCGTTGCGCTTTACAATTAGAACAACAGTAATAGAACAAAACTGGGTAAAAACAGACAGACATAGAGGTAGGAAGGCCCTGCTCGCAAGCTTACAATCTATAGGGAAATAGGCATAGATACACAAGGATAGATGCTACCTATTGCATAATGGTCCACCAGATTGCTAGGTTCTTAATGGGTTGTATGATGATACCCCACAAAGTTAACCAAGTGTCAGGAGGGTGTGAGACTAAAGAAAGACAAGATATGTGATGTTATGAATACTCTACAGAGGATGTAATTAGATAGGGAAGCACTGAAGGTTATGTGGGTGGGTCTGGAATTTGATAGGCTTGTCTGAAGAGGTGAGTTTTCAGGGAACATTTAAATGTTTGGAGACTAGAGGCGAGTCTTACTGTGCGTGGGAGGGCATTCCACAGAGTGGGTGAAGCCCGGATAAAGTCCTGTAATTTTGAGTGTGAACAAGTAATGCGTGTGGATGAGAGACGTAGATCTTGTGCAGAGCGGAGAGGTCGGGTAGGGAGATATTTTGAGATGAGTGAAGAGATGTATGTTGGTGCAGTTTGGTTAATAGCCTTGTATGTGAGTAAAAGTATTTTATATTTAATACGGTAGAATACCGGTAACCAATGGAGGGACTGACAGAGCGGATCTGCAGACGATGAACGTCTGGCAAGGAAGATTAGCCTCGCAGCTGCATTCAAAATGGATTGTAGTGGTGAGAGCCTATGTTTGGGAAGACCGGTCAGGAGACTATTACAATAATCAAAGCGGGAGATAATGAGAGCATGGATTAGAGTTTTTGCTGTGTCTTGTGTAAGATAAGGGCGTATTTTGGATATGTTTCTTAGATGTATGTAACATGATCTTGAGACAGATTGAATGTGGGTAACAAAGGACAGTTCAGAGTCAAGAATGACACCTAGGCAGCGAGCTTGTGGGGTAGGGGTGATTGCAGAGTTCTCAACAGTGATAGAGATATCAGGTTGGAAACTACTATTGGCCGGTGGAAATATAATTAATTCTGTTTTGGAAATATTAAGTTTGAGGTGGCGAGATGTCATCCAAGATGAAATGGCAGAAAGGCATTCAGTGACACGGCCCAATACAGATGGTGACAAATCAGGGGAGGATAGGTAGATTTGAGTATCATCCGCATACAGATGGTACTGAAATCCGAAAGAGTTGATTAGTTTGCCAAGAGATGTGGTATAGATAGAGAAAAGCAGAGGACCTAGGACTGAGCCTTGCGGTACTCCAACTGAGAGAGGTAGCGAAGTAGAGGTGGAATCAGAGAAACGAACACTGAAGGAGCGATTAGATAGGTAGGATGAGAACCAAGAAAGGGCTGTGTCCTGAATACCTAGGGATTGTAGTGTTTGTATGAGAAGAGAGTGGTCAACAGTGTCAAAAGCAGCAGAGAGATCAAGGAGAATAAGGAGAGAGAAATGTCCTTTAGATTTAGCAGTGACCAAATCATTCACTACCTTAGTCAGTGCTGTCTCTGTGGAGTGTTGGGCATGAAATCCTGACTGAAGTGGGTCCAGTAGGCTGTGTGAGTTAAGAAAGTGTGTGAGGCGAGTGTAGGCAAGTCTCTCCAGTAGCTTGGAGGGGCATGGGAGCTGAGAGATGGGACGGTAGTTAGAGAGAGAGTTCGGGTCAGAGTTTTGTTTTTTTTAGAATGGGAGTAATCACTGCATGCTTGTATAGAGAAGGAAAGATACCAGTAGACAGGGAGAGATTACAGATTTTCGTTAAGGTTGGGATGAGCACAGTAGACAGAGCTTTACTAATTTGTGAGGGTATAGAGTCAAGGGGAGAGGTATTAGAGTAGGCAGATGAAAAGAGTGCAGATACTTCATCTTCATTTGTAGGATCAAAGGAAGAGAAGGTGTTAGAGGGTTCAGGCAGGAAATTGAGCAGGTCACTTGCTGTGGAAGAGCATACCATTTCATTTCGGATCTTGTCAATCTTGTCCTTGAAATAGGAAGCAAGATCTTGCGCACTGACAGTGGCTGGTGGGTTAGGTGAGGGAGGGACAAGAAGTGATTTAAATGTATTAAAAAGTCGCTTGGGGTTAGAGGCTTGAGCAGAGATGAAAGATTGAAAATATGTTTGTTTGGCAGTGTCCAGAGCAGTACGATAAGAGTGGTAGGTGGTCTTATATGTGAGAAAGTCACTTGAACTACGAGATTTATGCCACTGGCGTTCAACTTTTCTTGAGAGTTTTTGTAAGTGTCTAGTGTATTTAGAGTGCCACGGTTGACATCTAAGTCTACGTGGAGTGTGATGGGTAGCTGGAGCCACTTCATCAAGTGCTGTTACTAGAGTTTGGTTAAGGTGTGACACAGCAGTCTCTGGAGAGGTGAATGTAGAAATTGGTGAAAGCAGTGGTTGCCGAGAGGTAGATAGTTGTTGAAAATTAATAGCGTTAATATTTCTGCGGGTAAGAGGTGTCCTTGTAGACTTTAGGGACATGGAGTTTGAAGTAATGGAGGAGAGCATGCATGTGATAAGGTTGTGATCTGAGAGAGGGAAAGGAGTGTTAGTGAGTTCAGAAACAGAGCATAGTCTGGTGAATACAAGATCAAGGCAGTGGCCCTCCTGATGAGTAGGGGAGTCAGTCCATTGGGAGAGGCCAAGAGAGGAGGTTAGAGAAAGTAGTTTAGAGGCATGGGGAGATTGTGGACTGTCAATAGAGAGATTGAAATCACCCATAATGATGGTGGAGATGTCAGAGGATAGAAAGTGAGGGAGCCATGCAGAAAAATCTTCCAGAAACTTTTTGGGTTGCCCAGGTGGGCGATAGATAGCTGCAACACGCAGAGAGAAAGGGGTGAAAATTCTAATAGAGTGTACTTCAAAGGATGTAAATGTGAGTGAGGGAACAGGTGGTAAAACAATGTGCGTGTAACATTTGGATAGTAATATTCCAACACCCCCTCCTTTGATGTTACCAGGCCTGGGGGTGTGTGTGAAGTGGAGGCCACCATGTGACAGTGCTGCAGGGGAGGCAGTGTCTGATTGTGTGAGCCAGGTTTCTGTTATAGCCAGCATATTGAATTTTTTTGCTATGAAAAGGTCATGAATAGCTGTTAATTTGTTGCAAACAGAGCGTGCATTCCATAAAGCACATTTTAGTGACTTGGAGGTAGATGGGAGACAAGTGATGTTGATAAGGTTTGTTGATTTTATATTCTGTTGTGAATCAGCTGAATGTGAGCGTGGTATGTGGATGGGACCTGGATTTGGGGATATGTCACCAGCTAGTAGAAGCAGAAGAAGAAGAGAGAGATAGGTATAGTTAGGGGAGGTGTGTGATAGTTTCTTATGGTGACAGGTAGAGGATGTGACAGTTAGTGTACATAGATAGGTTAAAAGCTCATGAGTGTTAATAAGAGGGGAGTGGATTAATGAGGCTGCAATGTGTACAGAGCGATAAATAACAGGAATAGTGAAGGACGATGTCATTTTATAGAGGATACCATGAAGTGCTATGAGGAAAAAAAGTCTGTGGAGCATGGTGTTTATAAAGAGAAAAGTATAGATAGGAAAATGCTTATGGAAATTGTTAATCAAATGGTAGATTTACCTGCTTTCCAATGATTTGCAATGTTTGTTCAACTGTTGGTTTAACTGTTCTTTTTAAAATTTCCTAACTTTGTAATTTCCAAACTTCGTATATTTCTAAACTCTGACAACTGCCCCCGCAGACAACTGCCCCATAACTGAATGCTAACATATACTAGTTCTAATTTACAAAGGCTTCAGCTGAAGCTAATTGGACATCTAATCAAAGGAATTATATTACCCTGTGTTAAGTAAACACCAGGCCATGTATGCTAATAAACTCCACTCCACTGACCCACATCTATACAAGAGATAATATCAGCTATAAGCAAGTACTAATATTCTACAAATACAATTACATACACTGCTAAAATATACATTGGTGTGAATAGAGATCAAAGTTATAGTTTGCAGGGATCAGCAAGCAGAAATCGACATACATTTGAAAATATAGCATGGAGATGTCTGTGGGTTATTGCAGAGGTGTACTTATCAGCAAGCAGAAATCGACATACATTTGAAAATATGGATGGATACTAGTATACTTTATGGATGACGAGTGACGACACAGAGGTAGGTACACAGCACGCAGTGGCCTACCGTACTGCTATATACAGTATACTGGACCTGGTGGACACTGTCAGCAAACTGCTAAACTAGTCTAAAAAAAAGGCACCACAGGTATACAATGTAGATGGATGGATAGTATACTTAATGGATGACGAGTGACGACACAGAGGTAGGTACAGCAGTGGCCTACCGTACTGCTATATATAGTATACTGGACCTGGTGGACACTGTCAGCAAACTGCTAAACTAAAATGCACCACAGGTATAGGAATGTAGATGGATAGTATACTTAATGGATGACGACACAGAGGTAGGTACAGCAGTACACTCTGCACTGTACTCCTCCTATATATAATATTAATTATACTGGTGGTCCCCAGTCCCCACAATAAAGCAGCACACTGTGAGCACAGATATGGAGTGTTTTTCAGGCAAACAAACGTATACTGGTGGTCACTGTCAGCAAAACTCTGCATTGTACTCCTGCTATAGCTGCTCCCCAGTCCCCACAATTAAGCAGTGTGAGCACTCAGCACAGATATATCATGCAGCACATTGAGCACAGATATGGTACGGAGCGTTTTTTTCAGGCAGAGAACGGATAAAAAAACCTAAACTCTGCACTGTACTCCTCCTAACAGCTGCTCCCCAATCCTCCCCACAATTATAGTAATAAACAAGCACAAGCAATCAAATCAACTGTCTTCTGACTTCTACTAAACGGAGAGGACGCCAGCCACGTCCTCTCCCTATCATCTCCAATGCATGTGTGAAAATGGCGGCGACGCGCGGCTGCTTATAGAATCCGAATCTCGCGAGAATCCGACAGCGGGATGATGACGTTCGGGCGCGCTCGGGTTAGCCGAGCAAGGCGGGAGGATCCGAGTCTGCTCGGACCCGTGTAAAAAAGGTAAAGCTCGGGGGGGTTCGGTTTCTCGGAAACCGAACCCGCTCATCACTAATATATATACATATTTTTATAAATTGTGTGTACATTACACCGGCTGAGTGTGTTGTTTGTGTTGTATTGTTATGTATAATAAATGTATGTGGTTTTCATTTATAATTAGTTTTGAGAGCTTCAATCAGCAGCGCTGTACATTTATTTGGTTTTGTCTTTTTTGGGAAGGGACAGAGTGATCCCTAATGTATAGCGGCAGCTGGTTGTAAGCTACATTGATAATTAACAGAGTCCATCTTATCAGAGCAGCCAGCGCTGTCAATTATTTGGCAGGCTTGATATTTTGTTATATGGTCAATAATAATGTCCAAATCTTTTCCTACAGTATGTCCTCTAAAATATATTTATACTTTTCTCTGGATGGCTCTATTGTCATTGATGCATTTTTCCTGCCTCTGCATTCTGTTGTAGATTTACTAATGTGTTTGAAAATTTCTGCTGTGGTGCCTGGCCCATATTCTGTTTAAAACTTTAAATGCAAATAAAGCAGAGATGCCACCTGTTCAGCTTCCACGGGGACATTTTAGTTTTCAGAAGACAAGTTTGGGATACAGGAGTTCTGGTAATTGTACACAGATTTCAGCTGCATGTCCGCAGCATTTTTCCTCCGACTTTCCTCTTTGTACAGACCCATTGCTGAGTAGGGTCAGCCACAGGTGAGAATGGTAGCAAGGAATTATTAGAAGATGCAGTTCACTGAAATACTGCATCAATTACTCTTTTGCATTGGTTTTCAAACTGGGGGGCTAATCCAGTTAGGATAGCAAGAGCGATCATTACTGTATTTAGCCGATGTTCGGGAACTGCGCACGCGCAGAACCTGTGCAGAACAGTTACTGCAATCTTTTCCCTAAAATGCAAACACCTCTGCCTGATTGACAGGCAGAGGCATTCGCTGGTAGGGATGGGGGGCGGGGGGGCCAGCATTCGGGGGAAAACGGGGAGTGGTATGCACCTCCTCCTGCATTTACATTGCTAAGGACTTTAAATGCAAAGCTGCAGCAGCTTTGCATTTGCAATCCTTAATGAATCAGGCCTTGGGTACCATGACTTGGGTTGGTGGTTTAGGACCAATAGAAATTATTTATGGTCAACATGATAGGATAAACCCAGTGCTTGTGATAGCCAATCATAACATATGTGGACAAATTGAAGCAAATTTGACCTCACCACATAAATGAAACCTAAGGCTGACACAATTTACCTAATTTAATATTTTGTTCTAAATTTCTCAATAAGAAATACAGTTACCTGCATGGAAAGCTAAGGTTTTAACTCACAGAGGTATTCAATTATTCAGCATTTTCAGTAAACTTTACAGGTAATACGTACTAACCCATAGATTCCACATAAGGTGATGGAATTTATGGGTTTCCCATGCACTAAACCAGGGGTTCTCAAACTCGGTCCTCAGGACCCCACACAGTGCATGTTTTGCAGGTAACCCAGCAGGTGCACCGGTGTATTAATTAGTCACTGACACATTTGAGACCTGCAAAACATGCACTGTGTGGGGTCCTGAGGACCGAGTTTGAGAACCTGTGCACTAAACCCCTGTGGGTTGTTTTTTTTAAGAATCACTTAAAAAAAATATTTTGTCCCTGTTCCCTTCTGATAGACCCGCAAAATGTTGCTACTACATTGTGAGAGAGACAGGACGTGTGTGTCATATATATATATATATATATATATATATATATATATATATATATATGTTATATATATATATATATACAGTATATATTTTTTATATATGTATGTATATATATATATATATATATATATATATAAATTGTATTGGATCGACACTCACCCTTACGGCAATTGAAGTGCTCCGGTGCCTTCTGGAAACTGAATTTGCAGGAAAGACGTTGCACAAGCAGCGGCACTCAGAGACTTTATTTATATGGCGCCACAAGGGTTCCACAGCGCCCAATTACAGAATACATATGCACATAATCAAAACAGGAAAACAGTGACTTACGGTTGATGACAATATAGGACAAGTACAGGGTAACTAAACATACTGTAACTACATCAGCAGATGACACTGAGATAAGTATCAGGGTAGCCGAAAACTTCAGGATTTGGGGCAGTTGAGGAGTATTAAAGTAAAAAAAGATACGCACATGAGGGAAGAGGGCCCTACTTGTGAGAGCTTACATTCTATGTACTGTATATATATATATATATATATATATATATATTTATTAGAGATGAGCGGGTTCGGTTCGTCGAGATCCGAACCCCCCCGAACTTCACGTGGTTTATACTGGTCCGAGGCAGCCTCGGTTCTTCCCGCCTAACACGGGGGAAAACGTCATCATCCCGCTGTCGGATTCTCGTGAGATTCGGACAAAGCCGCTAATTCTGACACACGCCTAGCCGAAGCCAAGGCTAATAGCATGACCACCTTCCACGTGAGATATTTTAACTCCACCGTTTTAAGTGGTTCAAACCAGTGTGATTTCAGGAATCTTAACACCACGTTAAGATCCCAAGGTGCCACTGGAGGCACAAAAGGAGGATGAATATGCAGCACTCCCTTTACAAACGTCTGAACTTCTGGTAGAGAAGCCAACTCTTTTTGAAAGAAAATGGATAGGGACGAAATCTGGACCTTAATGGAGCCCAATTTCAGGCCCAAATTCACTCCCGACTGTAGGAAGTGGAGGAAACGGCCCAGCTGGAATTCCTCTGTGGGAGCAATCCTGGCCTCACACCAAGAAACATATTTTCGCCATATACAGTGATAATGTTTAGCTGACACTTCCTTCCTAGCCTTTATCAGCGTAAGAATGACCTCGTCCGGAATGCCCTTTTCTGCTAGGATCCGTCGTTCAACCGCCATGCCGTCAAACGCAGCCGCGGTAAGTCTTTGAACAGACAGGGTCCCTGTTGCAACAGGTCCTGTCTTAGAGGGAGAGGCCACGGGTCCTCTGTGAGCATTACTTGCAGATCTGGATACCAGTTCCTTCGTGGCCAATCTGGAACAATGAGAATTGTTCTCACTCCTCTTTTTCTTATTAGCCTCAGCACCTTGGTATGAGAGGAAGAGGAGGAAATACATAGACCGACTGGAACACCCACGGTGTCACCAGGGCGTCTACCGCTATTGCTTGAGGGTCTCTTGACCTGGCGCAATACCTCTGTAGTTTTTTGTTGAGGCAGGAAGCCATCATGTCCACCTGTGGCAGTTCCCACCGATATGTGATCTGTGTGAAGACTTCCTGATGAAGTCCCCACTCTCCCGGGTGGAGGTCGTGTCTGCTGAGGAAGTCTGCTTCCCAGTTGTCCACTCCCGGGATGAACACTGCTGACAGAGCACTTACGTGATTCTCCGCCCAGCGAAGAATTCTGGTGGCTTCTGCCATCGCCACTCTGCTCCTTGTGCCGCCTTGGCGGTTCACATGAGCCACTGCGGTGATGTTGTCTGACTGAATCAGAACCGGTTGGTCGCGAAGCAAGTGCTCCGCTTGACGTAGGGCGCTGTATACGGCCCTTAGTTCTAGGATGTTGATGTGAAGGCAAGTCTCTTGACTTGACCACAGACTTTGGAAATTTCTTCCCTGTGTGACTGCTCCCCACCCTCGGAGGCTAGCGTCCGTGGTCACCAGGACCCAGTCCTGAATTCCGAATCTGTGTACCTCTAGAAGGTGAGAACTCTGCAGCCACCACAGGAGTGACACCCTGGCCCTGGGGGACAGGGTGATTAACCGATGCATCTGAAGATGTGATCCGGACCACTTGTCCAGTAAGTCCCATTGGAAGGTCCTCGCATGGAACCTGCCGAAGGGAATGGCCTCGTATGATGCCACCATCCTTCCCAGGACTCGAGTGCAGTGATGCACTGACACCTGTTTTGGTTTTAATAGATTCCTGACCAGTGTCATGAGCTCCTGAGCTCTCTCTATTGGGAGATAAACCCTTTTCTAGTCTGTGTCTAGGATCATGCCTAGGAGAGGCAGATGAGCTGTAGGAACCAACTGCGACTTTGGAATATATAGAATCCAGCCGTGTTGCCGTTACACTTCCAGAGAAAGTGATACGCTGTTCCAGCAACTGCTCTCTTGATCTCACTTTTATGAGGAGATCGTCCCAGTACGGGATAATTGTGACACCTTGCTTCCGCAGGAGCACCATCATTTCCGCCATTACCTTGGTGAATATTCTCGGGGCCGTGGAGAGACCAAACGGCAATGTCTGAAATTGGTAATGACAATCCTGTACCGCAATTCTGAGGTACGCCTGATGAGGTGGATAAATGGGGACATGAAGGTATGCATCCTTTATGTCCAGAGACCCATAAAATCTCCCCCTTTCAGGCTTGCGATGACCGCTCTTAGCGATTCCATCTTGAACTTGAACCTTTTCAGGTATATGTTCAGGGATTTTAAATTCAATATGGGTCTGACCGAACCGTCCGGTTTCGGGACTACAACATGGTCGAATAATAACCCCCTCTTTGTTGAAGGAGGGGAACCTTGACCACCACCTGTTGAAGATACAATTTGTGAATTGCAGTTAACACTATTTCCCTCTCGTGGGGGGAAGCCGGCAGGGCCGTCGGTGAGGGGGCATCTCCTCAAAGTCCAGCTTGTATCCCTGAGACACAATATCTATTGCCCAGGGATCCAACAGGGAGTGAACCCACTTGTGGCTGAAATTACGAAGACGTGCCCCCACCGGGCCTAGCTCCGCCTGTGGAGCCCCAGCGACATGCGGTGGATTTTGTAGAGGCCGGGGAGGACGTCTGTTCCTGGGAACTAGCTGTGTTGTGCAGCTTCTTTCCTCTGCCCCTGCCTCTGGCAAGAAAGGACACACCTTGGACTTTCTTGTTTCTTTGTGTTCGAAAGGCTGCATTTGATAATGTCGTGCTTTCCTAGGCTGTGCAGGAATATAAGGCAAAATATCAGAATTACCAGCTATAGCTGTGGAGACCAGGTCCGAGAACCCTTCTCCACACAATCCTCAGCCTTCCATATGCCTCTTAAGTCGGCATCACCTGTCCTTGCATATTCTACAGGACACGTCAAGCAGAAATCGACATAGCGTTGACTCTAGAACCCAGTAGACTAATGTCTCTTTGGGCATGTTTTATATATATATCTATATCTCTTAAGACAGCATCTTTAATATATATATATCTCTATATATACATCAATATATATATACATACTAGGGTCTCAATCTCTGCTGATAAGGTACCTGTCTACGCTGCTACAGCGCTATAAACCCATGCCGACACAATCGCCGGTCTGAGTAGTGTACCAGAATGTGCACGCTATCTGCAGGATCCCTGAGGATAGCTGTTAAGTCAGGGCTACCTTTTGGGCAAACGTGACACCCTAGGGGAAGATTCCCATCGTATCCTGGCCCTAGTAGGGAAAGGATACTCCCTGAGAATTCTTTGTGGGAAACTGCAGTCTCTTGTCTGGAGATTCCCGCTCTTTTTTATCATGAGAGGAGGGAAATTTACCTCAGCTTTCTTCCCCTTAAACATGTGTACCCTTGTGTCAGGGACAGATGAGTCATCAGTGATATGCAAATCATTTTTTATTACAATAATCATATATTGAATACTTTCCTGCCATTTTGGCTGTAACTTTGCATTATCGTAGTCGACACTGGAGTCAGACTCCGTGTCGATATCAGTGTCTATTATTTTGGATAGTGAGCATTGAGAGACTCTGAAGGTCTCTGCGACATAGGGACAGACATGGGTAGATTCCCTGTCTGTTCTCTAATCTTTTGTGCAATAAATTCACCTTAGCACTTTATTACACATATCCAAACAGGTGTCGGCGTTGTCGACGGAGACACCCCTCACACACACATTTGCTCCATCTCCTCCTTAGGGGGGCCTTTTACCTCAGACATGTCGACACACACGTACCGACACACCACACACTCAGGGAATGCTAATCTGAAGACAATTCCCCCACAAGGCCCTTTGGAGAGACAGAGAGAGAGTATGCCAGCACACACCCCAGCGCTATTAACCCAGGAATAACACAGTAACTTAATGTTAACCCAGTAGCTGCTGTTTATATTGATTTTTGTGCCTAATTATGTGCCCCCCTCTCTTTTTACCCTCTTCTACCGTGTATCTGCAGGGGAGAGGCTGGGGAGCTTCCTCTCAGCGGTGCTGTGGAGAAAAAACATGGCGCTGGTGAGTGCTGAGGAAGAAGCCCCGCCCCCTCGATGGCGGGCTTCTGTCCCGCTTTAATGTACAATTTTTGGCGGGGGCTCATACATATATACAGTGCCCAACTGTATATATGCAAACTTTTGCCAAAGAGGTCTCTAATTGCTGCCCAGGGCTCCCCCCCCTGCGCCCTGCACCCTTACAGTGACCGGAGTATGTGGGTGTAGTGTGGGAGCAATGGCACACAGCTGCAGTGCTGTGCGCTACCTCAGTGAAGACTGGAGTCTTCTGCCGCCGATTTCGAAGTCTTCTTGCTTCTTTCACCTGGCTTCTGTCTTCCGGCTCTGCGAGGGGGACGGCGGCGCGGCTCCGGGATCGGACGACGAGGGTGAGATCCTGTGTACGATCCCTCTGGAGCTATTGGTGTCCAGTAGCCTAAGAAGCAGGACCTATCTGCAGAGAGTAGGGCTGCTTCTCTCCCCTCAGTCCCACGATGCAGGGAGTCTGTTGCCAGCAGAGCTCCCTCAAAATAAAAAACCTAACAAAATACTTTCTTACAGCAAGCTCAGGAGAGCTCACTGATCAGCACCCAGCTCGTCCGGGCACAGATTCAAACTGAGGTCTGGAGGAGGGACATAGAGGGAGGAGCCAGAGCACACCAGAATCTAAATTCTTTCTTAAAGTGCCCATGTCTCCTGCGGAGCCCGTCTATTCCCCATGGTCCTTACGGAGTCCCCAGCATCCACTAGGACGTTAGAGAAAATAGAAGTGTTAATAGTTTATTTTTAGCAATTAACAAAATGCAAATTAATGAACAGAGGTGAAATCTAAATCAAATTAATATTTGGTGTGACCACCCTTTGCCTTCAAAATGGCATCAATTCTTCTAAGTACACTTGCACACAGTTTTTGAAGGAATTCAGCAGGGAGGTTGTTCCAATCCTCAGACCTTTTGTAGATGTAGGTTTGCTCAAATCCTTTTGTCTCTTCATGCAATCCCAGACTCGATTATGTTGAGATCAGGGCTCTGTGGGGGCCATATCATCACTCCAGCACTCCTTGTTCTTCTTTACTTTGAAGATAGAGCTTAATGACATTGGCTGTATATTTGGTGTCATTGTCCTGATGCAAAATAAATTTGGAGCCAAATAGACACCTCCCTTATGGCATTGCATGATGGACTTGCCATAAAGAATACTACCCACTGTCCTTTGTGACTACCCAATGGGGGTCATTCCGAGTTGTTCGCTCGGTAAATTTCTTCGCATCGCAGCGATTTTCCGCTTAATGCGCATGCGCAATGTTCGCACTGCGACTGCGCCAAGTAAATTTGCTATGCAGTTAGGAATATTACTCACGTTTTTTTCATCGTTCTGGTGATTGTAATGTGATTGACAGGAAGTGGGTGTTTCTGGGCGGAAACAGGCCGTTTTAGGGGCGTGTGGGAAAAAACGCTACCGTTTCTGGGAAAAACGCGGGAGTGGCTGGAGAAACGGAGGAGTGTCTGGGCGAACGCTGGGTGTGTTTGTGACGTCAAACCAGGAACGACAAGCACTGAACTGATCGCACTGGCAGAGTAAGTCTCGAGCTACTCAGAAACTACACAGAGATGTCTTATCGCAATATTGCGAATCTTTCGTTCGCAATTTTAAGATGCTAAGATTCACTCCCAGTAGGCGGCGGCTTAGCGTGTGCAATGCTGCTAAAAGCAGCTTGCGAGCGAACAACTCGGAATGACCCCCAATATTTTACATATTGCTCTTAGGGTGATTTTTGTTGAAAGAACAAAATGGGTTTGATTTTCTGCATTTCTGTTATTTTCAACCATCAGCTTTATTATGGACAGGTCGGGTGTGGTGGGTACAACTGACATGGGTGGTCATTCCGAGTTGATCGCTAGCTAGCTGTTTTAGCAGCAGTGCAAACGCTATGCCGCCTCCCACTGGGAGTGTATTTTAGCTTAGCAGAAGTGCGAACGAAATGATCGCAGAGCGGCTACAAAGTTTTTTTGTGCAGTTTTAGAGTAGCTCAAAACCTACTCAGCGCTTGCGATCACTTTGACGTCACAAACACGCCCTGCATTCGCCCAGCCACGCCTGCGTTTTTCCTGGCACGCCTGCGTTTTTTTTCCTGGCACGCCCTGAAAACAGTCAGTTGACACCCAGAAATGCCCACTTCATGTCAATCACTCTGCGGCCAGCAGTGCGACTGAAAAGCTTCGCTAGACCCTGTGTGAAACTACATCCTTCGTTGTAATAGTACGACGCGCGTGCGCATTGCACCGCATACGCATGCGCAGAAGTGCCGATTTTTTGCCTCATCGCTGCACAGCGAACGAATGCAGCTAGCGAACAACTCGGAATGATCACCATTGTTTCCATCTGGACACCTGCTATTTTGTACACTCACCACATAACGCAGCAGATTGAACTAACACCTTTGCAATTATAGGAACAAACAATTTTATCCTGAAAAAACAAGTCAGTGACAAATTCAACTGTTCTGTGATCTTCTTATTGGTTAGATCAGTGTGGAAATAAAAAGCTTCTATTGTGTTAGCAGTAAATAAAAAACATTAGTTCTTGTTGTTTCACCTAACGGTATCAGTTATGTAAATAACAAGTATTCACTAAATACCATAAAATGATTCCTTCATTTGTTAAAATTGTTAAATGGTAATAGAGTTTTCAGTTGAGAACATTGTGATAATTCCACTAGTGTTTTTTTTTTTTTCATCTGTAAATGTTGCTGCTCTGTCTGATGTGAATGTGATTTGTTCTAGATCCTCAGACTGTTCCGTCCCACTGGTCCTGACACAGCTCTTCATTACTGACATCAACAACCAAGTATTTCAGGAAAAACACTGTCACTTAAACTTCTTTCATTTAATATGAATGCAACAGGAGAGTAATCCCTTGTTAAGTATTTTTTTCTAAGGCATGGCAAGAGGTTTTTAAGACACTGAACATTTACTTCCCTTGTTTTCCCAAATAAGTCTTTGAAAACCTCAATTCATCCTGCAGGCTTTAGGAAGTTTACTGATCCTATCGGCTTAATAGCATGCAACAACATTCAGGGGAGGGCACTTGGGGCTTCTCTATTGTCCCCTTTTCATAAACCATAGCAAAGACATCACACTCTTGTTGCCATTAGCAGAAAACATCAGCCGAATAACTAGTTCTTGAAGTGTTTACTGGCTAGTAGCAGAAACACACAGGAATGGAGTTAAACATCACCTTAGTAAAAACATGGAAGTATTTATTTCTCTTACGTCCTAGAGGATACTGGGGTCCATTTAGTACCATGGGGTATAGACGGGTCCACTAGGAGCCATGGGCACATTAAGAATTTGATAGTGTGGGCTGGCTCCTCTCTCTATGCTCCTCCTACCAGACTCAGTTTAGAAAATATGCCTGGAGGAGCCAGTCATGCTGAAGGAAGCTCCTGTAGAGTTTTCTGCATTTATTTTCTATGTTTGTTATTTTCAGGCAGGGCTGGTTGGCACCAGCCTGCCTGCTTTGTGGGACGTAGGGTGGGGAACGGCCCAACCTCTTGAAGGGTTAATGGTGCCATTCCCCGCTGACAGAACACTGAGCTTCTGAGGGAACTATTCGCAAGCCCCACCATGGCGAGCGTACATTCCGCAGCACGCCGCCACCCCTAGTAGAGCCAGAAGAATGAAGAGTGGTGAGTACTGAGCCAGTATCCCGGTTAGCGGGGTGCCGGCCATTATGGCGGCAGGAGGGTACGGAGACGCACGGCTTCTAAACGGGGCGGAATGAGTCTCCAGACACAGTACACGGCTGCGTCTCAGTACACTGTACACAGTACCCAAACTGGCAAACACAGCCTTAAAACGGTTTTGCTCCATTTTAAGCACACAAATGACCTCGGCCAGTATAAAAAAGTGTGAAGACCGCGCGCCATTGAAGGGGCGGCGCTTAACTATGAGAGGATCCAGCAGCTCACCAGCACCATTTTCTCTCTGCAGTGGACACAGACACTGACAGGGACGCGCAGCTCCTCCGGTGTGACTCCAAATTACCTCAGCAGTACCAGGGGGTCATAGCAGGGGATGAGCAACTATTAGTGTACTAAGTCCCTTATCAGGGTACTTAGTCTGCGCCCCGGCTGAGCTTGGCATTAGCGGTAAGGGTGCGGTGGGGGTTGGATCCAAACAACTCTGTGTCTCCCTGGAGGGCTTCTGTGTCTCCCTGAAGGGCTCTTTGTGGGTTAATTGTGCTTAACCTTTTCCTGTGTTTGTGTGTGTGTGTGTGTGCTGTCAAATTACATTATGTCAGGCAAAGAGTGTGTTTCTTGTACAGCGGAGTGTTCCTCTTCACCAGGGGGCTCACTACTGGGTACTAAGGGTTCACAGAATAGCAGGGCTGAACCGGAGTGGGTTAATTCTCTTAAAGGAATTATCTCCACTCTTTCTACAAAATTGTCCCGCAATGAGAAAGAGATGCAATACTTAAAACAGACTGTGGATGAGTTTATGAACAGAGACTCAGTCCCCAAAACAGCATCTCAGTCCCCTCCCATTTGTCTGCAAAAGTGATCTATGGCCCATAACCTGCAGTCTGACTCTGACTCTGATGGGTCAGACTTGGAGGAGGGTGAGGTAGACTTGGAGAGGGGGGATGCGGCTCTGTCACAGGGAATAGAGGCTCTCATAGAGGCTATCAGAGATGTTCTGCATATTCCTGATAAGGTGTCAGAGGAGTGTGAGTAATCTTATTTTAATGTAAAAAAAGAAGTCCTCAGTCACTTTTCCTGTGTCAAAGGAATTGAATACCCTGTTTGAAGAACTGTGGGTTAATCCTGATAAGAAATTTCAGATCCCTAAAAGGTTACTCTCATCTTTTCCCTTTCCTCTGGAGGATAGAAAAAAATGGGAAAATCCACCGATAGTGGACGCATCAGTCTCTAGGCTGTCACGAAAAATTGTATTGCTTGTTCCTGGTGCAGCCTCCCTAAAAGACACGGCTGATCGTAAAATTGAGACCACACTCAAATAATTGTACACAGATGCTGGGGTGGCCCATAGACCCACTATTGCATGTGCGTGGATCACAAAAGCCATTGCAAAATGGTCAGGTAACCTAAATGAGGGGTTAGATTCCTTGTCTAAGGGGGATGTTGTTTTACTCCTGCAGCATATACAGGACTCTGCGAACCTTATGGTGGAAGCCATAAAATAGATAGGCTTGCTTAACGCACGCACCACTGCTATGGCAGTGTCGGCACGCAGGGGCTTGTGGAAGGCCTACCTTTCACAGGAGAGGCCTTGTTTGGAGATGAACTAGACAAATGGATCTCCACAGCTACTGTGGGTAAGTCTACGTATCTTCCTTCCGCAGCTTCCCCCCTACCAAGAAGACTTATTCAGCTTCTAAGTTACAGTCCTTTCAGACGGCCAAGTTCAAGGGCAAATCCAGAGGTGCTTCTACGTCCTCCAGCGGCGCAAGAGGTAAACCACGCAAACCAGCAACTGCAGGTGCTCAGGAACAGAGCTCAGGCTCTGCTTCCTCAAAGACTTCAACATGACGGTGGACCTCAATGCCTGGATGACTGTCAGGTGGGAGCCTGCCTACAATTCTTCAGTCAGATCTGGTCACGTTCGTGCCAGGATTCCTGGGTCATAGATCTTATTTCCCAGGGCTACAGACTGAAGTTCCAAAAGCTCCCACCTCACAGATTCTTCAAATCAGGCTTGCCAGTTTCACAAGAGACAAGTATTACAGTATGCCATCCTAAAACTGGTACAGACTCAGGTCATTGTTCCAGTTCAAACTAATTTTCTCAACTAGGGGTACTACTTTAACTTGTTTGTAGTACCAAAACCGAATGGTTAGGTAAGACCAATTCTGAACCTCAAGTCTTTGAACCCATACTTCCAAGTATTCAAATTCAAGATTGAGTCTCTGAGAGCGGTAATCTCAGGTCTGGATGAGGGTGAATTCCTAGTGTCTCTGGATATCAAGGATGTGTACCTTCACATTCCGATCTGGCTGCCTCATCAGGCTTATCTATGGTTTGCATTGCAGGACTGTCGCTACCAGTTCCAGGCCCTGCCATTTGGTCTCTCCATGGCACCGAGGGTGTTCACCAAGGTGATTGCAGAGAAGATGTTTCTACTCCGTAAACAGGGAGTGAACATAATACCGTACCTGGATGATCTCCTGATAAAAGCACCGTCCAGGGAAAGGTTGCTGGACAGCATTGGTCTCTCAACCAAACTCCTCCAGGATCACGGGTGGATTCTGAACCTTCCAAAGTCTCACCTAGGGCCAACAAGGAGGTTCCCATTCCTGGGAATGATACTGGACACGGAGTCGCAGAAAGTGTTCCTTCCGTTGGAGAAGACATTGGTTATCCGGTTGATGGTCCGGGATGTCCTGAAGCCAACCCGGGTGTCGGTGCATCTGTGCATTCGCCTTCTGGGGAAAATGGTGGTGTCAGGAATCGTCGGTCAGCTGCGTCTCACTTACCAGCGCGCTGGTGTGCAGGCCTCCGGAGGTCATGGCCCGAGTCGCGGCTGCATGGATGCGCTGACCGCGAGCGTCATCTCCCGTGTCGCTGAGTACCCCTTAGTCTGGTCCTGCGTATGTGTTCCACTGTGTGCCGGCATCTGGCCTGTATGGACGCTGCCATGACACCTGCACTCAGCTGATCCCGGCATCCAATCCAGCGCTGTGTTTCCAGCCAGGCCCTGTGACCAATCACTGCAAAGCAAGGGGTATAAGTTCCTGTCCGGGGCTCACTCACATCGCCTCGGACAACGAGTCACATACCCTGTGTCTAGTTCTCCCAGTTCCTGTGTTCCTGTTCCAGCGTACCCCTGTGGTTATCTTCAATGCTCCAGTTATCATCTCTACAGCTCTCCTGTTACTCCGGACTTCAGCTACATCCAGCTTCAAACCCATCAGCAGTAAGAGACTCTCCTCAGGTGTTCTTTCTCATTACCTTACCTGTGCACTAATTGTCAGCATACCATCTGTGCAACTCAGCAGTAATAACATCTACTTGCTTAGAGACTGTCTCCTGCTTTAGCCTAAGTGTGGCTATATGGACTTGTGCTTTACAGAGACTGTGAGTTTCTAATTTATACCGGAGTTCTGCTTTCCAACCATTGTCAGTTTATCTCATCTTGTGTTATTCAGAGACTGTGTATTTTCAAATACTATTGGAGTTCTGTTATTTCACCTGCATCCAGTATCAAATTATTTTACGTTCTGCTGCAAGAGACTTTTAAGTTGTTTGGATTCAGTTACCTGTCATTGTTTTCCACATTACCGGTTTTCAGTATATTCAGTATTACACCATCTGCTTTGCATTAATAAACATCAGCGCTTATGCGCAGGACTTTCATATTGCCTCCTCGCTTTGTACATCGCACCAACACTGACCCACTAGCGCCCCCCGCCGGGGACAGACAAAACCAGAGACCTGACAGTTTGTCCGAGGCCCATGGACCCGGACGGTGGTCAGAGTGTGGGGTCAGGGACACTCCAAGGCTTATTGTCATGACAAGATGGTCAAGAGGCTGCGCAGCAGCAGATTATACAATTTCTGCAAGAAATGTCTTCTCGCTTAGATACTCTGCAACAGTCGTTTCCAACTTCAGCTCCTCCAGTGTCCTCATCAGTTTCTGCTCCTGTTCCTAGTTCCACAATTCCTAGCTCTCCAGTTGCTTCTGTTCCAATGTCTCGCATCCACCTTCCTACACCAAGTAAATTTGATGGTAATCCTAAAATGTGTCGTGGATTTTTGAATCAATGCGAAGTCCACTTTGAATTGCAACCACAGAACTTTCCAACACCCAGAGCAAAGGTTGCATATATTGTCTCTCTTTTAGCTGGTTCTGCTCTGAACTGAGTCTCTCCGCTGTGGGAGCGAGCAGATGCATTGCTGAATAACTATACAGAGTTTGTTGCCGCATTCCGACGCATCTTTGATGAACCTGGGCATACGACCTCTGCTTCTTCAGACCTCCTTCAGATCCGCCAGGGAACACGTACTGTGGGTCAGTACGTCATGCAGTTCCAGACATTGGCATCAGAGGTGAAGTGGAACAACCAGGCATTGGTTGCCGCCTCCTGGCATGGTCTGTCTGACCGCATAAAGGATAAGTTGACTACCCGAGATCTACCAAAGCAACTGGAAGCCCTAATCTCTCTATGTGTCAAGTTGGATCTACGTTTACGCGAGCGAGCCTGTGAACGCTCCCGAGGTGATCTTCGCAAGCACTGAGTTATGCCTCCTGTACAGTCTCTACCTATTACTGCTGACGAACCCATGCAGGTAAACAAGTTTCGTTTAACACCTGAGGAGTCGTCCAGAAGAATAAAGGAAAGACTGTGTCTCTATTGTGCTGCTGATGGTCATCTGATTGGTTCGTGCCCTGCTCGGTCGGGAAACGCCAGGTCCTAACTTGCAAAGGAGGAGTCAAGTTAGGGACCTTGAATAAAGCTCCTTCATCTCAAGACCTTATATTGCCTGTCACTTTGGAAATGCCAGATGGACTCCAGTCTCTGTCCGCTTTAGTGGATTGTGGTGCTGCTGGGAATTTTATCACACAAGCTGCAGTGGATAGACTTTCTCTCCCAGTGTCAAAGCTGTCTCGTCCGGTTTATCTCACTGCCGTAGACGGAAGCCGTATTGCTGAAGGTTCCATCACTCAGCAGACCAAGTCGGTAGTTCTGGGAGTGGGCTTCCTGCATTCTGAACTCATCAAATTCCTGGTCATACTAAAAGCTACCTATGAGATTGTACTGGGTATGCCTTTGCTTCAATTGCACAATCCCCAATTTGACTGGTCTACCTTACAGTTGACGGCGTGGAGTTCCTCCTGTCTTCATTCATGTTTAGCTCAAGTGTGTCCAATAAAATCTACAAGTGTAAAACCTCAGTCTGGCCTTCCAGAGGCCTATCAGGAATTCACTGACGTCTTCAGTGAGAAAGCTGCGTATGTCTTGCCGCCCCGTCGAGAATGGGATTGTCCCATCGATTTGGTTCCAGGGAGCAAGCCACCTAGAGGGCGTAGAGGCCCAAGCAACGCCCTCTAGAGGGTGTAGAGGCCCAAGCAACGCCCTCCAGAGGCCCAAGCAATGAGTGAATATATAAAGGAGAATTTACAGAAGGGGTTTATCCGTCTATCTTCTTCCCCCGGCCGGTGCGGGATTCTTCTTCGTTAAGAAGAAAGATGGAGGACTACGCCCCTGTATTGATTATCGGGGTTTAAATGACATCATGATTAAAAACAGCTACCAGTTACCTCTTATCACAGAGCTGTTTGACAGAGTCAGAGGTACCTCCATCTTCATGAAACTGGATCTTCGCGGGGCTTACAATCTTATCAGGATTCGAAGTGGCGACGAGTGAAAAACCGCCTTCAATACTCGTGATGGCCACTACGAATATCTAGTGATGCCCTTCGGTTTGAGTAATGCCCCGGCTGTGTTTCAAAACTTTGTCAACGAAGTACTCAGAGATCTCCTGTATAAGTGTGTGGTAGTTTACCTCGATGACATCTTGATACTCTCCCGTGATTTAGTTTCTCATCGCCAACAGGTAAAAGAGGTTCTTCGACGTCTTCGACAGAATCATCTGTATGGCAAACTTTCTAAATGTACGTTTGAAGCTTCTTCAATATCTTTCCTGGGATACATCATTTCCGGAACAGACCTTCAAATGGACCCGGCTAAATTAGAAGCCATAGAGAACTGGTCTCTTCCAACAACACTCAAGTCTGTTCAACATTTAATTGGCTTCGCTAACTACTACAGGAAGTTTATTAAGGGCTTTTCCACATTAATAGCCCCAATTACCTGCCTTACTTGAAAAGGGGAAATCCTTCCCAATGATCTGATGAAGCACTGTCTGCTTTTCATAAAATAAAACAGGCTTTTATTTCAGCTCCCATGTTACAACAGCCAGATGTCAATAAGGCCTTCATCTTGGAAGTAGACGCCTCAACGGTTGGCGTGGGCGCAGTCCTGTCCCAGGTGGGCGTTGATGGTAAGATTCACCCTTGCGGGTTTTTCTCTCGTAGATTCTTGCCCGCAGAAATGAACTATACCATCGGTGACCAGGAGCTGTTGGCAATCAAATTGGCCCTTGAAGAATGGAGGTATCTGCTGGAGGGTGCGAGATTCCCTATTACTATCTACACGGATCACAAGAACCTCCTTTACTTGAAGGGAGCGCAGTGCCTGAATCCCCGACAAGCAAGGTGGGCCCTATTCTTTTCTAGTTTTGACTTTAAGTTAATGTTTAGACTAGAGATGAGCGGGTTCGGTTTCTCTGAATCCGAACCCGCACGAACTTCATGTTTTTTTTCACGGGTCCGAGCGACTCGGATCTTCCCGCCTTGCTCGGTTAACCCGAGCGCGCCCGAACGTCATCATGACGCTGTCGGATTCTCGCGAGACTCGGATTCTATATAAGGAGCCGCGCGTCGCCGCCATTTTCACACGTGCATTGAGATTGATAGGGAGAGGACGTGGCTGGCGTCCTCTCCATTTAGATTAGAAGAGAGAGAGAGAGAGATTGACCTGATTTACTGGAGTTTAGGAGTACTGTAGAACTGTAGAGAGTGCAGAGTTTACTAGTGACTGACCACAGTGACCACCAGACAGTGCAGTTTTATTTAATATATCCGTTCTCTGCCTGAAAAAAACGATACACAGTGACTCAGTCACATACCATATCTGTGTGCACTGCTCAGCCCAGTGTGCTGCATCATCTATGTATATATCTGACTGTGCTCAGCTCACACATCTTATAATTGTGGGGGAGACTGGGGAGCACTGCAGTGCCAGTTATAGGTTATAGCAGGAGCCAGGAGTACATATTATTATTAAAATTAAACAGTGCACACTTTTGCTGCAGGAGTGCCACTGCCAGTGTGACTGACCAGTGACCTGACCACACTGACCACCAGTATAGTTAGTAGTATAGTATACTATATTGTGATTGCCTGAAAAAGTTAAACACTCGTCGTGTGACTTCACTTGTGTGGTGTTTTTTTTTTATTCTATAAAAAACTCATTCTGCTGACAGACAGTGTCCAGCAGGTCCGTCATTATATAATATATACCTGTCCGGCTGCAGTAGTGATATATATATATTTTTTATATCATTATTTATCATCCAGTCGCAGCAGACACAGTACGGTAGTTCACGGCTGTAGCTACCTCTGTGTCGGCACTCGGCAGTCCGTCCATAATTGTATACCACCTACCTGTGGTTTTTTTTTCTTTCTTCTTTATACATACATACTACTACTACATCTCTTTATCAACCAGTCTATATTAGCAGCAGACACAGTACAGTACGGTAGTCCACGGCTGTAGCTACCTCTGTGTCGGCACTCGGCAGTCCGTCCATAATTGTATACCACCTACCCGTGGTTTTTTTTTCTTTCTTCTTTATACATACATACTACTACTACTACATCTCTTTATCAACCAGTCTATATTAGCAGCAGACACAGTACAGTACGGTAGTCCACGGCTGTAGCTACCTCTGTGTCGGCACTGGGCAGTCCGTCCATAATTGTATACCACCTACCCGTGGTTTTTTTTTCTTTCTTCTTTATACATACATACTACTACTACATCTCTTTATCAACCAGTCTATATTAGCAGCAGACACAGTACAGTACGGTAGTCCACGGCTGTAGCTACCTCTGTGTCGGCACTGGGCAGTCCGTCCATAATTGTATACCACCTACCCGTGTTTTTTTTTTCTTTCTTCTTTATACATACATACTACTACTACTACATCTCTTTATCAACCAGTCTATATTAGCAGCAGACACAGTACAGTACGGTAGTCCATGGCTGTAGCTACCTCTGTGTCGGCACTGGGCAGTCCGTCCATAATTGTATACCACCTACCCGTGGTTTTTTTTTCTTTCTTCTTTATACATACATACTACTACTACATCTCTTTATCAACCAGTCTATATTAGCAGCAGACACAGTACAGTACGGTAGTCCACGGCTGTAGCTACCTCTGTGTCGGCACTGGGCAGTCCGTCCATAATTGTATACCACCTACCCGTGTTTTTTTTTTCTTTCTTCTTTATACATACATACTACTACTACATCTCTTTATCAACTAGTCTATATTAGCAGCAGACACAGTACAGTACGGTAGTCCACGGCTGTAGCTACCTCTGTGTCGGCACTGGGCAGTCCGTCCATAATTGTATACCACCTACCCATGGTTTTTTTTTCTTTCTTCTTTATACATACATACTACTACTACATCTCTTTATCAACCAGTCTATATTAGCAGCAGACACAGTACAGTACGGTAGTCCACGGCTGTAGCTACCTCTGTGTCGGCACTCGGCAGTCAGTCCATAATTGTATACCACCTACCCGTGGTTTTTTTTTCTTTCTTCTTTATACATACATACTACTACTACATCTCTTTATCAACCAGTCTATATTAGCAGCAGACACAGTACAGTACGGTAGTCCACGGCTGTAGCTACCTCTGTGTCGGCACTCGGCAGTCCATCCATAATTGTATACTAGTATCCATCCATCTCCATTGTTTACCTGAGGTGCCTTTTAGTTGTGCCTATTAAAATATGGAGAACAAAAATGTTGAGGTTCCAAAATTAGGGAAAGATCAAGATCCACTTCCACCTCGTGCTGAAGCTGCTGCCACTAGTCATGGCCGAGACGATGAAATGCCAGCAACGTCGTCTGCCAAGGCCGATGCCCAATGTCATAGTACAGAGCATGTCAAATCCAAAACACCAAATATCAGTAAAAAAAGGACTCCAAAACCTAAAATAAAATTGTCGGAGGAGAAGCGTAAACTTGCCAATATGCCATTTACCACACGGAGTGGCAAGGAACGGCTGAGGCCCGGGCCTATGTTCATGGCTAGTGGTTCAGCTTCACATGAGGATGGAGGCACTCAGCCTCTCGCTAGAAAAATGAAAAGACTCAAGCTGGCAAAAGCAGTAGCACCGCAAAGAACTGTGCGTTCTTCGAAATCCCAAATCCACAAGGAGAGTCCAATTGTGTCGGTTGCGATGCCTGACCTTCCCAACACTGGACGTGAAGAGCATGCGCCTTCCACCATTTGCATGCCCCCTGCAAGTGCTGGAAGGAGCACCCGCAGTCCAGTTCCTGATAGTCAGATTGAAGATGTCAGTGTTGAAGTACACCAGGATGAGGAGGATATGGGTGTTGCTGGCGCTGGGGAGGAAATTGACCAGGAGGATTCTGATGGTGAGGTGGTTTGTTTAAGTCAGGCACCCGGGGAGACACCTGTTGTCCGTGGGAGGAATAGGGCCGTTGACATGCCTGGTGAAAATACCAAAAAAATCAGCTCTTCGGTGTGGAAGTATTTCACCAGAAATGCGGACAACAGGTGTCAAGCCGTGTGTTCCCTTTGTCAAGCTGTAATAAGTAGGGGTAAGGACGTTAACCACCTCGGAACATCCTCCCTTATACGTCACCTGCAGCGCATTCATAATAAGTCAGTGACAAGTTCAAAAACTTGGGCCGAAAGCGGAAGCAGTCCACTGACCAGTAAATCCCTTCCTCTTGTAACCAAGCTCACGCAAACCACCCCACCAACTCCCTCAGTGTCAATTTCCTCCTTCCCCAGGAATGCCAATAGTCCTGCAGGCCATGTCACTGGCAATTCTGACGAGTCCTCTCCTGCCTGGGATTCCTCCGATGCATCCTTGCGTGTAACGCCTACTGCTGCTGGCGCTGCTGTTGTTGCTGCTGGGAGTCGATGGTCATCCCAGAGGGGAAGTCGTAAGCCCACTTGTACTACTTCCAGTAAGCAATTGACTGTCCAACAGTCCTTTGCGAGGAAGATGAAATATCACAGCAGTCATCCTGTTGCAAAGCGGATAACTGAGTCCTTGACAACTATGTTTGTGTTAGACGTGCGTCCGGTATCCGCCGTTAGTTCACAGGGAACTAGACAATTTATTGAGGCAGTGTGCCCCCGTTACCAAATACCATCTAGGTTCCACTTCTGTAGGCAGGCGATACCGAGAATGTACACGGACGTCAGAAAAAGACTCACCAGTGTCCTAAAAAATGCAGTTGTACCCAATGTCCACTTAACCACGGACATGTGGACAAGTGGAGCAGGGCAGGGTCAGGACTATATGACTGTGACAGCCCACTGGGTAGATGTATGGACTCCCGCCGCAAGAACAGCAGCGGCGGCACCAGTAGCAGCATCTCGCAAACGCCAACTCTTTCCTAGGCAGGCTACGCTTTGTATCACCGCTTTCCAGAATACGCACACAGCTAAAAACCTCTTACGGCAACTGAGGAAGATCATCGCAGAATGGCTTACCCCAATTGGACTCTCCTGTGGATTTGTGGCATCGGACAACGCCAGCAATATTGTGTGTGCATTAAATATGGGCAAATTCCAGCACGTCCCATGTTTTGCACATACCTTGAATTTGGTGGTGCAGAATTTTTTAAAAAACGACAGGGGCGTGCAAGAGATGCTGTCGGTGGCCAGAAGAATTGCGGGACACTTTCGGCGTACAGGCACCACGTACAGAAGACTGGAGCACCACCAAAAACTACTGAACCTGCCCTGCCATCATCTGAAGCAAGAAGTGGTAACGAGGTGGAATTCAACCCTATATATGCTTCAGAGGTTGGAGGAGCAGCAAAAGGCCATTCAAGCCTATACAATTGAGCACGATATAGGAGGTGGAATGCACCTGTCTCAAGTGCAGTGGAGAATGATTTCAACGTTGTGCAAGGTTCTGATGCCCTTTGAACTTGCCACACGTGAAGTCAGTTCAGACACTGCCAGCCTGAGTCAGGTCATTCCCCTCATCAGGCTTTTGCAGAAGAAGCTGGAGGCATTGAAGAAGGAGCTAAAAGGGAGCGATTCCGCTAGGCATGTGGGACTTGTGGATGCAGCCCTTAATTCGCTTAACAAGGATTCACGGGTGGTCAATCTGTTGAAATCAGAGCACTACATTTTGGCCACCGTGCTCGATCCTAGATTTAAAACCTACCTTGGATCTCTCTTTCTGGCAGACACAAGTCTGCTGGGGTGCAAAGACCTGCTGGTGACAAAATTGTCAAGTCAAGCGGAACGCGACCTGTCAACATCTCCTCCTTCACATTCTCCCGCAACTGGGGGTGCGAGGAAAAGGCTCAGAATTCCGAGCCCACCCGCTGGCGGTGATGCAGGGCAGTCTGGAGCGACTGCTGATGCTGACATCTGGTCCGGACTGAAGGACCTGACAACGATTACGGACATGTCGTCTACTGTCACTGCATATGATTCTCTCAACATTGAAAGAATGGTGGAGGATTATATGAGTGACCGCATCCAAGTAGGCACGTCAGACAGTCCGTACTGGCAGGAAAAAGAGGCAATTTGGAGGCCCTTGCACAAACTGGCTTTATTCTACCTAAGTTGCCCTCCCACAAGTGTGTACTCCGAAAGAGTGTTTAGTGCCGCCGCTCACCTTGTCAGCAATCGGCGTACGAGGTTACATCCAGAAAATGTGGAGAAGATGATGTTCATTAAAATGAATTATAATCAATTCCTCCGCGGAGACATTGACCAGCAGCAATTGCCTCCACAAAGTACACAGGGAGCTGAGATGGTGGATTCCAGAGGGGACGAATTGATAATCTGTGAGGAGGGGGATGTACACGGTGATATATCGGAGGATGATGATGAGGTGGACATCTTGCCTATGTAGAGCCAGTTTGTGCAAGGAGAGATTAATTGCTTCTTTTTTGGTGGGGGTCCAAACCAACCCGTCATATCAGTCACAGTCGTGTGGCAGACCCTGTCACTGAAATGATGGGTTGGTTAAAGTGTGCATGTCCTGTTTATACAACATAAGGGTGGGTGGGAGGGCCCAAGGACAATTCCATCTTGCACCTCTTTTTTCTTTTATTTTTCTTTGCGTCATGTGCTGTTTGGGGAGGGTTTTTTGGAAGGGACATCCTGCGTGACACTGCAGTGCCACTCCTAGATGGGCCAGGTGTTTGTGTCGGCCACTAGGGTCGCTAATCTTACTCACACAGCTACCTCATTGTGCCTCTTTTTTTCTTTGCGTCATGTGCTGTTTGGGGAGTGTTTTTTGGAAGGGCCATCCTGCGTGACACTGCAGTGCCACTCCTAGATGGGCCTTGTGTTTGTGTCGGCCACTAGGGTCGCTTAGCTTAGTCATCCAGCGACCTCGGTGCAAATTTTAGGACTAAAAATAATATTGTGAGGTGTGAGGTATTCAGAATAGACTGAAAATGAGTGGAAATTATGGTTTTTGAGGTTAATAATAATATGGGATCAAAATGACCCCCAAATTCTATAATTTAAGCTGTTTTTTAGGGTTTTTTGAAAAAAACACCCGAATCCAAAACACACCCGAATCCGACAAAAAAAATTCGGTGAGGTTTTGCCAAAACGCGGTCGAACCCAAAACACGGCCGCGGAACCGAACCCAAAACCAAAACACAAAACCCGAAAAATTTCAGGCGCTCATCTCTAGTTTAGACCTGGCTCACAAAATGTAAAGGCAGATGCATTATCTCGCTCTATGTGTTCAACTGAGGAATCATCAGAACAAGCTGCTCGACCCGTATTAAATCCTGTGGTGTTCGCAGCTACAGGGGTGTCCCAAGTTCCACCTCCAGGCAAGATGTTTATCTCTCCTGAGCTTCGTCCAAATCTTCTGTCCTGGGCTCATACGTCTAAATTTACCGGTCACCCTGGAGTTCTAAAAACTTTCAAGTTCCTATCCCAAAATTATTGGTGGCCTCATATGAAAGTAGATGTTCAAGAATTCATAGCTTCATGTCCCAAATGTGCTCAGCACAAGGTTCCTCGTCAGGCTCCCGCAGGTCAATTGCTACCAAATTCCATTCCCAAGCGCCCCTGGTCTCATTTATCAATGGATTTTATTTCAGATCTTCCTCCCTCTAATGGGTATGATACCATCTGGGTAATGGTCGATAGGTTTTCAAAGATGGCACATTTCATTCCACTCATGGGGTTACCCTCTGCTCCAAAGCTGGCACAGTTATTTCTTCGTGAAATCTTTAGGTTACATGAACTTCTAACAGAAATAATATCTGACCGTGGTGTACAGTTTGTGGCAAAGTTTTGGAGGGCTCTGTGTTCTGCACTGCAGGTTATACTTAAGTTCTCTACGGCCTATCACCCTCAAACAAATGGGCAGACGGAGAGGGTAAATCAAGAGCTTGAGACCTATCTAAGACTGTATATTTCCTCTTCACAGGATGACTGGGTAGATTTATTGCCTTGGGCGGAGTTTGCTCATAATTTCCGTTATCATACTTCTACAGATACAACTCCTTTTTTCGCAGTTTATGGTCAACATCCTAGAGTACCGGATTTCCAAGATTTACCCGTCATAGACGTGCCTGCGGCTGCTTCTGCTCTTCAGCGGTTCTCTCAAATTTGGAAGAAGATTCATCTATCTCTTAAAAAGGTTTCTCAACGGTATAAAATGTTTGCTGATCGAAAGAGACGAGCAGTCACTAGTTTGAAGCCAGGTGACAAAGTCTGGTTATCTACTCGGAATCTCCGTCTCAGAGTTCCGTCAATGAAATTTGCTCCACGGTTTATTGGACCATTTCCAGTAGAAAGTGTTATTAATCCGGTGGCTTATAAGTTAAAACTGCCTTCCTATTTGAAAGTTCCCAACTCATTTCATATTTCTCTCCTCAGACCACTAATTCTCAATCGTTTCCAAAGAGCACTTCCAGTAGCTCCAAAGTACAAACTTATCGGGGCGTGGAATACGAGGTGGAAAAGATCTTAGACTCTCGTCTTCGCTATGGTCATTTGCAATACCTGATTGACTGGTCTGGATATGGTCCTGAAGAGAGGAGCTGGGTTAACGCCACGGATGTGCACGCTCCACGGTTGGTACAAGCCTTCCACAGACTCTTCCCTGCCAAGCCTCGTGGGTGTTTGGTGCCCACCCATAAAGGAGGGGGTACTGTCAGGAATCGGCGGTCAGCTGCGTCTCACTTACCAGCGCGCTGGTGTGCAGGCCTCCGGAGGTCATGGCCCAGTCGCGGCTGCATGGATGCGCTGACCGCGAGCGTCATCTCCCGTGTCGCTGAGTACCCCTGAGTCTGGTCCTGCGTATGTGTTCCACTGTGTGCCGGCATCTGGCCTGTATGGACACTGCCATGACACCTGCACTCAGCTGATCCCGGCATCCAATCCAGCGCTGTGTTTCCAGCCAGGGCCCTGTGACCTATCACTGCAGAGCAAGGGGTATAAGTTCCTGTCTGGGGCTCACTCACATCGCCTCGGACAATGAGTCACATGCCCTGTGTCTAGTTCTCCCAGTTCCTGTGTTCCTGTTCCAGCGTTCCCCTGTGGTTATCTTCAATGCTCCAGTTATCATCTCTACAGCTCTCCTGTTACTCCGGACTTCAGCTACATCCAGCTTCAAACCCATCAGCAGTAAGAGACTCTCCTCAGGTGTTCTTTCTCATTACCTTACCTGTGCACTAATTGTCAGCATGCCATCTGTGCAACTCAGCAGTAATAACATCTACTTGCTTAGAGACTGTCTCCTGCTTTAGCCTAAGTGTGGCTATATGGACTTGTGCTTTACAGAGACTGTGAGTTTCTGATATATACCGGAGTTCTGCTTTCCAACCATTGTCAGTTTATCTCATCGTGTTATTCAGAGACTGTGTATTTTCAAATACTATTGGAGTTCTGTTATTTCACCTGCATCCAGTATCAAGTTATTTTACGTTCTGCTGCTAGAGACTTTTAAGTTGTTTGGATTCAGTTACCTGTCATTGTTTTCCACATTACCGGTTTTCAGTATATTCAGTATTACACCATCTGCTTTGTATTAATAAACATCAGCGCTTATGCGCAGGACTTTCATATTGCCTCCTCGCTTGTACATCACACCAACACTGACCCACTAGCGCCCCCGCCGGGGACAGACAAAACCAGAGACCTGACAGGTGGCCTCTTACGAGGCTCTTCAATATGAAAGGTTTCACGCACGACCCTTCGAGCTCAATCTGTTGGACAAATGGTCCGGATCGCATCTTCATATGCACCAGAGGATCCGTCTGTCGCCAAAAGCCAGGATCTCCCTTCTGTGGTGGCTACAGATTTCTCACCTCATTGAGGGTTAGAGGTTCGGAATTCAGAACTGGATTCTGTTAATGTCACACATCAGAGGAGGCGTTCGCCGCGCTTACCCCTGCGTGTCTGCTGGTCGGTGTTGCGGCCTCTGCCTTCGGTGGGCCACGGGCTCCGGCATTTGGTTGGTGCGGCTACCGGCGGTTCTCTGGGGCATGGGCGCCGCCATGAAACCCGGCATCACGTGGATGGGGGGCAGCTGACATCATCAGACTGCTCTGCCAATCCAGCGCTGGTGGGAGATTCAAAGTCAGACACCAGACAGAGCTTCAGTGCCTGAGTATCGTCTTTCCCTGACATAGATGCCAGTGCTCCTGTTCCCGGCAAGGATTCCTGCAGTCGTACCCCAGTGCCCTCGGCATTTCCAGCTGCCAGTTCACTGTTCCAGCTTCGGTGTATTCAGCGGCCGGTAACCTTCCTGTGTTCCAGTCATCCGTGCTTCTAGGAATCAGCGTCTCAAGTCTCCGTTCACAAGTTCCATAGTCCAACAGCGTCTCAAACCCCTGCACTTCAATTCCTCACTTCATCAGCGTCTCAGTCTCCGTTCACAAGTTCTACAGATCCACAGCGTCAAAAACCCCTTCATTTCAAATCCTCACGTCATCAGCGTCTCAGTCTCCATTCACAAGTTCTACAGATCCACAGTGTCTAAAACCCCTTCACTCAAATCCTCATATCATCAGTGTCTCAGTCTCGTTCACAAGTTCTACAGATCCGCAGCGTCTAAAACCCCTGCACTCCAATCCTTCACATCCTCAGCGTCTCAGTCTCCATTCACAAGTTCTACAAACTCAAAGCGTCTGAAACCCCTGCACTTCAGTTTCTCACATCATCAGCGTCTCTGTCACCATTCACAAGTTCTTCAACCATCTACATTAATAATCATCACTCATAAGGTCCACAGGTTATCAGTGACTTTCAACATCACCCACAGTTTCTTAAATTACCAGCATTCTCATCACTGCTCACTTAACCCTCCAGTGGGTCTGGACTTTTCCTTCATTTATTCCGTTGGCATTTGACTTTAAGTTGTTTTCTTTTGCAATAAAGCTCTTTCTTATTTCATTGAACTCCACTGTCAGCGTCCTGTATGAGGAGATCCTATATCAGGCCCTCCCTTCTCCAACTCAGTTGTGGTTCCTCTTCCCAACCATCGGAAGAATCCCCGAGTTCACAACACCCTCAGTCTAGGCAAGTGACAGTTAACCACAGACGCAAGCCTCAGAGGTTGGCGAGCCATCACTCAGGGGGTGCAGTTTCAAGGAAGATGGACAAGTCAGGAAGTTGTCCTTCCAATCAACATTCTGGATATACAATGCCCTTCTGCAGGCCTCACATCTTCTTCAAGATCGGGCCATTCAGGTCCAGTCGGACAATGTGACGTACATAAACCGACAGGGCGGAACGAAAAGCAGAGCAAAATGTTAGAGGTGTCAAGAATTCTCCACTGGGCAGAAAGAAACGCTGTGGTGTTATCAGCGGTCTTAATTCTAGGAGTAGACAACTGGGAAGCAGACTTCCTCAGCAGACATGACCTGCACCTGGGCGAGTTAGGCCTTCATCCGGAAGTGTTCAGGTGCTTGACAAGTCGATGGGGATATCCACAGATCGACATGATGGCCTCTCATCTCAACAAGAAGCTCAAGCGGTATTGTTCCAGGTTGAGAGACCCACAGCCAGTGGCGGTGGACGCCTTGACGACTCCATGGGTCTATCAGATGGTGTACGTGTTTCCTCCACTTCATCTGATCCCAAGAATTCTAAAGAGAATAAAAAGTGAAAGGGTTCAAGCAATATTCATTGCTCCGGACTGGCCAAGAAGGGCCTGGTACGCGGACCTTCTGGAGATGCTCCTTGAAGATCCGTGGCCTCTTCCTCTTCGCGAGGATCTTCTGCAACAGGGCCCGTTCGTCTTTCAGGATTTACCGTGGCTACGTTTGGTGGCATGGAAGTTGAACGGCTGATTTTAGCCAGGAGAGGGATCCCTCACAAGGTTATCCCGACTATGATCCAAGGCAGGAAGGGGCTAACGTCTAAGCATTACCACTGTATTTGGAAGAAATATGTCTCTTGGTGTGAAAGCAGAAATTATTCTGTGGTGGAATTTCATCTGGGACATTTCCTGCTTTTTCTGCAGGCAGGCGTGGATGTGGACCTGCATATGGGCTCCATAAAAGTCCAGATTTCAGCCTTGTCCAATTTCTTTCAGAAACAATTGGCTTCTCTCCCTGAGGTCCAAACATTCTTGAAAGGTGTTCTGCACATCCAATCTCCCTTTGTGCCACCTACGGCACCTTGGGATCCCAATGTGGTGCTGCAGATCCTCCAATCGGACTGGTTTGAACCGTTACAGGAGGTGGACGTAAAATATCTTACATGGCAGACCGTCACACTGTTGGCCTTGGCTTCAGCAAGACGTGTGTTGGAGCTGGGGTCTTTGTCTCACAAAAGTCCCTATTTAATTTTCCATGAGGACAGAGCTGAACTCAGAACTCGTCAGCATTTTCTTCCTAAAGTGGTGTCCGCATTTCACATCAACCAACCTATTGTGGTTCCGGTTGTCACCAACACCTCTGCTACTTCAAAGTCTTTGGATGTTGTGAGGGCTTTGAAGGTGTATGTAAAGCGAACAGCTCGTCGCAGAAAATCTGACTCTCTGTTTGTTCTTTATGTTCCTAATAAAATTGTGTGTCCTGCTTCAAATCAGTCCACGCTGGATCAGGCTTACTATTCCGCATGCTTATTCCACTGCGATTTGCTGTGTTCAAAATCTGTACAGGCCCACTCTACTAGGTCGGTGGGCCTGTACACCTACTACTGAACTAAAAGTGTGCCTGGGTATGCAAGGGCAGAAAAATATTTAGCATATTGTACAATTTCATGTATAATTTCTAACTACTTTAAATGCACCCTCTCATTATCCAAACATCCAACTAATAATTGATGACCTAGTAAATATTTGGTTTAAGTGCACTTCTTAATTCCCCACTCTAGTGAATCCAGAAAAACATCTCTTATTTTGGATTAGCCCTCTCATGCTATTTTGCCACCTTATTGGCCATGTTAATGGTTGGTGTTGGCCTCATAACAGAGTCAAGTCTTGTGACTGCTGATTCATCACATCACGTTGGCACTTACAGTTCTTATGCTCTGTCTGTTTATAAAGTACTCTGAATATACTGTAGTGCTTGGAGCTGAACATTTTAAAGGGCCTAATGTGAGAAGTAGTGCACTGCTACTAGTAGCAGCTGAGGAATGTCATCCCATCTTGTGTGAGTAGGAGGGGCCATCTGGAGGAGGGAGGGGCCATGCATTCAGTAATAGGCTGTAAGGCCCCAGTGGCACAGACCAATTCTTAACACTTAAAACTTTATTAACATGTGCTCCTTGACACCCCTAATCAATTAATATGTATAAAAAAATGGTAAGGTAAAAAATGTCTCTCTGAACAGCCCTATATGTCCGAAGAAAGAAAAAATTGACCTGCGCATATCATCCAAAAATGAGACATTTATTCAATATCATAATAAAACATAAAAAGATTAAAAGGAAAAAATTCCCCCAATTACCGGCCGGTTAAAGCAATAAAATTACTATTCAGTATTCCTATCATGCAATAAGCCCATATATCACAATGTTATACTCTCAACCACCTAGAAACAATAGTAAAATTCTTGCATCTGTTCACAGGTGACTCCTATAACACAGCAGGCGTCCCTGCAATGTTATATATATAATCAATTGTCCATGGGACTATTTCAATAAGCAGCAAAGATGTATTTATCCTTCAGTTGTTCTACCCCTGCACAACCGGGGTTTTTATGGAATAGCAGCAATGTCCCAAGAATTAATTGATGCAAAGACAAAACAGCAGTGTGAGCTTGTATTTGTTAGTCTTTTTAGAAACAGAAGTATTTGTTAATAGGCAGTCTCTGATAGCAGGCAATTAGTGAAACACACAGATCTGGGAGCAAATTCCCTAATCCCCTTAGCACTGGGGTCCGGGTGTCAAGATGTTAGTATAGCATCATGCACTTATGCATACCACAAGCAGTTTATGCCCACAGAGATGTCCTATTCAACAGTTGAGCCGGCCGGCTATAAACTCACGGTCATCCACATACGCGTTTCTCCGCTTTAATCTGACCTCAGCGGCTTCCTCAGTGTGTAAGTAGCCCTATATGTCCATTGGTAACACTTTTGACCAATTTGCCCTTGCTTGTGGTTCTGTTATAAATTGAAACATACATACTGTTTAAGGGAATATGGAAGGGGAAAGGCCTAATGATCAGTGTGCCAGTTACAGTATGTACATTTTCGGGGAAAATACAGAGATTTATAAATTAAGAAGAAACCAACAAGACTGTGCTGCCCACTATAAAGATGGTAGATAGGATTTTACAAGGACAAAAAGCAGAATTTATCCACTTTATTTACACGTTAATACTAGAGATGTGCGGCTGGCACTTTTCGTGTTTTGTGTTTGGTTTTGGTTCTAATTCCACTTTAGTGTTTTGGTTTTGGCTTGGTTTTGCCAAAACCACCCTTTCGAGTTTTGGTTTTGGATCTGGATGACTTTTGAAAAAAAAACATAAAAATGGATAAAATCACAAAATTTTGGGGTAATTTTGATCCTACGGTATTATTAACCTCAATAACATTCATTTCCACTCATATCCAGTCTACTCTGAACACCTCACACCTCACAATGTTGTTTTTTAGGCCAAAAGGTTGCACCGAGGTGGCTGTATGACTAAGCTAAACGACACAAGTGTGCGGCACAAACACCTGGCCCATTTAGGAGTGGCACTGCAGTGTCAGACAGGAGGGCAGGTATAAAAAAAGGCCCCAAACAGCACATGATGCAAAGAAGAAAAAGAGGTGCACCGAGGCTGCTATATGACTAAGCCAAGCGACACAAGTGTGCGGCACAAACACCTGGCCCAGATAGGAGTGGCACTGCAGTGTCAGACAGGATGGCACTTTTCAAAAACTAGGCCCCAAACAGCACCTCATGCAAAGATGTAGATGAGGTGCAATGAGGTAGCTGTATGACTAAGCCAAGCGACACAAACAATTGGCCCATCTAGGAGTGGCACTCAGTGGCAGACAGGAGGCAGATATCCAAAATAAAGGCCCCAAACAGCAACTCATGCAAAGATGTAGAAGAGTTGCAAAGAGGTAGCTGTGTGACTAAGCCAAGCGACACAACTACCTGGCCCATCTAGTAGTGAAAGTGAGCCGCAATTGTTCGGTCCACTGACAGCATCTCCTGTACGCCCCTGTCATTTTTTAAAAATTCTGCAATTGGTGGACTTATACGGCAGTATCCCAGGACTAACACAGCAGTACCCCTGGACTCATACAGCAGTGTCAGACAGGATGGCACTTTTCAAAAACTAGTCCCCAAACAGCACCTCATGCAAAGATGTTGAAGAGGTGCAATGAGGTAGCTGTATGACTAAGCCAAGCCGCACAAACAATTCCCACTGGAATTATACGTCCAAATCACTGGAATTATACGTCCAAATCACTGGATTTAAATGGAAAAATCACTGGAATTATACTTTCAAATCACTGGAATTATACTGCAAACTCACTGGAATTATACGTCAAAATCACTGGAATTATTCGTCAAAGTCACTGAAATTATACATCCAAATCACTGGAATTATACGGAAAAATCACTGGAATTATACGTCATAATCACTTTTAATTATACAACCAAATCAATGGAATTATACGGCAAAATCACTGGAATTAAATGGCAAAATCACTGGAATTATACATCCAAATCACTGGAATTATACTGCAAAATCACTGGAATTATAAATCAAAATCACTGAAATTATACATCCAAATCACTGGAAATATACGTCCAAATCACTGGAATTAAACGGCAAAATCCCTGGAATTAAATGGCAATATCACTGGAATTATACACCCAAATCACTGGAATTATACAGCAAAATCACTGGAATTTAATGGCAGTACCACTGGACATATACGGAAGTGTCAGACAGGATTGCACTTTAAAAAAATAGTCCCCAAACAGCACATGATGATAAGAAGAAAAAGAGGTGCAAGATGGAAGTGTCCTTGGGCCCTCCCACGCACCCTTATGTTGTATAAACAGGACATGCACACTTTAACAAACCAATTATTTTAGCGACAGGGTCTACCACACGACTGTGGCTGAAATGACTGGTTGGTTTGGATCCCCACCAAAAAAGAAGCAATCAATCTCTCCTTGCACAAACTGGCTCTACAGAGGCAAGATGTCGACCTCATCCTCATCCTCCAATTCCTCATCCCTTTCACTGTGTACATTCCCCTCCTCACAGAGTATTAATTCGTCCCCACTGGAATCCACCATCACAGATCCCTGTGTACTTTCCGGAGACAATTGCTGGTCAACGTCTTCCCAGAGGAATTCATAATTCATTTTGATGAACATCATCTTCTCCACATTTTGTGGAAGTAACCTCCTACGCCAATCGCTGACAAGGTTACCGGCTGCACTAAACACTCTTTCAGAGTGCACACTGGAGTGGGGGGGAGCAACTTAGGTAAAATAAAGCCAGTTTGTGCAAGAGCCTTCAAATTGCCTCTTTTTTCTGCCAGTATACATACAGACTGTCTGACATGCCTACTTGGATGCTGTCACACATATAATCCTCCACCATTCTTTTAATGGTGACAGAATCATATGCAGTGACAGTAGACATGTGAGTAATTGTTGGCAGGTCCTTCAGTCCGGACCAGATGTCAGCTTTCGCTCCTGACTGCCCTGCATCACCGCCAGCGGGTGGGCTAGGAAATCTTATCCCTTTCCTTGCAGCTCCAGTGGTGGGAAAAATTGAAGGAGGAGCTGTTGACGGGTCACGTTCCGCTTGAGTTGACAATTTACTCACCAGCAGGTCTTTGCACCTCTGCACACTTGTGTCTGCCGGAAAGAGAGATACAAAGTGGGCTTTAAAATAGGCTAGGATCGAGCACGGTGGCCAAAATGTAGTGCTCTGATTTCAACAGATTGACCATCCTTGAATCCTGGCAAAGCGAATGAAGGGCTCCAGCCACAATTCCCACATACTTTGCGGAATCGCTCCGTCTTAGCTCCTCCTTCAATTTCTCCAGCTGCTTCTACAAAAGCCTGATGAGGGGAATGACCTGACTCAAGCTGGCAATGTCTGAACTGACTTCACATGTGGCAAGTTCGAAGGTTTGGAGGACCTTGCACAAGACGGAAATCATTCTCCACTGCACTTGAGTCAGGTGCATTACCCCTCCTTTGCCTATATCGTAGGTGGATGTAAAGGCTTGAATGGCCTTTTGCTGCTCCTCCATCCTCTAAAGCAGGCCTGGCCAACCTGTGGCTCTCCAGATGTAGTGAAAATACACATCCCAGCATGCCCTGCCACAGTTTTAGCATTCCCTAATAGCAAAACTGTAGCAAGGCATGATGGGACTTGTAGTTTTACAACAGCTGGAGAGCCACAGGTTGGCCAGGCCTGCTCTAAAGCATATAGAGTGTTGAATTCCACCTCATTACCACCTCTTGCTTCAGGTGATGGCAGGGCAGGTTCAGGAGTGTTTGCTGGCGCTCCAGTCTTCGGCATGCAGTCGCTGCATGTCGAAAGTGTCCCGCAGTTTTTCGAGCCACCGACAGCATCTCCTGCATGCCCCTGTCATTTATCAAAAAATTCTGCACCACCAAATTAATTGTGTGTGCAAAACATGGGACGTGCTGGAATTTACACTGATGTAATGCACGCACAATATTGGTGGCATTGTCCGATATTACAAATCCCCAGGAGAGTCTAAGTGGGGTAAGCCATTATGCGATGATGTCCCTCAGTTTCCGTAAGAGGTTGTCAGCGGTATACCTTTTACAGAAAGCAGTGATACATAGCGTAGCCTGCCTAGGAACAAGTTGGCATTTGCGGGAGGCTGCTACTGTTGCTGCAGCTGTTGTTGCTGCGGGAGGCAATACATATTTCCAGTGGGCTGTCAGTCATATAGTCCTTAGTCTGCCCTGTTCCAATTGTCCACATATCCATGGTTAAGTGGACAGTGGGTACAACTGCATTTTTTTAGGACACTGGTGACACTTTTTCTGATGTCTCTGTACATTCTCGGTATCGCCTGCCTAGAGAAGTGGAACCTAGATGGGATTTGGTACCGGGGGGACACTACCTCCATTTATTCTCTAAGTCCCACTGAACGAATTGCGGATACCGGATGCACGTTTAACACCAACATAGCTGTCAAGGCCTCAGTTATCCGCTTTGCAACAGGATGACTGCTGCCATATTTCATCTTCCTCATAAAGGACTGTTGGACAGTCAATTGCTTAGTTGAAATAGTACAAGTGGTCTTCTGACTTCCCTTATGGGATGACGATCGACTCCCAGCAGCAACAACAGCAGCGGCAGCAACAGCAGCAGTAGGCATACCACTCAAGGATCCTCCGGAGGAATCCCGGCTAGGAGAGGACTCCTAAGTCTTGCCAGTGACATGACCAGCAGGACTACTGACGTTCCTGACTGAGGAGGAAGTTGACATTGAGGGATTTGGTGGTGTGGCTTGCAGGAGCTTGGGTACAAGAGCAAGGAGGGATTCAGGTGTCAGTGGACTGCTTACACTCTTAACCAAAGTTTCACAACTTGACACTAACTTCTGATGAGTGCGCAGCAGGTGACGTATAAGGGAGTATGTTCCTAGGTGGTTAACGTCCATTCTGAGAAGGTGGTTTTTTTTTATATTTTTTTTAATATTTTGCCCAGGAATCACAATGGGCTTATTCATCCCACGGACAACAGGTGTCTCCCCCAGTGCCTGATTTAAACAAACCACATCACTATCAGAATCCTTATCGTCAACTTTCTCCTCAGCGCCAGCAACGCACATATCCTCATCCTGGTGTAGTTCAACAGTGACATCTTCAATTTGAATATCAGAAACTGGACTGTGGGTGCTCCTTCCAGCACTTGCAGAGGGCGTGCAAATAGTGGAAAGAGCCACCTCTTCCTGTCCAGTGTTGGGAAGGTCAGGCATTGTAACCGCTGACACATTTGGACTCTCCTTGGGGATTTGTGATACCATCTTAGTACGCACAGTTCTTTTCTGTGCTTTTTCCAACTTAACTCTTTCCATTTTTCTAGTGGGAGGATGAGGGCTTCAATCATCATGTGAAGCTGAACCACTAGTCATGAACATTTTCCAGGACCTTAGCCGTTCCTTGCCACTCCGTGTCGTAAATGGCATATTGGCAAGATTACGTTTCTCATCAGACCATTTAAATTAATTTTTTTTGGTCTTTTTACTGAACTTTGGCTTTTTGGATTTTACATGCCCTCTAATATCACATTGGGCATTAGCCGTGGCAGACGACGTTGATGGCATTTCATCGTCTATGTTATGACTAGTGGCAGCAGCTTCAGCACCAGGAGGAAGTGGTTCTTGATCTTTCCCTATTTTATCCTCCAAATTATTGTTCTCCATTATTTTTCTAGAGTTATATAACAATGGGGGTCATTCCGATTTGATCGCTCGCTAGCAGTTTTTAGCAGCCGTGCAAACGAATTGTTGCCGCCCACTGGGGAGTGTATTTTCACTTTGCAGAAGTGCAAATGCTTGTGCAGCAGAGCGTCTGCAAAATCTTTTTGTGCAAAACAAGACCAGCCCTGTAGTTACTCTTCGTGTGCGTTGATTCTAACGACGGAGGGACAGCTTTTGACATCACACACCTACCCAGCGAACGCCGAGCCATGCCTGCATTTTTTCTGCCACGCCTGAGTTTTTCTAAGCACTCCCTGAAAATGGTCAGTTAACACCCAGAAACGCCCTCTTTCTGTCAATCACTTTGCGGCCGGCTGTGCGATTTGGAATCATCGCTTGAACCAGTGCAAAACCACAATGGAGTTTGTACCCATACACCGTGCGTGCGCATTGCGGAGCATACGCATGCGCAGATTAGCCATTTTTTCAACTGATCGCTGCGCAGTGAACAACAGCAGCTAGCGATCAACTCAGAATGACCCCCAATATGCGGTACAGTAGAGCGTACCTCTACACCACACAGGGCAAACCCTTTGAAAATTATTTGGATTAAATATTAATAACCCCTTTATTTGGAGTAAATAATATACAGCACAAGACAGCACCACTGAACTTATATGGCAGCACCACAGGACTGGACTTATATGGTAGTATCACTGCAATTATACGGCAGTACCACTGAACTTATATAGCAGCACCACTGGACTGGATTTATATGGCAGTATCACTGCAATTATACGGCAGTACCACTGGACTTATACGTCAGTACCACTGGACTGGATTTATACGGCAGTATCACTGGATTTATATGCCAGTACTACTGGAATTATACTGCAGTATCACTGGAATTATACGGCAGTACCACTGGATTTATACGGCAGTACCACTGAACTGGATTTATATGGCAGTACCACTGGATTTATAGGCCAGTACCACTGGAATTATACAGCAGTACCACTGGAATTATACAGCAGTATCACTGGAATTATATGGCAGTACCACTGGATTTATACAGCAGTACCACTGGACTGGATTTATACGGCAGTATCACTGGAATTATATGGCAGTATCACTGGAATTATATGGCAGTGCCACTGGATTTATACGGCAGTACCACTGGACTGGATTTACACGGCAGTATCATTGGACTTACACGCCAGTACCACTGGAATTATATGGCAGAATCTCTGGAATAATACAGCAGTACCACTGAATTTATATGGCAGTACCACTGGACTGGATTTATACAACAGGATCACTGGATTTATACGCCAGTACCACTGGAATTATATGGCAGTATCACTGGAATTATATGACGGTACCACTGGAATTATACAGCAGTACCACTGGACTGGATGTATACGCCAGTATCACTGGAGTTCTTTGCCAGTACCACTGGAATTATACGGCAGTATCACTGGATTTATACGGCAGTATCAATGGAATTATACGGCAGCACCATTGGACTGGATTTATATGGCAGTATCACTGGATTTATACGTCTGTACCACTGGAATTATACGGCAGTATCACTGGAACTATGCGGCAGTATCTATGGAATTATACAGCAGTACCACTGGACTGAATTTATATGGCAGTATCACTGGATTTATATGCCAGTACCACTGGAATTATATGGCAGTATCACTGGAATTATACGGCAGTACCACTGGATTTATACAGCAGTGCCACTGGACTGGATTTATACAGCAGTATCACTGGATTTATATGCCAGTACCACTGGAATTATACAGCAGTACCACTGGAATTATACGGCAGTATCACTTGAATTATTCGGCAGTATCACTGGAGTTATATGGCAGTATCACTGGATTTATATGTCAGTACCACTGGACTGGATTTATACGGCAGTATCACTGGATTTATACGCCAGTACCACTGGAATTATACAGCAGTATCACTGGAAATTTACTGCAGTATCACTGGAATTATACGGCAGTATCACTTAATTATACGCCAGTACCACTGGATTTATACGGCAGTACCACTGGACATATAAAGCTGTATCATTTGAATTATATGCTAGTACCACTGGACATATATACGGCAGAATCATTGGATTTATACGGCAGTATCAATGGACATATATGGCAGTACCACTGGACATATACAGTAGCACAGGGACACCACCACTGGACTGATGCAGGACAACACAGCACCACTGCAATGGACTGTACTTATACAGCAGCACTGGCCATATGGCAGTAGAGGACATCACCACTGTGACTGGAATGATGCAGCACAAGACACTACCCCTGTACCGATGCAGGTCACTGAAGGACACTGAGGATGGAGACACATCCTCTCGCTACACTATCCAATGCCGGAGTGAAAATGGTGGCGACGCTCGGGTCCTTATATGGAATCCAAACCCCGCAAGAATCCGACAGCGGGATGATGACATTTTGCCTCGTTCTGGTTTCCGTGTCAGGCGGGAAAAACCCGAGCCTGACTCGGATCCGGACTCGGGTAGTGAAGTTCGACGGGGTTTAGTTCTCAGGAACCGAACCCGCTCATCTCTAGTTAATACATACAGTATATCCTGTACAGATTTATAACACTTTTGCTAGCCACTATAAAGAAGGTACCTTTCTATGAAGTTCACAACTTTTTAAAATATTAATAAGTCATCACTTAAAAGCAATGTAGAAGTAGAAAATGTTTAACTGGTTTGTAGCTGTCTTGCTTACAGATTTTAAAACATACAATTTCTATGCAGGACTTCTGTCTAAAGTCAGGATTGGGACTACCCATGCAAATGCTGTTCCCTGAAAAGAAACTATATCTTTGCCTCCATATTCTTGTGAGATCTTTAGCAAGTTACTTGCTGTTGTATTAGCACTGTTTCTGCTCCTGACGCTTACCAATAGTGCAGCTGAAGGAATGTTGAGCCTGCCATGTGTGAATTGGTAGTGCCCTATAGAAATAGGGACCCAACAACTACAAAAATAATTTTACCAAGATGTCCATGAAAAAAACACATCCCCCTCAAATGCCCAAACCTCTGCTTGAAGAAGAATAAATAAAAAAAGAACAGAACAGATCCTCTGGATGGCACCATGAGATCACCACTAATTATCTTGACTGATCTGGTCCTGCTCATGGACATAACATTTCCGGAATTCAGTCTCTAGGTCAACAAGACTTAGGTCGACAGTGTCTAGGTCAACCACTATTGATTGACAGTAACTAGGTCGACAGGGATTTTAGGTCGAGATGATCTCTACAGTATGTTAACATGTTCTAGGTCGAAAGGTCAAAATGTAATTTTTTTTTCTTTTTTTTAACTTTTTCATACTTTACAATCCATGTGGACTACGATTTGGAACGGTAACCTGTGCCGAGTGCAGCGTTAGCGGAGCGAGGTACCTTGCCCGAAGCATGGCGAGCGAAGCGAGCCATGCGAGGTGACACAGTGCACTAATTGGGGTTCCCGGTCACTGTACGGCGAAAATGACACAATTTAAAAAAAAAACCTCATGTCGACTTTTTGACCTGTGGACCTAGACCAGTGATGGCTAACCTTGACACTCCAGCTGTTGTTGAACTACACATCCCAGCATGCCCTGCATCAGTTTTAGCATGGCCAAACAGCAAAACTGTAGCAGGGCATGCTGGGATGTGTAGTTCAACAACAGCTGGAGTGTCAAGGTTAGCCATCACTGACCTAGACCATGTCGACCTAGAGACCCTGTCGACCCAGAATCCCTGTCGACCTACTTACTGTCGACCAATAGTGGTTGACCTAGACACTGTCGACCTAAGTGTGGTCGACCTTCAATACCATTTCCATCAGTCCCATTATTATTCGAACCCTGCTTGAAGTTACTACTTTAAGTTTCACATTTTCCGAATTGTACTTCATAAGTGAGACTCAGTCAGGTAAACTTTTAGTAATTGGCAAGAACTAATATGGAACCATAGCTTTGCCAACAGTAGTTTGATAAAGACAGTTATTAAGCAGGTGTGCATGATTACAAATCTGTTTCACCTGTACTAATTGGAGAGGTTAGGCTTCCTTGGAAGAGGATTTTTTTTAAAAACAAACAAACTTCTTTACCAAGTGCCTACATGCTGACACTGATCTGAAACAGCTGCACAGCAACGGTACTCCTGCTAGAAATGTAAATCTCTTCCTTATGTGATGCATAAAACAAGGCGTTTAGAAATATGGAATTGCTGGTACTACTAGGGAGGACTGTAAAATCCTCCCTAGAAAAAGTGGATTAGTAAGCATTAGTAGAAAACTGGAGAGCAGAATTATATACACAAAATTAATGCTTATTAATTAACCCTATGAGGAATTTGTTACAATTGAAATAAAAAAAATGATTAATATTAAAAATGAAACTTATGTCACCTCTACATCTTCTTTATGCTACTTTATCTCATTCAAAATGTGTGATACTAAAGCTTCATATAGTGATAACAACAAGAATTCTGTGACACGAGAACTAGTTAATAACATTCAAAGACATCAGCTGCAAAAACACCGGTGCTAACAGTTTATTGATCAACATCAGTGATATGGCGCAGACATCCTAGAATTATCACAGCATCAATGAATAAAGTCTAATTATATTTTTCTGAGTAAGCAAATCTACTATCATTTAAAGACACTCTCTAAGATTTACACTGCTTTTGCAAATTGCTATTTAAATTAGGGATGAGCAGGTTCGGATTTTGGAAATCCGAACCCCACAGAACACCCCCGATCCGAATCTGGAACTGAGTCCGGCTGGGTTTTCCTGCCATACTCGGTTCCCAGAACGAGCTAAAACGTCATTATCCTGGGGGTATATTTACTAAGATTCGTATTAGTGTCGATTTGGAGGGAGATTAAACACGAATGACATCGAATGTGTGAATTTGCAACTTTTTGAATTTTTTACGCCTCATTTACTACGCTGTCGTATTCTGCATTTTCGTGTATTCCGATGTCGATATCATTCGTAATTTTGGCCAGTGTTTTACGTGAGTGATTAGTAAAACACTGCCGAACTGGAGATACAATGTAGCGCATAGGCGCTCCATTGTATCCAATGGTGGGAACTTTGCGGTCTGCGGTAGACCACGAGGTTAAGTGGGGTCAACCACAAGAGTGACCCCACTTAACCTCGTGGTCTACCGCAGACCGCAAAGTTCCCACAATTGGATACAATGGAGCGCCTATGCGCTACATTGTATCTACAGTGCGCTGCCTGACTGACAGCTTAGGCGCGCACAGCCAATCAGGAGAGTGCCATGACGTGGTGCTCCTTGATTGGCTAAAGGGACACTCTTTGACAGCAGTCACGGGGGGTCCCGCCAGTCGGGGAAAGGGGTCCCATGTGTAAACATGGGACCCCTTTCAGTGCGTGGTCCGGGTTTTTCGTTTTTTTATTTTGCCAAGTACGTGCATTACAAACAGAAGAGGACCAATCTACACTGGATTGTTGTGAGTATAATTTTATTTACAGGTACCCCTGGATTCTACTGGAGAAGAGGACTGACTGCTTCGTGTCAACATAGGTAAGTATGTATGCAGAGGCGTCACCGGGTATGGTGACACCCGGTACGCGCCCCTGATCTCCTGCCGCGATCGCTGTAAAAAAGGGGCGTGACCTTGTACTTAGGGGGCGTGGCTTCACGAGGATCCCGGACTCGTCACTCTGGGGGCGTGCCCAGCATCTCCGGAGATGCTGGGCTTCCCCCAGAGCCAGTCTCCGTCCGCTGTCGGCTCCTCTTCTGTGACAGGAGCCGGGTGCTGTAGGAAACTTTCTCACTGCAGCACCTGGTTCCTGTCAGTGTGGAGGAGCTGACATTTGGTGTCACCCTCCTCCAGGCGTCACACCCGGGTGCGGGCCGCACCCCCCGCACCCGCCTTGTGACGCCACTGTATGTATGTATGTATGTATGTTGGTGTGCATTTATGTAATAAAGTTGTACTATCACGGTGTGTGTTTGTTTTTATTTGGGTATTTTTTTGTAGTAGAACTACAGATACCAGCAGGCCTGTTTTCACCCTGCATGCTGGTACTTGTGGTTCTCCAAGTACCAGCTTGCGGGGGATGCTTTCTGGGACTTGTAGTACTGCTACAAATAACAATATTCTTATTTTTACACAGAAGTCTATCAGCCCCCCATCCGCCACCCTTGGATGGGGGGGACAGCCTCGGGCTTCACCCCTGGCCCTTGGGTGGCTGGAGGGGGAGACCCCTTGATTTAAGGGGTCCCCACTCCTTCAGGGTACCCCAGCCAGGGGTGACTAGTTGGTGATTTAATGCCAGGGCCTCAGGGACCAATATAAAAGTGTCCCCCGGCAGTGGCATTATCTCTCTGACTAGTGGAGCCCGGTGCTGGTGTTAAAAATACGGGGGACCCCTACGTCTTTTCTCCCTCATATTTTTTGCACCAGAACCAGGCGCAGAGCCCGGTGCTGGTTGTTAAAATATGGGGGAACCCCTGTCAATTTTTCCCCGTAATTTAACAACCAGGACCGGCTCAAAGAGCCCGAGGCTGGTTATGCTTAGGAGGGGGACCCCACGCAATTTTTTTTCCTGATTTTTAACACTTTCACACCCCTTCCTACTGATTAACATGCACGGATCTCACTGATCCGTGCATGCCTATCAGAACACAGTAAAAAAAAGCTGGTCTATTTTAAAACTGCTTTTTTTACGATTTGTATTTTTTCACTGCAGTGTTTGGCTATTGCCGGCAGTGTTTGTGAATTCGAATTTTTAGTAAATTACCGAGCTGTATAAAATAACAGGCGTATTTGACCGATGGTGTATTCATTCGTATTCTTTTTTCTTTGCCTTCCAAAAAAATATGAATGCCCTCATCACTGCCAAGATTTCAGTTTAGTAAATTCCCGAGATGACACTTTGATGAAAAAACACCAACTCGGTCAAAATCGGGAGCTTAGTAAATATACCTCCTGGTGTTGGATTCTCATGACATCCAGACTTTGTATATTTCGTGCCTCCCGCCCCGCCATCTTCACTCCAGTCCTGGAGAATGTAGCGAGAGGACGTGTCTCCTCAGTGTCTGTGCGGGAAAGTGGCGTGGCGAGTGGGGTGGCGACTTGCTCTTTTGTATCATTCCAGTGGTGCTGTCTTATGCTGCATCAGTCCAGTGGTGGTGTGTTGTGCTGCATCAGTCCAGTCACAGTGGTGGTGTCCTGTGCTGCTGCTGCTGTATAAATCCAGTCCAGTGGACTGGACAGCCGTATAAGTCCAGCGGTACAGCCATATAAGTCCAGCGGTACTGCCGTATAAGTCCAGCGGTACAGCCGTATAAATCCAGCAGTACTACCATATAAGACCAGCGGCACTGCCGTATAAGTCCAGCGGTACAGCCGTATAAGTCCAGCGGTACTCAGTGGTGCCGAAAAAAGGGGGGGGGGTACAAATGAGCCGGGTCTAGGTCTGATGGAGGTGCCCAATGAGGGACCAGTGGGGGCCCCCTGTGTCCTCCCTCTTAACTGGCAGCAGCAGCTGCAGCTCTTCTCCTAAGTCCAGCACACGGTGCTGACAGCTGGGCTGGAGTGTGTAGTGATCTATCTAATTATCTATCTATCTATCTATCTATCTATCTATCTATCTATCTATCTATCTATCTATCATCTCTATCTCTGGCTGGATCTCTGTCCATAAATACTGCACAATTGCCCAGATGCCCTTAGTGGGATGACAGGTAGTATAAACAGAAATACTGTGGCACTCTCGGGATTTACAAATGTAACAATATATCCTGGCGATGACCACCAATGTGCAAGTCAACATTTCAGTTCATTCAACTGTAATCATGGTAAGTCCAGAAAGTTCTGTGGTATTTCTGCATATACTATACATGTGATTATATATATATATATATATGTATATAGATAGATAGATAGATAGATATGTGTGTGTGCATGTGTGTATACAGTGATTGCACTTACACCATACCCTCCAACTGTACCTTTTTGGCAGGTACAGTACCTTTTTTTTAGCATCTGTACTGATTTTTGACTTTCCAAACTTCCATTGAAAGTATAGGAAAGGTGCGTGACCACACACCCCTTTACCCATGACCATGCCCCTTTGCCTAATTTGTACCGATTTTTATGTGTAAAATGTTGGAGGGTATACTTACACGCTATAGCGCATCCTTTATCCCAAAATTACAATGGAGGATCCACTTTCACAAAATGATGGTGTTCCAGGGAATGCGCTCTGCAACCATTGTAGCTTTTAAGGGACTGACCCACCCTCCTAATAATGAACACTTTTGTCCCAACTTCTGGGAGGTTATGTCATGCTCCTGTGAGTGGGTACTTCTTGTGTGCTAGACATGCCCCCAATGTGGTGCAGCCATGCAACTAACAGGTTGTGGCCACATCTCCTGCTGGGGGGGGGGGGGGGGGGGGGCAGGAAGTTACTGTATCGGGGCCCTGGATTTCTCTTGGCGGCTCTGGCGGTACTGCCGTATAAGTCCAGTGGTGCTGTCCTGTGCTGTATATTATTTACTCTAAATAAAGGGGTTATTAATATTTAATCCAAATAATTTTTACAGGGTTTGCCCTGTGTGGTGTAGGGGTACGCTCTCCTGTGCTGCATATTATTATAACAACTTCAAATAAAAGGGTTATTATCCAAATATTTTTTACAGGCTTTGCCGTGTGTGTGTGGTTTAGGGGTACGCACTCCTGTGCCGCATATTGTTATATAACTCCAGAAAATAATGGAGAACAAAAATTTGGAGGATAAAATAGGGACATAGACAATGAAATGCCATCAACGTCGTCTGTCAAAAAAAAAAAAAAAAAAAAAGGGAAGTAAAGCTGAACCAGGTAATTATAGACCAGTTAGTCTTACATCTATAGTGGGAAAAGTATTGGAAGGTATTCTAAGAGATAGTATTCAGAAGTTCCTTGAAACCAATAAGGTCATTAAAAGGAATCAACATGGGTTTATGAAGGACAGATCCTGTCAAACCAACTTACTTGGCTTTTATGAAACAGTAAGCGCAAACCTAGATCAGGGTAAAGACGTGGATGTAATCTTTTTAGACTTTGCCAAAGCTTTCGATACTGTACCACACATGAGACTTATCTACAAGCTACAAGAATCAGGGCTAGGAAGCACAATATGCACTTGGGTCAAAAACTGGCTAGATAATAGGGAGCAGCGCGTTGTGGTTAATGGATCTTTTTCAACTTGGACTGAAGTGCTAAGTGGTGTGCCGCAAGGCTCAGTATTAGGACCGCTATTGTTCAATATTTTCATTAACGACCTAACAGAAGGTCTAGAGAGCATGGTGTCAATTTTTGCAGATGATACCAAATTGTGTAAGGCTATAAATACAGAGGAGGATGCCGAGTCTCTTCAGAACGACTTAGTTAAATTAGAAGCATGGGCAGCCAAATGGAGAATGCGCTTCAACACAGACAAGTGTAAGGTAATGCACTGTGGTAACAAGAACAAAAATTACACCTACCTACTAAATGGGGTAAAATTAGGGGATTCTGAACTGGAAAAGGACTTAGGTGTCCTCATAGATAGCAAGCTAAGCAGTAGTACCCAAAGTAGGACTGCAGCAAAGAAGGCTAATAAGATATTAGCATGCATAAAACGGGGTATTGATGCTAGGGGCGAGAGTATTATACTCCCGTTATATAAATCACTAGTGAGGCCACACCTTGAATACTGTGTACAATTCTGGGCACCGTACTACAAAAAGGATATCCTGGTGCTTGAAAAGGTACAGAGGAGGGCGACCAAACTAATTAAGGGCATGGAGACGATGGAATACAAGGAAAGGCTTGAAAGACTAGGCATGTTTACATTGGAAAAGCGGAGACTAAGAGGGGATATGATCAACATCTACAAATATATAAGGGGACAATACACAGAGCTTGCGCGGGACCTGTTTTTGGTTAGATCAACACAGAGGACTCGTGGACACTCGCTCAGGTTAGAGAAGAGGAGATTCCGCACAATACGGCGTAAAGGCTTTTTCACGGTAAGGACAATACGTGTTTGGAATGCCCTGCCCGAGGGAGTTGTAATGGTGGAATCTGTCAACACCTTTAAGAATGGGTTAGATAAATTCCTAATGGATAAGGATATCCAGGGGTATGGTGCATAGTCATGCATTATAGTTACTTTAAATAGGGATAAAATGCAACGGCTGACAGCAGCATCAGTCAGAAATTTTAGTCAAATCATCATGCATAGGAGACCACAAATAGGTTGAACTCGATGGACAATTGTCTTTTTTCAACCTCAGATACTATGTTACTATGTTACTAGATGCCCAATGTCATAGTAGAGGGCATGTAAGATCCAAAAAGCCAAAGTTCAGTAAAATTACCCCCCCAATTTTTTTTTCAATCGGCTGAGGAGAAACATAAACTTGCCAATATGCTATTTACGACACAGAGTGGCAAGGAACGGCTAAGGCCCTGGCCTATGTTCATGACTAGTGGTTCAGCTTCACATGACGATGAAAGCCCTCATCCTCCCGCTAGAAAAATGAAAATAGTTAAACTGGCAAAAGCACAGCAAAGAACTGTGCATTCTAAGTAGAGATGTGCGGCGGACACTTTTCATGTTTTGTGTTTTGGTTTTGGTTCTGGTTCCATGCTCGTGTTTTGGATCTGGATTGGTTTTGCCAAAACCACCCATTCGAGTTTTGGTTTTGGTTTTGGATCTGGATGATTTAAAAAAAAAACATAAAAACCGCTAAAATCACAGAATTTGGGGGTAATCTTGATCCTACGGTATTATTAACCTCAATAACATTCATTTCCACTCATTTCCACTCTATTCTGAACACTGAACACCTCACAATATTGTTTTTAGGCCAAAAGGTTGCACCGAGGGGCTGTATGACTAAGCTAAGCGACACAAGTGTGCAGCACAAACACCTGGTCGATCTAGGAGTGGCACTGCAATTGCTGACAGGATGGCACTTAAAAAAGAGGCCCCAAACAGCACATCATGCAAAAGAAGAAAAAGAGGTTCAATGAGGTAGCTGTATGACTAAGCTAAGTGACACAAGTGTGCAGCATAAACACCTGGCCCATCTAGGAGTGACACTGCAGTTGCAGATAGGATGGCACTTAAAAAAACTAGACCCCAAACAGCACATCATGCAAAGAAGAAAAAGAGGTGCAATGAGGTAGCTGTATGACTAAGCTAAGTGACACAAGTGTGCGGCACAAACAACATGGGACGTGCTGGAATTTGCCCAGATGTAATACACGCACAAAATTAGTGGCACAGGAGAGTGTACCCCTAAACCACACACACACACGGCAAAGCCTGTAAAATTAATTTAGATAATAATTACCCTTTTATTTGGAGCTATTATAATAAAATGCAGCACAGATGAGCTTACCCCTACACCACACAGGGCAAACCCTGTAGAAATGATTTGGATAATAATATAAGTAATGTATATAACCCTTTTATTTGTGGTAAATAATATACAGAACAGGACACCACCACTGGAATTATGGCAGCACAAGACACCAATAGTTGTACGGCAGTGTCAGACAGGATGGCACTTTAAAAAACTAGTCCCCAAACATCACATGATGCAAAGAAGAAAAAAAGGTGCAAGATAGAATTGTCTTTGGGCCCTCCCTCCCACCCACCCTTATGTTGTATAAACAGGACATGCACACTTTAACAAACCAATCTTTTCAGCGACAGGGTCTGCCACACGACTATGACTGAAATGACTGGTTTGTTTGGGCCCCCACCAAAAAAGAAGCAATCAATCTCTCCTTGCACAAACTGGCTCTACAGAGGCAAGATGTCGACCTCATCCTCATCCTCCGATTCCTCATCCCTTTCAGTGTGTACATCCTCCTCATCACAGAATATTAATTTGTCCCCACTGGAATCCACCATCACAGGTCCCTGTGTACTTTCTGTAGGCAATTGCTGGTCAAGGTCTTCCCAGAGGAATTTATAATTCATTTTGATGAACATCATCGTCTCCACATTTTGTGGAAGTAACCTCCTACGCCAATCGCTGACAAGGTTACCGGCTGCACTAAACACTCTTTCAGAGTACACACTGGAGGGGGGGGCAAATTAGGTAAAATAAAGCCAGTTTGTGCAAGGGCATCCAAATTGCCTCTTTCTCCTGCCAGTATACGTACGGACTGTCTGACATGCCTACTTGGATGCTGTCACTCATACAATCCTCCACCATTCTTTCAATGGTGACAGAATCATATGCAGTGACAGTAGACATGTCAGTAATCGTTGGCAGGTCCTTCAGTCCGGACCAGATGTCAGCACTCGCTCCTGACTGCGGTGCATCACTGCCAGCGGGTGGGCTAGGAAATCTTATCCTTTACCTCGCAGCCCCAGTTGCGGGAGAAAATGAAGGAGGAGCTGTTGACGGGTCACGTTCTGCTTGAGCTGACAATTTTCTCACCAGCAGGTCTTTGAACCTTTCCAGACTTTTGTCTGCCGGAGAGAGAGATACAATGTAGGCTTTAAACCTGGCCAAAATGTAGTGCTCTGATTTCGACAGATTGACCACCCTTGAATCCTGGCAATGCAAATGAAGGGCTCCATCCACAAGTCCCACATACTTTGCGGAATCGCTCCGTATTAGCTCCTCCTTCAATTTCTCCAGCTGCTTATGCAAAAGCCCGATGAGGGGAATGACCTGACTCAAGCTGGCAGTGTCTGAACTGACTTCACGTTGTCACGATCCGGGTATCTGGACGCCATTACTTACCCTTCAGATGCCTCCTAAGGCGGGCTCAGCGTTCCAGGACCAGATTCCGCTGTTCCTGAGTTTCCACATGCAGAGTGTCAGAGTGGTGTTTTCATCAGCCGCGGCCTCCGCTGTGCCCGCGTGGTTAAATGTGCATCTATCAGCCTGGCGTCTCCTGTCTCCGGTGGCCGGCGCCGCCATTACTGTTTCCCAGACCACATGGATTACAAACCAAACTTCCCTCCAAGTGTCTGCATGGGCGCAGCCATCTTGGATTCTGTCATCTGATCATTTCCACCAATCTGCTGTTTGTATTGTTGATTTGCATAATTGCCTAGCCAACCCCTTCCTTGCTGCAGGTATAAGTAAGCTGTGCCTGAGCAAGGAAGACGTCAGTGCTTTGGTTGTCAAACCTAGTTCCTGTTTGTCTCTCTTCTATGATTGTCTTCCAGGTTCCAGCTCCTGTCTCAAGACTTCCACCATAGAGACCCGCACCAGCATTCCACCTGCGGTGTAGCCTGACTCTCCAATCCATTGTGGATTCATCTGTTTCCAGCTACAACACTACCTGCTTCCAGCCTCAGCTTCCAGCAGAATACAGCTTCCCTTAAAGGGCCGGTGTCCTTTCTACACTTTACCACTCTCCACCGGAATTATTATTTCTCCGCTCTCAAGTTCTACATTTCAGTTCACATTTCATCGCTCCCAAAGTTCATTTATTATTTAACTGGTTCCAGCCAGTATCCACTCCGTGCTAACAACAGTCTGGTTCCAGCCAGTATCCACAGCAGCTGTTTTACCTTCAGCAACCCAGCTCTTCCTGGAACACCAGCTGGTACAATCCTGGGTTATCTCCATTGCTACAGCCGGGCCTGGTAAGGACTTTCCATCTAGAAGATCATAAGAACTATCTCACACTACCAGTGCCCTGTGGCTCCTGCCATGCTGTAGTACTCAGGAACTGTATTTATTCTTTGCTGACTTTTACGTTTTCCTTTATTGCTGCTGTGATGCGGAGTTGTCATAATAAACATCATTGACTTTTATCTAAGTTGTCGTGGTCACGCCTTCGGGCAGTTATTATTCATGTTACTTACATGTCCAGGGGTCTGATACAACCTCCCAGGTTCCGGTACATCTCAGCCCCTACAACTGAGGCTGCCTCCCGTCAGCTCAGGCCCTCAGTTGTGACAGTAAGCACTGACCTAATGAATCCAGCCGGAGACCAGGATCAAGCGGCCAGGCCGATGCAAGAACTGGCAGCCCGACTAGAACATCAGGAGGCTGCACAGGGCCACATCATCCGCTGTCTCCAGGATCTCTCTACTCGGCTGGATGGGATTCAGACCACTCTCCATGGATCAGGCGCGTCTGGTGCGTCAACCACAGTGACTCCAGCTATAACCCCACCCACCTTACCCATTCCTGCTCCACGTCTTCATCTTCCAACGCCAGCAAAATTTGACGGATCTCCAAGATTCTGCAGGGGATTTCTCAACCAGTGTGAGATTCAGTTTGAGCTACAACCTGGCAATTTCCCCAGTGACCGTACAAAAATTGCCTACATTATTTCTCTTCTCAGTGGCTCAGCCCTCGATTGGGCATCACCGTTATGGGAGAGGTCCGACACCCTGCTATCTTCTTACACTGCATTCGTGTCAACATTCAGGCGCATCTTCGACGAGCCAGGCCGGGTAACTTCAGCTTCGTCTGAGATTCTCCGTTTACGCCAGGGATCACGTACTGTAGGACAATATCTTATACAGTTCCAGATCCTGGCATCCGAACTGGCATGGAACGACGAGGCCCTGTATGCTGCATTCTGGCATGGTTTATCCGAGCGTATTAAAGATGAGTTAGCTACCAGAGACTTACCCTCCAAGTTAGATGAGTTAATCTCACTTTGTACGAAAGTTGACTTACGTTTCAGAGAGAGAGCAACTGAGCGTGGAAGATCATCTGCTCCAAAATCTTCTGCTCCTCCTCCTCGCCAACTGTCACCAACTAAAGATGAACCCATGCAAATTGGCCGTTCCCGTTTAACTCCTGCTGAGCGCCGAAGACGTCTCTCCGAGTTTCTCTGTTTGTACTGTGCAGCTCCGTCTCACACCATTAATGCCTGTCCCAAACGTCCGGGAAACTCCAAATCCTAGCTCGCCAAGGAGAGGGCCGGCTAGGAGTAATGATCTCCTCTCCATCTCCTCAAGATTGTAACCTCCCAGTCTCGCTTCAAGTTGCTCAACGTTATCAGAACGTCATTGCCCTCCTGGATTCCGGAGCAGCTGGGAACTTTATTACCGAAGCCTATGTTAAACGGTGGTCCCTACCCACCGAGAGACTTCCTTCGTCCTTTTCCTTAACTGCTGTGGATGGCAGTAAAATTTTTGATACAGTTATTTCTCTAAGGACTCTACCAGTTCGTCTGAGAGTGGGAGTTCTTCATTCCGAACTTATTTCACTTTTAGTGATTCCAAGAGCCACACATCCTGTGGTCCTGGGCCTTCCATGGCTCCGTCTTCACAATCCTACAATTGATTGGACGACTACGCAAATCCTGGCATGGGGTTCCTCCTGTACTAAGACATGTTTGTTTAAAGTGTTGCCTGTCTGTTCCTCCTCCCCCAGGTCGTCTGATGTTCCACCTCCTCCATATCAAGATTTCACGGATGTGTTCAGTAAAGCTTCTGCTGATATCCTTCCCCCTCATAGAGAATGGGACTGCCCGATTGATCTCGTTCCAGGGAAGGTTCCACCTCGAGGCCGAACTTATCCGTTGTCTCTCCCCGAGACGCATTCTATGGAGGAATACATAAAAGAGAACCTAGCAAAGGGGTTCATTCGACCTTCTTCTTCTCCAGCCGGCGCAGGCTTCTTTTTTGTAAAGAAGAAAGATGGTGGTCTGCGGCCGTGCATCGACTACAGAGGTTTGAACGACATTACCATCAAGAACCGCTATCCTTTACCCCTGATTACTGAGCTCTTTGACAGAGTTAGCGGAGCTACCATCTTTACAAAGCTGGACCTGAGAGGTGCATACAATCTCATCCGGATCCGTGAGGGTGACGAGTGGAAGACCGCATTTAACACCCGTGACGGACATTATGAGTACCTCGTCATGCCCTTCGGATTGAGCAATGCTCCAGCTGTCTTCCAGCATTTCGTCAATGAGATCTTCAGAGACATTCTATACCGTCATGTCGTGGTCTATCTAGATGATATCCTCATTTTTGCCAACAATTTAGAGGAACATCGTTTCTGGGTAAAGGAGGTTCTGTCCCGTCTCCGTGTCAATCATCTCTACTGCAAATTAGAGAAATGCGTCTTTGAAGTCAAGTCCATTCCGTTTCTAGGGTACATTGTGTCCGGTTCCGGACTAGAGATGGATCCTGAGAAACTACAAGCAATCCAGAATTGGCCAGTACCCTTAACCCTCAAAGGGGTCCAGAGGTTCTTAGGGTTCGCCAATTATTACCGAAAGTTTATACGAGACTTTTCCACCATTGTGGCGCCTATTACTGCTTTCACCAAGAAGGGTGCTAACCCGTCCAAGTGGTCTGAAGAAGCCATGCAAGCTTTTCATCTTTTAAAACAGAGGTTCATCTCTGCACCTGTCCTGAAACAGCCTGACGTCGACTCTCCTTTCATCTTAGAGGTGGATGCCTCCTCCGTTGGAGTAGGAGCGGTGTTATCTCAGAGGGCTAAAGATGGTCATTTACATCCTTGCAGTTTCTTCTCACGGAAGTTCTCCCCAGCGGAGCGCAACTATGCCATTGGCGACCAGGAGTTGCTAGCCATCAAGCTCGCTCTAGAGGAGTGGAGATATCTGTTGGAGGGAGCTTCTCATTCAATCACCATCCTTACAGACCACAAGAACCTTCTATATCTAAAAGGCGCACAATGTCTCAACCCTCGTCAGGCCAGATGGGCACTTTTCTTTTCCAGGTTCGACTTTAAACTCCAGTTCTGTCCGGGCTCTCAGAATCGCAAGGCCGATGCCCTTTCCCGCTCATGGGAGCAAGAAAATGAGTCAGAGTCTTCAGACAAGCATCCTATTATAAATCCGTTGGCATTCTCCACGGTAGGGATGGACTCTACGCCCCCATCAGGGAAAAGTTTTGTGAAGCCGACACTAAGGAAGAAGCTCATGCATTGGGCCCATGCTTCCCGTTTTGCCGGACATACAGGTATCCAAAAAACCCTGGAGTTTATCTCTAGGTCCTATTGGTGGCCAACTCTGAAAAAGGACGTTTTGGAGTTTATTGCATCTTGCCCAAAGTGTGCTCAACATAAAGTATCCCGCCAGTCGCCTGCGGGGCAACTGGTTCCACTATCTGTTCCCCGTCGACCATGGACCCATTTGTCGATGGATTTTATTACAGATTTGCCCATGTGCAACAAGTTCAATACCATTTGGGTGGTAGTTGACCGGTTCACCAAGATGGCACACTTCATTCCTCTCACCGGTCTTCCGTCAGCTTCCAAGTTGGCTCAAGTATTCATACAAGAGATCTTCCGACTCCACGGTCTTCCAGAAGAAATTATCTCAGATCGAGGAGTTCAATTCACAGCCAAATTCTGGCGAAGTTTATGTCAAGTCCTCCAAGTCAAGTTAAAGTTTTCCACGGCTTACCATCCTCAGACCAATGGTCAAACTGAGAGGGTGAATCAGGACTTGGAGGCCTTCCTCCGCATCTATGTGTCCTCCTCTCAAGATGACTGGGTTCAATTACTTCCCTGGGCCGAGTTCTGTCATAACAACCAGTATCATTCTTCATCTTCTTCAACACCATTCTTCACCAACTTTGGATTCCACCCTAAAGTCCCTGAGTTCCAACCGCTTCCAGCAACTTCTGTTCCCGCAGTGGATATCACCTTGCATCAGTTTGCCAATATCTGGAAGAGCGTACGATCAGCTCTGCTCAAGGCATCGTTCAGGTACAAGAAGTTTGCGGATAAGAAGCGTCGAGCAGTTCCTGCTCTCAAGGTGGGTGATCGGGTATGGTTATCCACGAAGAATTTGAGGTTAAGAGTTCCCAGTATGAAGTTTGCACCTCGCTACATCGGTCCTTTTAAAATTGATCAAGTCATCAATCCTGTTGCTTACAGACTCCAGTTACCTCCCTTCTTAAAAATACCCAGGACATTCCATGTTTCCCTATTGAAACCACTAATCTTGAATCGGTTTCATTCCTCACTTCCACCAACTCCGAAAGTCCAAACTCAACGAGGCGTTGAGTATGAAGTGGCCAAGATCCTGGACTCACGTCACCGTTACGGTCAACTTCAGTATCTCATTGACTGGAAGGGCTATGGTCCTGAAGAACGCTCTTGGACCAATGCCTCTGACGTCCATGCTCCTGCCTTGGTCCGAAATTTCCACGCAAAGTTTCCTTTAAAGCCTAAGAAGTGTCCTGGGGCCACTCCTAAAGGGGGGGTGCTGTCACGATCCGGGTATCTGGACGCCATTACTTACCCTTCAGATGCCTCCTAAGGCGGGCTCAGCGTTCCAGGACCAGATTCCGCTGTTCCTGAGTTTCCACATGCAGAGTGTCAGAGTGGTGTTTTCATCAGCCGCGGCCTCCGCTGTGCCCGCGTGGTTAAATGTGCATCTATCAGCCTGGCGTCTCCTGTCTCCGGTGGCCGGCGCCGCCATTACTGTTTCCCAGACCACATGGATTACAAACCAAACTTCCCTCCAAGTGTCTGCATGGGCGCAGCCATCTTGGATTCTGTCATCTGATCATTTCCACCAATCTGCTGTTTGTATTGTTGATTTGCATAATTGCCTAGCCAACCCCTTCCTTGCTGCAGGTATAAGTAAGCTGTGCCTGAGCAAGGAAGACGTCAGTGCTTTGGTTGTCAAACCTAGTTCCTGTTTGTCTCTCTTCTATGATTGTCTTCCAGGTTCCAGCTCCTGTCTCAAGACTTCCACCATAGAGACCCGCACCAGCATTCCACCTGCGGTGTAGCCTGACTCTCCAATCCATTGTGGATTCATCTGTTTCCAGCTACAACACTACCTGCTTCCAGCCTCAGCTTCCAGCAGAATACAGCTTCCCTTAAAGGGCCGGTGTCCTTTCTACACTTTACCACTCTCCACCGGAATTATTATTTCTCCGCTCTCAAGTTCTACATTTCAGTTCACATTTCATCGCTCCCAAAGTTCATTTATTATTTAACTGGTTCCAGCCAGTATCCACTCCGTGCTAACAACAGTCTGGTTCCAGCCAGTATCCACAGCAGCTGTTTTACCTTCAGCAACCCAGCTCTTCCTGGAACACCAGCTGGTACAATCCTGGGTTATCTCCATTGCTACAGCCGGGCCTGGTAAGGACTTTCCATCTAGAAGATCATAAGAACTATCTCACACTACCAGTGCCCTGTGGCTCCTGCCATGCTGTAGTACTCAGGAACTGTATTTATTCTTTGCTGACTTTTACGTTTTCCTTTATTGCTGCTGTGATGCGGAGTTGTCATAATAAACATCATTGACTTTTATCTAAGTTGTCGTGGTCACGCCTTCGGGCAGTTATTATTCATGTTACTTACATGTCCAGGGGTCTGATACAACCTCCCAGGTTCCGGTACATCTCAGCCCCTACAACTGAGGCTGCCTCCCGTCAGCTCAGGCCCTCAGTTGTGACACACGTGTGGCAAGTTCGAAGGGTTGAAGAACCTTGCACAAGATGGAAATCATTCTCCACTGCGCTTGAGTCAGATGCATTCCCCCTCCTTTGCCTATATCATAGGTGGATATAAAGGCTTGAATAGCCATTTACTGCTCCTCCATCCTCTGAAGCATATAGAGTGTTGAATTCCACCTCAATACCACCTCTTCAGATGATGGCAGGGCAGGTTCAGGAGTGTTTGCTGGCGCTTTAGTCTTCAGCACGCAGTCGCTGAATGTCTAAGTGTCCCGAAATTTTTCGGGCCACCGACAGCATCTCCTACATGCCCCTGTCATTTTTCAAAAAATTCTGCACCATCAAATTAATTGTATGTGCAAAACATGGGATGTGCTGGAATTTGCCCAGATGTAATGCACGCACAATATTAGTGGCGTTGTCCGATATCACAAATCCCCAGGAGAGTCTAAGTGGGGTAAGCCATTGTGCGATGATGTCCCTCAGTTTCCGTAAGAGGTTGTCAGCGGTGTCCCTGTTACGGAAAGCGGTGATACATAGCATAGCCTGCCTAGGAACGAGTTGGCGTTTGCGAAAGGCTGCTACTGGTGCCGCTGCTGTTGTTGCTACGGGAGGCAATACATCTACCCAGTTGGCTGTCACAGTCATATAGTCCTTAGTCTGCCCTGTTCCACTTGTCCACATATCCATGGTTAAGTGGACAGTGGGTACAACTGCATTTTTTAGGACACTGAGGAAACTTTTTCTGACGTCTCTGTACATTCTCGGTATCGCCTGCTACGTGAAATTGTATTTAGATGGGATTTGGTACCAGGGACACACTACCTCCATCAATTCTCTAAGTCCCACTGAACTAATGGTGGATACCGGACGCACGCCTAACACCAACATAGTTGTCAAGGCCTCAGTTATCCGCTTTGAAACAGGATGACTGCAGTCATATTTCATCTTCCTCGCAAAGGACTGTTGGACAGTCAATTGCTTAGTTGAAGTACTACAAGTGGTCTTCCGAATTCCCATCTGGGATGACGATTGACTCCCATTAGCAACAACAGCAGTGGCAGCAACAGCAACAGTAGGATCCTCCAGAGGAATCCCGGTTAGGAGAGGATTCCTCAGTCTTGCCAGTGACATGGCCTGCAGGACTGTTGACATTCCTGACTGAGGAGGAAGTTGACTTTGAGGGAGTTGGTGGTGTGGATTTTTTTTTGTATTTTGCCCAAGCATTACAATGGGCTAATTCATCCCACAGACAACATCTGTCTCCCCCGGTGCCTGATTTAAAAAACACATCACCATCAGAATCCTCATCGTCAACTTCCTCCTCAGCTCCTTCCACCATTTGCACGCCCTCTGCAAGTGCTGGAAGGAGCAGCCACAGTCCAGTTTCTGATATTCAAATTGAAGATGTCACTATTGAAGTACACCAGGAGGAGGATATGGGTGTAGCTGGTGCTGAGGAGGACATTGATGAGGATGATTCTGATGGTGATGTGGTTTATTTAAATCAGGCACCGGGGGAGACAGTTGACTAAACCTGGGCAGAAGACAAAAAAAATCCACCTCTTCGGTCTGGAATTATTTCTATCCAAATCCGGACAACTACTGTCTTGCCATGTGTTCCTTATGTAAAGGTGTAATAAGTAGGGGTAAGGACATTAACCACCTAGGAACATCATCCCTTATACTTCACTTGCAGTGCGTTCATAAAAAGTCACTGTCAAGTTCAGAAACTGTGGCTAAGTCCATAAGCAGTCCAGGGACACATAAATCCCTTTGTTCTGTTGTATCCAAGCACCTGCAAACCACACCAGCAACTCCCTTCTCGTCAATTTCCTCCTCAATCAGGATCGTAAGTAGTCCTACAGGCCATGTCACTTGCATGACTGACTCCTTTCCTATCCGGGATTCCTTCGGAGGATCCTGCATTGCTACGCCTACTGCTGCCACTGCTGCTGTTGCTGCTGGGAGTCGTTCATCATCCCGGAGAGGAAGTTGGAACACCACTGCTTCTTTCACTAAGCAATTGACCGTCCAACAGTCCTTTGCGAGGAGGATGAAGTACGACAGCAGTCATCCTGTTGCAAAGCGGATAACTGAGGCCTTGACAGCTATGGTGGTGTTAGACGTCCGTCCGGTATCCACCACTAGTGCAGTGGGATTTAGACAATTAATTGTAGGCAGGGCTGGATTAACAATGGGGCTGATGGAGCTGCAGCTCCAGGTCCCCCATCAACATAGGCCCACCACACATAGGATCTATATAATACGTTCTGCTGGAGACAGGAAAAAAAATTCTAGCTTCAAACGGCCACTTGAGGCCCGCCCATTCACACCGCAAGTGATCTCCCCCTTGCCAGCTGGCCGGAAGCTGGTCTCAGTGCAGCGGCAGACTGCGGCACAGTAGAAGAATTCACAGGTCCTCCCTGCGCCTCACAGTTTCCTTGCTCCTCCTCCCCTCAGTGCTATGCAGCATGTGATGATAAAAAAGAGCTGCAGCGTGGCTGACACACCAGCACTAGACGCATCTGCACTCTTAACTCCATGAAGGCGGCCCCTGTGTTTGTGACAGGGCAGGCTGCTGCTTATCTGGGATGACCTGCTGGCTGCTGTTGCTGCTGCTATTCAGGTAAGGAGAGTCTGTGTCCTACAGCCTGAGTCTCAGAGCAGTGCCTCCTTGTGTGGGTGCACCACCACTGATCACAGACTTTAATAATTCAATTGTTTTGCTTGTGATATGTATGTGTAATTTATTAGTATGGTGGAGTTAATAATTTAGTTTAATAGGGGTGGACGTCTCGGTCCTTTTATACTTTAATGTACTGGGGGTAGGGGACTGGGCTACTAATGTATTGATACAGTATATGGAGGGTTAATAATGGAATATGATGCAAGTGAGAGAAGTGCTATTGATTTATTGAAATGATGAGGGTTAATTATTTAGTGTAATGGGGGGGGTGAATGGATGGGCTGTTCATTTAATGCTGTGGTAGTGGGGCAATCATCTAATGTAATAGTGGTTGGGCACTGGGCAATTAATGTGTGCCCTGCATAGGGAGGGGGAGTCAAAGGCATCGTATGGGTACGGGTAGTGGGAAGGTATGCTCCCGCTACCCGTAGTTGCATGTAGTTTTCCACAGCGGCATACGCCAGTAATGTGGTGTGGGAAGATAGCGCAGTAATGTGGTGTGGGAAGATAGCGCAGTAATGTGGTGTGGGAAGATAGCGCAGTAATGTGGTGTGGGGAGATAGCGCAGTAATGTGGTGTGGGAAGGTAGTGCAGTAATGTGGTGTGGGAAGATAGCACAGTAATGTGGTGTGGGAAGATAGCGCAGTAATGTGGTGTGGGAAGATAGCGCAGTAATGTGGTGTGGGAAGATAGCGCAGTAATGTGGTGTGGGAAGATAGCGCAGTAATGTAGTGTGGGAAGATAGCGCAGTAATGTGGTGTGGGGAGATAGCGCAGTAATGTGGTGTGGGAAGGTAGTGCAGTAATGTGGTGTGGGAAGATAGCACAGTAATGTGGTGTGGGAAGGTAGCGCAGTAATGTGGTGTGGGAAGGTAGTGCAGTAATGTAGTAAGGGAAGGTAGTACAGTAATGTGGTACGGGAAAGTAGTGCAGCAATGTGGTACGGGAATTTAGTGCAGTAATGTGGTGTGGGAAGATAGTGCAGTAATGTGGTACGGGAAGGTAGCGCAGTAATGTGGTGTAGGAAGGTACTGCAAGGTAGTGCAGTACGGTGGTGTGGTAAGGTAGTGCAGTATGGTGGTGTGGGAAGGTAGTGCAGTAATGTGGTGTGGGAAGATAGTGCAAGGTAGCGCAGTATGGTGGTGCGGGAAGGTAGCGCAGTACGGTGGTGTGGGAAGTTAATGAAGCAATGTGGTGTGGGAAGGTAGCGCAGTACAGTGATGTGGGAAGGTAGCGCACTAATGTAGTATGAGAAGGTAGCACGGTAATGTGGTGTGGCAAGGTAGCGCAGTAATGTGGTGCGGCAAGGTAGTGCAGTAGTGTGGTGCGGGAAGGTAGTGCAGTAATGTGGTGTTGGATGGTAATGCAGTATGGTGGTGAGGGAAGATAGCGCAGTAATGTGCTGTGGGAAGATAGCACAGTAATGTGCTGCGAGAAGGTAGTACAGTACTGTGGTGTGGGAAGATAGTGCAGTAATGTGGTGTGGGAAGGTAGTGCAGTACGGTGGAGTGCGAAGGTAATGCAGCAATGTGGTGTGGGAAGGAAGAGCAGTAATGTGGTGTGGGACAGTAGCACAGTAATGTGGTGTGGGAAGGTAGCGCATAATGTGGTGTGGGAAGGTAGCGTAGTAATGTGGTGTGGGAAGATAGCGCAGTAATGTGATGTGGGAAGATAGCGCAGTAATGTGGTGTGGCAAGGTAGCGCAGTAATGTGGTGCGGCAAGGTAGCGCAGTAGTGTGGTGCGGGAAGGTAGCGCAGTAATGTGGTGTGGGAAGGTAGCGCAGTAATGTGGTGTGGGAAGGTAGCGCAGTAATGTGGTGTGGGAAGGTAGCGCAATAGTGTGGTGTGGGAGGATAGCGCAGTAATGTGATGTGAGAAGGTAGCATAGTAATTGTAGTAATGTGATGTGGGAAGGTAACGCAGTAATGTGGTGTGGGAAGGTAGTGCAGTACGGTGGTGTTGGAAAGTAGTGAGGTAATGTGGTGTGGGTAGGTATGTGTAGTGCGGGAATGTAGTCTGGATAGGTAGTGCAGTGAAATAGTGTGGGGAGGTAGCCTAGTGATATACTGCAGAGATGTAGTGCAGTGATGTGGTGTGAATGAGTATTATAGTGATATAATGTAGGGAAGTACTGTTACACAGTAATATAAAGTAGGGAGGTAGTTAGAGATGAGCGGGTTTGGTTCTCCGAGATCCGACCCCCCCCCCCCCCGAACTTCACGTGGTGTACACGGGTCTGAGTCAGGCTCGGTTCTTCCAGCTTGACTCGGTAAACCCGAACGAGGCAAAACGTCATCATCCAACTGTCGGATTCTCACGAGATTCGGATTCCATATAAAGAGCCGAGCGTCACCTCCATTTTTACTCGTGCATTGTCAAGATAGCGAGAGGACGTGGCTACATTCACTGAGTGGAAAGCTCAATATCAGCTCAATATCAGTGCTCATTATCTGTGCTGCATTGTGGTGACCAGTATACTACAGTACAATAATTCAGTGCTGTTCTCGCTGCCCAGTGTCAGTTCTAGTATCCTCATCAGTGCTCATTGTCTTGCTGCTGCATTGTGGTGACCAGTATATTACAGTACAATAGTCCAGTGCTGTTCTCGCTGCCCAGTGTCAGTTCTAGTATCCTCATCCGTGCTCATTATCTGTGCTGCACTGTGGTGACCAGTATACTACAGAACAAAAGTCCAGTGCTGTTCTCGCTGCCCAGTGTCAGTTCTAGTATCCTCATCAGTGCTCATTGTCTTGCTGCTGCATTGTGGTGACCAGTATACTACAGTACAATAGTCCAGTGCTGTTCTCGCTGACCAGTGTCAGTTCTAGTATCCTCATCAGTGCTCATTGTCTTGCTGCTGCATTGTGGTGACCAGTATATTACAGTACAATAGTCCAGTGCTGTTCTCGCTGACCAGTGTCAGTTCTAGTATCCTCATCCGTGCTCATTATCTGTGCTGCATTGTGGTGACCAGTATACTACAGTACAATAGTCCAGTGCTGTTCTCGCTGCCCAGTGTCAGTTCTAGTATCCTCATCAATGCTCATTGTCTTGCTGCTGCATTGTGGTGACCAGCATACTACAGTACAATAGTCCAGTGCTGTTCTCGCTGCCCAGTGTCAGTTCTAGTTTCCTCATCAGTGCTCATTGTCTGTGCTGCATTGTGGTGACCAGTATATTACAGTACAATAGTCCCGTGCTGTTCTCGCTGCCCAGTGTCAGTTCTAGTATCGTCATCAATGCTCATTATCTGTGCTGCATTGTGGTGACCAGTATACTACAGTACAATAGTCCAGGGCTGTTCTCGCTGCCCAGTGTCAGTTCTAGTATCCTCATCAGTGCTCATTGTCTTGCTGCTGCATTGTGGTGACCAGTATATTACAGTACAATAGTCCAGTGCTGTTCTCACTGCCCAGTATCAGTTCTAGTATTCTCATCAGTGCTCATTGTCTTGCTGCTGCATTGTGGTGACCAGTATACTACAGTACAATAGTCCAGTGCTGATCACGCTGCCCAGTGTCAGTTCTAGTATCCTCATCAGTGCTCACTATCTGTGTTGCATTGTGGTGACCAGTATACTACAGTACAATAGTCTAGTGCTGTTCTCGCTGCCCTGTGTCAGTTCTAGTATCCTCATCAATGCTCATTGTTTTGCTGCTGCATTGTGGTGACCAGTATATTACAGAACAAAAGTCCAGTGCTGTTCTCGCTGCCCAGTGTCAGTTCTAGTATCCTCATCAGTGCTCATTGTCTTGCTGCTGAATTGTGGTGACCAGCATACTACAGTACAATAGTCCAGTGCTGTTCTCGCTGCCCAGTGTCAGTTCTAGTATCCTCATCAGTGCTCATTGTCTATGCTGCATTGTGGTGACCAGTATATTACAGTACAATAGTCCAGTGCTGTTCTCGCTGCCCAGTGTCATTTCTAGTATCGTCATCAATGCTCATTATCTGTGCTGCATTGTGGTGACCAGTATACTACAGTACAATAGTCCAGGGCTGTTCTCGCTGCCCAGTGTCAGTTCTAGTATCCTCATCAGTGCTCATTGTCTTGCTGCTGCATTGTGGTGACCAGTATACTACAGTACAATAGTCCAGTGCTGTTCTCGCTGCCCAGTGTCAGTTCTAGTATCCTCATCAGTGCTCATTGTCTTGCTGCTGCATTGTGGTGACCAGTATATTACAGTACAATAGTCCAGTGCTGTTCTCACTGCCCAGTGTCAGTTCTAGTATTCTCATCAGTGCTCATTGTCTTGCTGCTGCATTGTGGTAACTAGTATACTACAGTACAATAGTCCAGTGCTGATCACGCTGCCCAGTGTCAGTTCTAGTATCCTCATCAGTGCTCATTATCTGTGCTGCATTGTGGTGACCAGTATGCTACAATACAATAGTCCAGTGCTGTTCTCGCTGCCCAGTGTCAGTTCAAGTATCCTCATCAATGCTCATTATCTGTGCTGCATTGTGGTGACCAGTATACTACAGTATAATAGTCCAGTGCTGTTCTCGCTGCCCAGTGTCAGTTCTAGTATCCTCATTAGTGCTCATTGTCTTTCTGCTGCATTGTGGTGACCAGTATATGACAGTACAATAGTCCAGTGCTATTCTCGCTGCCCAGTGTCAGTTCTAGTATCCTCATCAGTGCTCATTGTCTTGCTGCTGCATTGTGGTGATCAGTAAACTACAGTACAATAGTCTAGTGCTGTTCTCGCTGCCATGTGTTAGATCTAGTATACTCATCAGGGCTAATTATCTGTGCTGCATTGTGGTGACCAGTATATTACAGTACAATAGTCCAGTGCTGTTCTCACTACCCAGTGTCAGTTCTAGTTTCTTTATCAGTGCTCATTGTCTTGCTGCTGCATTGTGGTGACCAGTATATTACAGTACAATAGTCCAGTGCTGTTCTCGCTGCCCGGTATTAGTTCTAGTATCCTCATCAGTGCTCATTATCTGTGCTGCATTGTGGTGACCAGCATACTACAGTACAATAGTCCAGTGCTGTTCTCACTGCCCAGTGTCAGTTCTAGTATCCTCATCAATACTCATTATCTGTGCTGCATTGTGGTGACCAGTATACTACAGTACAATAGTCCAGTACTATTCTTGCTGCCCAGTGTCAGTTCTAGTATCCTCATCAGTGCTCATTCTCTTGCTGCTGCATTGTGGTGACCAGTATACTACAGTACAATAGTCCAGTGCTGTTCTCGCTGCCCAGTGTCAGTTCTAGTATCCTCATCAGTGCTCATTATCTGTGCTGCATTGTGGTGACCAGTATATTACTGTACAATAGTCCTGTCACAACTGAGGGTTGGAGACCCTGACTAGGAGCCTCAGCTGTAGGGGCTGACGGGTACTTGAACTTAGGAGGAGCCATGGGACTCCAGGACATGCGTAAAGACAGTAGCAAGGATGCCCGAAGGCATGACCACGACAACTGGAAATATCTTTCAGTGATTTTATTAAATGAAAAGTCAGAAAACGTGAAAAAACAATAGAAAGTCACAAGTGGAAATTTAGGTGTGCAACTGGTTAATACCAGTTACCTGGAATGTAGAGAAAAGTTCTGTAAACTGTAAATGAAGCTAGGGTTCGCTGGAAAATTGAAATAGAAGCTGGAGTGCGCTGGAAAGCTGTAGTTGTTGAAGAGTGGCTGCTGGAAAGCCGGAATACAGACACAGGTGAGTAAGGTGATGTTGTAGAGGGTTAATCACAGAGGTGTCGTGTTACACCACAGAGTGTAACACAGAGGAGTCAGGCTTGAATGCAGGAGAGTTCACTGGAGAATCTGTAGAAGACTGCACACAGGAACCACTGGAGACAAATGAAGCACTGCAGAGAAAGTCCATGGAAGAACTGCTCACTGGAAACACTGAAGACCATTGAAGCACTGACATCCTTCAGTGCTGGGACAGGCTATTTAAACCCACAGGTTAGCAGGGATTGGTGGGCAATTAACCAGAGACCAGATTGCAGCTGCTGTGTAATCAGGCTGGGAGCAGAGTGCAGCTGATTTGCTGAAAAGTAACATGTGATGAAAACAAACATGGCTGCGCCCATGTTTGAACTTGGAGGGAAAGACTGTTTGTAACTTGCATGTGAGTTTTAACCATGAAGCTGCCAGAATCACAGTAAACAGATTTGAGACAATGAGATGCAGCATGCTGCACACAGACAGCACAGATGGAATCCAGGCTTGGAACACTGGGACAGTCTCAGGAGGCATTTGGAAGGTAAATAGTGATAAGGAATTACCTGGATCGTGACAGTACCCTCCCCTTTAGGAGTGGCCCCAGGACACTTCTTAGGCTTGAGGAGGAAATCTGGCGTGGAAAGCCTGAAGCAACTGGATTGCTAGAAGTCCTCCCAATCTTCTTCATCTGAAAGGACTGAGGAATAACCTGTAGAAGGTCCCTTTCCTGGATTAGAAGTACGAGAAAATCGTGCTTTTGAAGCTAGCACTCCACTAAGTCTTAAATTAAATCTTCTTCTAGAACGAGGACTTTTCATACAGAGACCTGTAGAACTTTTTGGTAATTCTGGAACCTCTTCATGCGTGAAAGCATAACAGGAAAGAGCAGGACCTCCCATAATGTAGCTTGAGTCATCAACAAATTCACCTTCGGAACCTGAATTGAATCCTGATGAACTTGAACTGGCTGGAACCATAGGAGTCTTTGGACTAACGGATAGGACTTGATTAGATTCGAAGGTGCTGGAATCAGCTGGAACTGAAGGAGGCTTACTGGAATCGGCTGGAACCGAAGGAGTCAGAATCCGGTTGGAACCGGAATGAGTGGTATCCAAATGTTCAGTTAGACCATCCTGGACCTGGTCCATGCTGGATGCCAACAGGGTGGTGCTCTCTGAAAACGGCAAACAGGAGTTCATAACTGCATCTGTAGCACAAAAATTTCCATCTGGGAACTTGGCTCTGGATACTTCCCTTGGGGCTGAAATTTCGGTGACCCCTCCTGGGGTTGACGAATCAGACACCTCTCTCAGGGTTGTTTTCTCCAGCACCCCTCCTGGGGTTAACAGATCAGAAACTCCTTTTTGAGAAGACTCATATGCCCCTAGTAGAGCTTGAACATTGGATACCTTTCCTGGAGCTGTAGAAACAGACGCCCCGTCTTGGACTGCGGAATTGGATTTCCCTTTGGTGAAGAAAGTCTCATTAAATCTCTTTTGTTTCCCGGAATTGGAAATGGGGCTCCTGGACACAGGACCCCAATTGTAGAATTGGGTTTTTCTTTGATCAACTTTTATATTTTTCTTGACCGGCTCAGAAGGAGCTGGAGATTCCACATAGGAAGGTTTGTAACTATGAATGCTGTGATGTGGAGATCTATCCCACTTCCTCGGCTTACGGAGAGAACAGTCTTTAATAAAGTGATCAGAACCCCCACAGTAGAAGCAGAGTTGAAACTGCATGCGACGCTTGCGTTCCTCTTCAGAAAGTCTAGACCGTGGCTTACTCCGGAACTTATCTTTACTTGGAGCAAGGGGAAACGACTTGGACATAGAGAGATTGGCAGCTGTTGCATCTGAGTTCTCAGCAGACTGTGGGAAGGCTTTCATGGAGACGGGAGCAGAAATAATAGGAGTATCACAGAGACACTTTGAAATAACTGGAACGATGCTAGAAAGAAGGTCTTGTAACTGAACCAACAGTTGACTGAGAGTCAGGACACTGGATGCCCCTGAACCATTAAGGGTTACTTGGATTCCATCCAGCCGGGTGGAAAGGCCCTGGAGACAGCGAAAAACTTGACCCTGTGCAGCCTCCAGAAGTTCTAAGCGTGCTGCAAGTCGTTGCATCGGGTTAAACGCTTGGGCCTGGTCTCCGGCCAGATCCATTAGGTCAGTGCTTACTGTCACAACTGAGGGTTGGAGACCCTGACTGGGAGCCTCAGCTGTAGGAGCTGACGGGTACTTGAACTTAGGAGGAGCCATGGGACTCCTGGACATGCGTAAAGACAGTAGCAAGGATGCCCGAAGGCGTGACCACGACAACTGGAAATATCTTTCAGTGATTTTATTAAATGAAAAGTCAGAAAACGTGAAAAAACAATAGAAAGTCACAAGTGGAAATTTAGGTGTGCAACTGGTTAATACCAGTAACCTGGAATGTAGAGAAAAGTTCTGTAAACTGTAAATGAAGCTAGGGTTCGCTGGAAAATTGAAATAGAAGCTGGAGTGCGCTGGAAAACTGTAGTTGTTGAAGAGTGGCTGCTGGAAAGCCGGAATACAGACACAGGTGAGTAAGGTGATGTTGTAGAGGGTTAATCACAGAGGTGTCGTGTTACACCACAGAGTGTAACACAGAGGAGTCAGGCTTGAATGCAGGAGAGTTCACTGGAGAATCTGTAGAAGACTGCACACAGGAACCACTGGAGACAAATGAAGCACTGCAGAGAAAGTCCATGGAAGAACTGCTCACTGGAAACACTGAAGACCATTGAAGCACTGACATCCTTCAGTGCTGGGACAGGCTATTTAAACCCACAGGTTAGCAGGGATTGGTGGGCAATTAACCAGAGACCAGATAGCAGCTGCTGTGTAATCAGGCTGGGAGCAGAGTGCAGCTGATTGGCTGAAAAGTAACATGTGATGAAAACAAACATGGCTGCGCCCATGTTTGAACTTGGAGGGAAAGACTGTTTGTAACTTGCATGTGAGTTTTAACCATGAAGCTGCCAGAATCACAGTAAACAGATTTGAGACAATGAGATGCAGCATGCTGCACACAGACAGCACAGATGGAATCCAGGCTTGGAACACTGGGACAGTCTCAGGAGGCATTTGGAAGGTAAATAGTGATAAGGAATTACCTGGATCGTGACAAGTCCAGTGCTTTTCTCACTGCCCAGTGTCAGTTCTAGTATCCTCATCAGTGCTCATTGTCTTGCTGCTGCATTGTGGTGACCAGTATACCACAGTACAATAGTCCAGTGCTGTTCTCGCTGCCTAGTGTCAGTTCTAGTAGTCAGTTCTAGTATCCTCATCAGTGCTCATTGTCTTGCTGCTGCATTGTGGTGAACAGTTTACTACAGTACAATAGTCCAGTGCTGTTCTCACTGCCCAGTGTCAGTTCTAGTATCCTCATCAGTGCACATTATCTGTGCTGCATTGTGGTGACCAGTATACTACAGTACAATAGTCCAGTGCTGTTCTCGCTGCCCAGTGTCAGTTCTAGTATCCTCATCAGTGCTCATTGCCTTGCTGCTGCATTGTGGTGACCAGTAAACTACAGTACATTACTAAAAGTCCAGTGTCTTGTGCTGCATCTAGCTGCTGTAGGGTGCTGTGGTAGTGTCCTGTCACTGTGCATATGTCATCATCATTCCAGTCACAGTGGTATCTGTTATCTGTCTAGTGGTATCTAATTCCAGACATTACTGCCGTCTAATTCCATATATTTTACTGGCATATAATTCCACACATTAAAAAATGGAGAACAAAAATTTGGATGGTAAAATAGGGAAAGATCAAGATCCACTTCTACTTAGTGCTGAAGCTGCTGCCACTAGTCATGGCAGAGACGATGAAATGCCATCAACGTCGTCTGCCAAGGCCGAAGCCCAATGTCATAGTAGAGAGTGTGTAAAATCCAAAAAGCAAAAGTTCAGTAAAATGATGAACCAAAAATCTAAATTAAAATCATCCGAGGAGAAGCGTAAACTTGCCAATATGCCATTTACGACACGGAGTGGCAAGGAATGACTGAGGCCCTGGCCTATGTTCATGGCTAGTTGTTCAGCTTCACATGACGATGGAAGCATTTATTCTCCCACTAGAAAAATTAAAAGAGTTAAGCTGGCAATAGCACAGCAAAGAACTGTGCGTTCTTCTAAATCACAAATCCCCAAGGAGAGTCCAATTGTGTCGGTTGCGATGCCTGACCTTCCCAACACTGTACGGGAAGAGGTGGCTCCTTCCACCATTTGCACGCCCCCTGCAAGTGCTGGAAGGAACACCCACAGTCCAGTTCCTGATATTCAAATTGAAGATGTCACTGTTGAAGTACACCAGGATGAGGATATGGGTGTTGCTGGCGCTGAGGAGGAAATTGACAAGGAGGATTCTGATGATGAGGTGGTTTGTTTAAGTCTGGACCCCCGTGAGACACCTGTTGTCTGTGGGATGAATATGGCCATTGACATGCCTGGTCAATATACAAAAAAAAATCACCTCTTCGGTGTGGAATTATTCTAACAGAAATGCGGACAACAGGTGTCAAGCCGTGTGTTGCCTTTGTCAAGCTGTAATAAGTAGGGGTAAGGACGTTAACCACCTAGGAACATCCTCCCTTATATGTCACCTGCAGTGCATTCATCAGAAGTCATTGACAAGTTCAAAAACTTTGGGGGACAGTGGAAGTAGTCCACTGACAACGAAATCCCTTCTTCCTCTTGTACCCAAGTTCCGGCAAACCACCCCACCAACTCCCTCAATGTCAAATTTCTCCTTAGACAGGAACGCCAATAGTCCTGCAGGCCATGTCACAGGCAAGTCTGAATAGTCCTCTCCTAACTGGGATTCCTCCGATGGATCCTTGAGTGGAACGCCTACTGCTGCTGTTGTTTCTGCTGGCGCTGCTGTTGTTGCTGTTGGGAGTCGATCGTCATCCCAGAGGGGAAGTCGGAAGACCACTTGTACTACTTCCAGTAAGCAATTGACTGTCCAACAGTCCTTTGCGAGGAAGATGAAATATCACAGCAGTCATCCTGTTGCAAAGCGGATAATTCAGGCCTTGACAACTATGTTGGTGTTAGACGTGAGCGTCCGGTATCCGCCGTTAATTCACAGGGACTTAGAGAATTGCTTGAGGTAGTGTGTCCCCGGTACCAAATACCATCTAGGTTCCACTTCTCTAGGCAGGCGATACCAAGAATGTACAGAGACGTCAGAAAAAGAGTCGCCAGTGTCCTAAAAAATACAGTTGTACCCAGTGTCCACTTAACCACGGACATGTGGACAAGTGGAGCAGGGCAGACTAAGGACTATATGACTGTGACAGCCCACTGGGTAGAAGTATTGCCTCCCGCAGCAACAACTGCAGCTGCGGCAACAGTAGCAGCATCTCGCAAACGCCAACTCGTTCATAGGCAGGCTACGCTTTGTATCACCGCTTTCCATAAGAGGCACACAGCTGACAACCTCTTACGGAAACTGAGGAACATCATCGCAGATTGGCTTACCCCAATTGGACTCTCCTGGGGAAATGTGACATCAGACAACGCCACCAATATTGTGCATGCATTACATGTGGGCAAATTCCAGCACTTCCCATGTTTTGCACATACAATGAATTTGGTGAGGCAGAATGTTTTAAAAAACGACAGGGGTGTAATGGAGATGCTGTCGGTGGCCCGAAGAATTGTGGGCCACTTTCAGCATTCAGCCACCGCGTGCCAAAGACTGGAGAAACAGCAAACACTCATGAACATGCCCTGCCATCAGCTGAAGCAAGAGGTGGTGACGAGGTGGAATTCAACCCTCTATATGCTTCAGAGGATGGATGAGCAGCAAAAGGCCATTCAATCCTTTACATCTGCCTACAATATAGGCAAAGGAGGGGGAATGCACCTGACTCAAGCGCAGTGGAGAATGATTTCAAGGTTCTCCAACCCTTTGAACTTGCCACACGTGAAGTCAGTTCAGACACTGCCAGCCTAAGTCAGGTCATTCCCCTCATCAGGCTTTTGCAGAAGCAGCTGGAGAGATTGAAGGAGGAGCTAAAATGGAGCGATTCCGCAAGGCATGTGGGACTTGTGGATGGAGCCCTTCATTCGCTTAACCAGGATTCACGGGTGGTCAATCTGTGGATATCAGAGCACTACATTTTGTCCACCGTGCTCGATCCTAGGTTTAAAGCCTATGTTGTATCTCTCTTTCCGGCAGACACAAATCTGCAGATGTTCAAAGACCTGCTGGTGAGACACTTGTCAAGTCAAGCGGAACGTGACCCGCCAACAGCTCCTCCTTCATTTTCTCCCGCCACTGGAGCTGCAAGGCAAAGGATAAAATTTCCAAAACCACCCGCTGGCGGTGATGTAGGGCAGTCAGGAGCGAAAACTGACATCTGGTCCGGACTGAAGAACCTGCCAATGATTACTGACATGTCGTCTACTGTCACTGCATATGATTCTGTCACCATTGAAAGAATGGTGGAGGATTATATGAGTGACAGCATCACTGTAGGCATGTCAGACAGTCCGTACGTATACTGGCAGGAAAAAGAGGCAATTTGGAGGCCCTTGCACAATCTGGCTTTATTTTACCTAAGTTGCCCCACCTCCAGTACATACTCCGAAAGAGTGTTTAGTGCAGCCGGTAACCTTGTAAGCGATCGGCGTAGGAGGTTACTTCCAGAAAATGTGGAGAAGATGATGTTTATAAAAATGAATTATAATCAATTCCTCCGTGGAGACATTTACCAGCAATTGCCTCCAGAAAGTACACAGGGACCTGTGATTGTGGATTCCAGTGGGGACGAATTAATACTCTGTGAGGAGGAGGATGTACACAGTGAAAGGGGTGAGGAATCGGACGATGAGGATGAGGTGGACATCTTGCCTCTGTAGAGCCAGTTTGTGCAAGGAGAGATTGATTGCTTCTTTTTTGTTGGGGGCTCAAACAAGCCAATCATTTCAGCCACAGTCGTGTGGCAGACCCTGTCGCTGAAAAGATGGGTTTGTTAAAGTGTGCATGTCCTGTTTATACAACATAAGGGTGGGTGGGAGGGCCCAAGGACAATTCCATCTTGCACCTCTTTTTTTTTATTTATCTTTGCATCATGTGCTGTTTGGGGCCTTTTTTTTATATATATCTGCCATCCTGTCTGACACTGCAGTGCCACTCCTAGATGGGCCAGGTATTTGTGCCGCCCCCTTGGGTCGCTTAGCTTAGTCATCCAGCGACCTCGCTGCAAATTTTAGGACTAAAAATAATATTGTGAGGTGTGAGGTGTTCAGAATAGACTGGAAATGAGTGGAAATTATTAGTGATGAGCGGGTTCGGTTCCTCGGAAACCGAACTCCCCCGAACTTCACCCATTTTACACGGGTCCGAGGCATACTCGGATTCTACCGTATGGCTTGGTTAATCCGAGCGCGCCCGAACGTCATCATCCCGCTGTCGGATTCTCGCGAGATTCGGATTCTATATAAGGAGCCGCGCGTCGCCGCCATTTTCACTCGTGCATTGGAAATGTTAGGGAGAGGACGTGGCTGGCGTCCTCTCCGTTTATTAATGTTGCTGCAAATATTTGTGCTTATTGCTTAATTGTGGGGACTGGGGAGCAGCTGTATTATATAGGAGGAGTACAGTGCAGAGTTTTGCTGATCAGTGACCACCAGTTTTATCCGTTCTCTGCCTGAAAAACGCTCCATATCTGTGCTCAGTGTGCTGCATATATCTGTGCTCACACTGCTTTATTGTGGGGACTGGGGACCACCAGTATTATATAGGAGGAGTACAGTTCAGAGCTTTGCAGACCAGTGACCACCAGTATACGTTGTGTGCCTGAAAAACGCTCCATATCTGTGCTCAGTGTGCTGCATATATCTGTGCTCACACTGCTTTATTGTCGGGACTGGGGACCAGCAGTATTATATAGGAGGAGTACAGTGCAGAGTTTTGCTGACCAGTGACCACCAGTATACGTTGCCTGCCTGATAAACGCTCCATATCTGTGCTCAGTGTGCTGCATATATCTGTGCTCACACTGCTTTATTGTGGGGACCAGCAGTATTATATAGGAGGAGTACAGTGCAGAGTTTTGCTGACAGTGACCACCAGTATATATAGCAGTACGGTACGGAAGGCCGCTGCTCTACCTACCTCTGTGTCGTCAAGTATACTATCCATCTAGATTCTATACCTGCGGTGCATTTTAGTTTTGCAGTTTGCTGACAGTGACCACCAGTATATATAGCAGTACAGTACGGAAGGCCACTGCTCTACCTACCTCTGTGTCGTCAAGTATACTATCCATCTAGATTCTATACCTGTGGTGCATTTTAGTTTTGCAGTTTGCTGACAGTGACCACCAGTATATATAGCAGTACGGTACGGAAGGCCACTGCTCTACCTACCTCTGTGTCGTCAAGTATACTATCCATCTAGATTCTATACCTGTGGTGCATTTTATTTTTGCAGTTTGCTGACAGTGACCACCAGTATATATAGCAGTACGGTACGGAAGGCCACTGCTCTACCTACCTCTGTGTCGTCAAGTATACTATCCATCTAGATTCTATACCTGTGGTGCATTTTAGTTTTGCAGTTTGCTGACAGTGACCACCAGTATATATAGCAGTACGGTACGGAAGGCCACTGCTATACCTACCTCTGTGTCATCAAGTATACTATCCATCTAGATTCTATACCTGTGGTGCATTTTAGTTTTGCAGTTTGCTGACAGTGACCACCAGTATATATAGCAGTACGGTACGGAAGGCCACTGCTCTACCTACCTCTGTGTCGTCAAGTATACTATCCATCTAGATTCTATACCTATGGTGCATTTTAGTTTTGCAGTTTGCTGACAGTGACCACCAGTATATATAGCAGTACGGTACGGAAGGCCACTGCTCTACCTACCTCTGTGTCGTCAAGTATACTATCCATCTAGATTCTTTACCTGTGGTGCATTTTAGTTTTGCAGTTTGCTGACAGTGACCACCAGTATATATAGCAGTACGGTATGGAAGGCCACTGCTCTACCTACCTCTGTGTCGTCAAGTATACTATCCATCTAGATTCTATACCTGTGGTGCATTTTAGTTTTGCAGTTTGCTGACAGTGACCACCAGTATATATAGCAGTACGGTACGGAAGGCCACTGCTCTACCTACCTCTGTGTCGTCAAGTATACTATCCATCCATACCTGTGGTGCATTTCAGTTGTGCACAGTATATATAGTAGTAGGCCATTGCTATTGATACCGGCATATAATTCCACACATTAAAAAATGGAGAACAAAAATGTGGAGGTTAAAATAGGGAAAGATCAAGATCCACTTCCACCTCGTGCTGAAGCTGCTGCCACTAGTCATGGCCGAGACGATGAAATGCCATCAACGTCGTCTGCCAAGGCCGATGCCCAATGTCATAGTAGAGAGCATGTAAAATCCAAAAAACAAAAGTTCAGTAAAATGACCCAAAAATCAAAATTGAAAGCGTCTGATGAGAAGCGTAAACTTGCCAACATGCCATTTACGACACGGAGTGGCAAGGAACGGCTGAGGCCCTGGCCTATGTTCATGGCTAGTGGTTCAGCTTCACATGAGGATGGAAGCACTCATCCTCTCGCTAGAAAACTGCAGTGCCACTCCTAGATGGGCCAGGTGTTTGTGTCGGCCACTTGGGTCGCTTAGCTTAGTCACACAGCTACCTCATTGCGCCTCTTTTTTTCTTTGCATCATGTGCTGTTTGGGGACTATTTTTTTGAAGTGCCATCCTGTCTGACACTGCAGTGCCACTCCTAGATGGGCCAGGTGTTTGTGTCGGCCACTTGGGTCGCTTAGCTTAGTCACACAGCTACCTCATTGCGCCTATTTTTTTCTCTGCATCATGTGCTGTTTGGGGACTATTTTTTTGAAGTGCCATCCTGTCTGACACTGCAGTGCCACTTGTGTCGCTTAGCTTAGCCATCCAGCGACCTCGGTGCAAATTTTAGGACTAAAAATAATATTGTGAGGTGTGAGGTGTTCAGAATAGACTGAAAATGAGTGTAAATTATGGTTATTGAGGTTAATAATACTATGGGATCAAAATGACCCCCAAATTCTATGATTTAAGCTGTTTTTGAGGGGTTTTTGTAAAAAACACCCGAATCCAAAACACACCCGAATCCGACAAAAAATTTTCAGGGAGGTTTTGGCAAAACGCGTCCGAATCCAAAACACGGCCGCGGAACCGAATCCAAAACCAAAACACAAAACCCGAAAAATTTACGGTGCACATCTCTAGAAATTATGGTTATTGAGGTTAATAATACTATAGGATCAAAATTACCCCCAAATTCTATGATTTATGCTGTTTTTGAGGGTTTAAAAAAAAACACCCGAATCCGACAAAAATTCTTAAGGGAGGTTTTGCCAAAACGCGTCCAAATCCAAAACACAACCGCGGAACCAAATCCAAAACCAAAACCCTAAACCAAAAAAATATCCGGTGCACATTTTTAGAGGTAGTATAGTAATGTACTGTAGTGTGGGTAGGTAGCGTATGATGTAGTGTGGGGAGGTAGTTCAGTGATGTAGTGTGGGGAGGTAGTAAAGTGATACAGTATGTCATCACACCCCCTCTTCCCTTCCGGGAGAATTTCTCTGCAGCACTGATCACACTACCTGCAACGGCACATAATAGGCCTTTCCTAAATCTCAGCTCCAGGCCCATGTGGGACTTAATGTGGCACTGGATGGAGGTAGTGTGACCAAATCTCGTCTAGATTCCACTTCACTAGGCAGGCGACACCGAGAACGTACAGAGACGTCAGAAAAAGTGTCCTCAGTGTCCTAAAAAATGCAGTTGTACCCACTGTCCACTTAACCACGGATATGTGGACAAGTGGAACAGGGCAGACTAAGGACTATATGACTGTGACAGCCAACTGGGTAGATTTATCGCCTTGTGCAGCAACAACAGCAGCGGCACCAGTAGCACCATCTCAGAAACGCCAGCTCGTTCCAAGGCAGGCTACGCTGTGTATCACCGGTTTCAGTAAGAGGCACACCACCGACAACCTCTTAGAGAAACTGAGGGAAATTATCGCCCAATGGCTTACCCCACTTAGACTCTCCTGGGGATTTGTGATATCAGACAATGCCACCAATATTGTGCGGGCATTAAATCAGGGCAAATTCCAGCATGTCCCATGTTTTGCTCACACAATAAATTTGGTGATGCAGCATTTTTTGAGAAACGACAGGGCCGTGCAGGAGACGCTTTCGGTGGCCCGAAAATTTTTGGAACACTTTCGCCATTCAGGGACTGCATGCCGAAGACTGGAGCTTTAGATTTAAAAAAGTCATACGTACACAGTGTGAGAAATACCAATTTAAGTCTGAAGCAAGTGTCAGATTGATTCTGAATTAGGCCCATAATGAGGAAATTGTTTAAAATAAAGGAGGAAATGGAATGGAATGCAATTTAAACAGTATGCTCCAATTCAAAGTTTATTGCCATCATTTTTGACTTCCAAACCACTGTATTTAGGAGCATATTTATCCCAATATGCATTTTTAATGCAAATGTGATAAATATTTTTTTCATAAATTTGCAGCGTAAACATGAATATTTTAACACAAATTTACTATTTATCTCTTGTCAGGATATGGTCTCCAAGAAGAGCCCATCGTGGTTAAGAGGTAAAAGCAGTGTGGTAGAGCAATGATGGTGCATGCGCAGGTTGGGGCTCAGTGGGGTGTTAGCCTGGGGGTGGGGCAGGGGTGGATTGGGATGGAAAACCAGGGGGGAAATTAATGAAAGCAGCCTTAATGGAGGTGCAGTCTGATGAGGGTGTGGGGTCTGTTGAGGGGGCTGGGATCCCTCATAGAGCCTGATTTATGCAATAGCGTCCTTCCTTGCACCTTTTGCTGCAGTTGTGTCTAAGATCAGGGGTGGATTGGGAACTAAAAGTGGGCTGATAAAATTTTGTAGAAGTGGCCTAGCATGGGTAGCACAAGAGGTATGACATACCGTGTAGCCATGGCAGCATCACTGGATGGCAGAGTTGCTGTACTGCAGAGATAAAATAATAGAATGAATGGGGACAACGCAGTGTACTGAGTGCGTTGGGCTGCCTTTCATGTGGGGGTGGGGCCACATGACAAAAACACAAAACAGGCCCTACAGACATGTTGGCCTACCAGGAATCTTCCTGGTGAGCCCTATGGCCAATCCATCCCTTGGGTGGGGGATGCTCCAGGACCTGCAGTGGTCTCAGCTGTTCCAGGGTCTGTAGATCTGATCTGCAATTACCTACTCTCCCTGCTGGCCCTTTTCATCTGAAGAACTGCCACTCTTATAAGGTTTAAAGAAGGGAGTTGTTTCTGTGCCGGCCACCTCTCCCTCTGCCCTTTGGCCATCTTGGGAGGCCATTTCACAGTTGCTTTTGCCAGTTGCCCCTTTTCCCCTTTTCAGTGGCTGTGCTCCACCTATTCCCTCTACACTCTCACTCTTGACCTCCTTCAGTGAGGCCCCTTCTCCTTGGGGGTCATCCAGGTACTGATGATGTCTCCCTCAGGTTACGTATGCCACTATAACGGCTCAGACTGTCTCAGTGTCTAATCTTTATTCTGTTCTAGGTTCACAGGTCTTTTGCTCTGGTCTGTCACAGTCCAGGTTCTTTGGATTGTCCATATCTAAGGACTGCTGGATCTCCTGGGTCTTCTTTGACTCCTGACCTAATGATATTGAGGTGTGTTATGGGTCTTATGCCCATGCCGTGAACGTTGTTAAACTCTCCTATAGGAAGTGTAGAGAGCATAGGGATCATGTGGCTTCAGGGTAGGGCGAGATTGTTCATTGTGCCAATACTTCCATTTCTGAATGAAAACGCTAGGGCAAAAATTGTGCAGGGATATTTTCTTGATGTGATTGCCCTTATGATGGATTAAAAAAAACAGCTTTGGATCGTGAAATCAAAGAAGGACATGGAAGAGAAGCAATTTGGGTAATATAATAGCTTGTTTGGGGGTTTCTATATTTTTGTGACTGCTTTCTAGAGACCCACCTTCAAGTGGCTGTTAACATCTTTAAGAATTTGCACTTGATTCACAAAATGCACAAATAGTCTAGGGGGTTTATGTGGCATTTGTATTATATTGTATTGATCAATTCTGTAGAAAGCAGGATGGGATGTCGGTCATAAATTTCAGCTGCATAGATGTAGGGGTGTGGCTCAAAGTCATGTAACTTCACAATGGAGACCCCAATGGCCCAGTGTTAAGAAAGCTCTACCTGGGATCATCTGTCCTCACATACGGGTTCAACAGTGCACCACACTGCAAATTCTTTGCCTTTACAAAAGGGTGGTGCAGTGCAAAGGAAGCCCAACAAAGACTGCTGTATCCCTGCTTGTGGTAAATGGTCCTCTCTTGTTAACCTGTCTGCCATGGCTAACTGGCTAGAGTAGGACAGAGATCAGGACAGCACTGACAGGGGGAGTGCAGTATGGCTCACCAGTGGATTATACAAGGGAAGTAGATATAGGGCTGACGGCTAATCCAGTAAGGCGGTGAACCCATTCTAAATTAAACTACAGAAAATAGCTCTCATGAAACCCATATTAAACAGGCTTATTAGAGCGAAGTGTGACACTCAAGATTTGACTCCTGTTTCATTTAGTGTTGTACTGCTTGTCACTTAACAGGGGCGGGCTAGTCTGTGGACAGGGTGCCCTCTGCTTCCTGGGCCGGTACAAATCTGCAACACTAGGACCACCGCTGTACTATGTATGAATGTACCTGACCGCCGTGAAGGATTCTCTGCCTGCATTGTCAGGCTGCAGCACAGTGTAACTAGCATGAGAAGGGACTGGTAGATACAGACAGGGCCACATCAGGGGGTTTCAGGTGATATACCTATATGGGGCCTGAGCAGATAAAGGGGGCTTGGTGTCTCCAATAACCCTGACTACAAATTGCTTTTGAAATGCAGTGGCTGGAATCATTGGTGACTGCCACAGGGCTAGATTATGAAGGGAAACACCACTCACAGTTCCCTCCTATGGCCCCCTACCAGATCAGCTTTCCTTCCTCATCTCTGCATTAACCCTGCCCCAACTCTCTTCTCTTCTCCTCCTACCTCCCTGATCCCTGCTTCCATTGGCACCACATAGAAGAAGGCTGGGCCTGGCACTGTAGCAGCTGGCTGCGGTGCACACCTCAGAGGTACTCCCAATACACTGCAGTCTCTCCCTTTATCTCCTTTTCCCTTGCAGTTTCTCCCACTATTTCCCTATCCCCTGCAGTCTCATCTACTGTGCCCTTTTCCCCTGCAATCTCTCCCACTGTCTCTTTTCCCCCTGCAGTCTTTCCCACTGTCCCCTTTTCTCTGCAGTCTTTCTTACTATCCCCTTTTTCCCTTGCAGTCTTTCACATTGCGGGTGGAATGCATCAAGCATCGTATTATGCTTGCAATGCATCCCATAACTCCCTGCATGCATATCGCTGTTTATTAACATCTTATGCATGAACATTTTAGCAAAGGACAGCTCTCCCGGTAAGAGCTGTCCATTGCGATGTTGGTACTTTCGGGTTTAGGAACCGGTAGTCTGTCTGCGCATGCATTATATGACGTAAGCACCATGGGGGTGCTGGGAGGTATCCGATTGAATCCTAATAAATTTTTCACACAAATGTACTAATATTCAATAAGAGTCTGACCTGGTGAAGAACTGGAAGCAATATGATAGCGTAACGCTTTCACACTGCTTCCTGGTTTTGGTCTACAGCACTAGTCGGGACATATGTCACCGGGGGGGTGACAGAGAGGTATCCAGGGGACCCCACTACATAGTAATTTATTGGATACTATAAGACATTGGTTCTCAAACTGTGTGGCACCCTGGGGTGCCTCAGGACACTTGCAGGGAAGCTTGTATTGGTTGTCCAGGACCAATTAAAATTATTTATGGTCAATGTAATAGGCAAAACCAGTGCTGGGGCTGGCAAACATAAAATATGTAAATAAACAGAAGCAAATTCTGTCCATTACCATGCAATTGAACCTATGGATGGTATGCGGTTAGAATACCGATCGTCGGATGACATAGGAACACAATTTACTTAGTTTAATACTTCTTTCTAATTTCCTCAATAAAAAACTTTTGACCTAGTGGTGCCGTGAAAAAAATTCTGATACGTAAGGGTGCCGTAATTCAAAAAAGTTTGGGAGTCACTGCTATAGGTTAATGTTTTCTGGAAATACGGCCAAGCTCTGGAATGTCTTTTAAACCCGCTGCACAGCAGCCCCACTAGAAACCCATGGGTGCTGCATTTGCAAACACAAATGGAAGCACCGTAGCAGATATTAGAAATATCTGCTATGATCCCTTCAAGGAAAATCTGGGGGATCCGTAATATTTTGCGGGCGGGTAGCTCCTAAAAAGAGTACCCCGCAAATATTGAATGATAATTATACTCTTAAATTATAAGGTCTTTTTCATTTTAAAAATGCTTTATTCCTTTTTAATCTGAAGAGGTTATAAAATATATTTTGTAAATATTTTAAACAGAGGCATAACTAGGGTCTTCGGTGCCCAGGGCAAGATGAAGAACGGCGCCCCCCCCCTAAAAAAAAAAAAGAAATATAAAGAACAATATGTGCACATGCCAAAGTGGACGTGGCCACATGCCAGAAGGGGCGTAGTCACTGAAAATGGGTCGTGCCAACATGACACACCACCAGTCTACCTGTCTCTCGTCACTATGGGAACATTCTTTTCCATTGCATACACACCTTACCTATATGATGGTTTCTCACAACGTGGAACCTCTGAAGAAATGTATCCTCCTTGGGAAGAAGGTCGTCTTCAGTTGGTATTCACTATTCATGTAAGTCACATCACCTGGAAGATACCTGTTTATGTAGGAATATTAACAAGGTCATCATCATACAATAGCGGTTCAACCAGACACGTGCCTCCCTTGTCACTTCCTGCCTCTGCATCTCTCAGCACACCATCACCCATCACCTCCCTGTGTCGTTTCTCAGCACACCATCACCTTCCTGTCTGTCGTCACTCAACAGACCATCACCTCCCTGTATCATTACTCAGCACACCATCACCTCCCCGTGTTTTCTCTCAGCACACCATCACCTCCCCGTGTCATCTCTCAGCACACCGTCACCTCCCTGTGTCATCTCTCAGCACACCATCACCTCCCTGTGTTATCTCTCAGCACACCATCACCTCCCTGCCTGTCGTCTCTTAGCACACCATCACCTCCCCCTGTGACGTCTCTCAGAACACCATCACCTCCCCCTGCTTTGTCTCTCAGCACACCATCACCTCCCCCTGCATCGTCTCTCAGCACACCATCACCTCCCCATGTCATCTCTCAGCACACCATCAGCATGCATCATCTCCCCCATCAGTATATGGGGGATATCCAGTTACCCACTGTCAATGATCACTGGGGTAATTTTATTGCCGGGGGCTATCCAAATAGCCCCGATGCCGGCACTAATCAGGGATTATGCTTCAGGTGCCTCAGGCATCCAAAGCATAATCCCCAATAAGTGTCCTACCGTAGCTGCGATAACACATGGGATTGGGGACTTATCCCCATTCCCATGTATTATCGCACAATCGCGGGTCCAATTTTGGCCAATAAAAATGGCCTGTAATTGTATACCATGATAATGACCATTGGCCATTAATCAAAATACCGGCCATTTTTATCAGCCAAAACGGCATTGGGGCTAATTGGATACCCCCTATGTCTCTCTGTGTCCCTTCCCCACCTTCATTCTTTGCTTCACTGTGACCCTCCCCTCCTATTCTATGCCTCTCTTTGTGTATAACCCCCCTATTCAAAGCCTCCCTTTGTGTATAACACCCCCTATTATATGCCTATCTTTGTGTATAAATCCCCCCCCGTTTTTTATGCCTCTCTTTGTGTATAACCCCCCCATTATATGTCTCTCTTTGTGTATAGCCCCCCTATTCTATGCCTCTCTTTGTGTATAACTCCCACCCCCTATTCTATGCCTCTCTTTGTGTATAACCCCACCTATTCTATCTATGCCTCTCTTTATGTATAACCCCCCCATTCTATGCCTCTCTTTGTGTATAACCCCCCTCCCCCTATTCTATGCCTCTCTTTGTGTATAACCCCCCTATTCAAAGCCTCCCTTTGTGTATAACACCCCCTATTATATGCCTATCTTTGTGTATAAATCCCCCCCCGTTTTTTATGCCTCTCTTTGTGTATAACCCCCCCATTATATGTCTCTCTTTGTGTATAGCCCCCCTATTCTATGCCTCTCTTTGTGTATAACTCCCACCCCCTATTCTATGCCTCTCTTTGTGTATAACCCCACCTATTCTATCTATGCCTCTCTTTATGTATAACCCCCCCATTCTATGCCTCTCTTTGTGTATAACCCCCCCCATTCTATGCCTCTCTTTGTGTATAACCCCCCCATTCTATGCCTCTCTTTTTGTATAACTTCCCCCCTGTTCTATGCCTCTCTTTGTGTGTCTAGTGTTTACCCCCTTCCCCCTCCTCACCTTTCAGCTTCAGCAGGGAGCCGGCGGCAACAGTGAGGTCTGGCGGCAGACAGAAGCTCAGGGAGCGTGATGCTAGCATCACGGTCACGCTCCCGGCAGCTGCCCTAGCAAGGAGGGAGGCTAGGAGCTGCTGCTGCAGTAACGCCGCCGAGCACCACCGGAACTTGCTCTGCGGTGAAAATGGGTCATGTGCGGGCGGTGGGAGCGAAAGAGACAGCGGGCGGGTGGTCAGGTGGCGGCGGCTGCGGTGCCTATGCGATGCCCTGGACGGTGGCACACCCCTCAGCTGTGCCTGCCACGGCGCCCAGGGCATGCACCCTGCTCGCCCTACTCTAGTTACGCCTCTGATTTTAAACCTACTCTGCATCTTTCTTTCTATCTATCTATCTAAAAAATATGTTATGCAGGCAGGTTTGATGGAATGTGGGTAGGTCTGTGGTATGTGTGAAGCCTAATTGGATGTAGTGAGATCTACAGGACATATAGGGCGGGATGTACTAAGCATCACATCTGCAATGCGGCACATACTGCCACTTATCACGTACATACTAATTGCATATGTACTTACAAATGCGATTAGTATCGCAATGGACAGCTCTCCTGATAAGAGCTGTCCTTGGTGGTGTGTGGACTTCCGGGTTGAGAGCACATACGCAGAGTGATGTGGTGGCTGCAGAGGGTGCTGGGAGCAATCTGCTTGGATCCCTCTCAGGGGGAGTAGCGAAAAAAAGCCCATAGGCTTATATTGGGTAACGCCACCCAAAGATGGTGTTACCCACCAGCTCCGAACTCCAGAATGCATTGCATTCTGGAGCTTGATATATATGGAAATCTGGTAAAAATCACAAAAACCTGTTTTTCTGGGTTTTTATTGCATTTTAGGCTTTAGTACATCTCGCCCATAGTGAGCTCTTAGTGGCATGTACAGTATAGTGCATCAGTGTCATGGAGAGAGTTCCATAGTCATTTACAGTGCTTCATTCATATATATTTCTCTATCGTCCTAGTGGATGCTGGGGTTCCTGAAAGGACCATGGGGAATAGCGGCTCCGCAGGAGACAGGGCACAAAAAGTAAAGCTTTATGATCAGGTGGTGTGTACTGGCTCCTCCCCCTATGACCCTCCTCCAAGCCTCAGTTAGGTTTTTGTGCCCGTCCGAGAAGGGTGCAATCTAGGTGGCTCTCCTAAAGAGCTGCTTAGAAAAGTTTAGCTTAGGTTTTTTATTTTACAGTGAGTCCTGCTGGCAACAGGATCACTGCAACGAGGGACTTAGGGGAGAAGAAGTGAACTCACCTGCGTGCAGGATGGATTGGCTTCTTTGGCTACTGGACATTAGCTCCAGAGGGACGATCACAGGTACAGCCTGGATGGTCACCGGAGCCTCGCCGCCGGCCCCCTTGCAGATGCTGAAAAGAGAAGAAGGTCCAGAATCGGCGGCAGAAGACTCCTCAGTCTTCTTAAGGTAGCGCACAGCACTGCAGCTGTGCGCCATTGCTCTCAGCACACTTCACACGGCAGTCACTGAGGGTGCAGGGCGCTGGGGGGGGGGGCGCCCTGGGAAGCAATGTAAACCTATTTTTTGGCATAAAATACCTCACATATAGCCTCCGGGGGCTATATGGAGATATTTAACCCCTGCCAGAATCCGTTAAAGAGCGGGAGACGAGCCCGCCGAAAAAGGGGCGGGGCCTATCTCCTCAGCACACAGCGCCATTTTCCTCACACAGCTCCGCTGGTCAGGAAGGCTCCCAGGCTCTCCCCTGCACTGCACTACAGAAACAGGGTAAAACAAGAGAGGGGGGGCAAAATTGTGGCAAAATTATATATATTAAAGCAGCTATATAGGGAGCACTTATTATAAGGCTATCCCTGTCATATATAGCGCTTTTGGTGTGTGCTGGCAAACTCTCCCTCTGTCTCCCCAAAGGGCTAGTGGGGTCCTGTCTTCTTTAAGAGCATTCCCTGTGTGTCTGCTGTGTGTCGGTACGTGTGTGTCGACATGTATGAGGACGATATTGGTGTGGAGGCGGAGCAATTGCCAAATATGGGGATGTCACCCCCTAGGGAGTCGACACCAGAATGGATGGCTTTATTTATGGAATTACGGGATAGTGTCAACACGCTAAAGCAGTCGTTTGACGACATGAGACGGCCGGACAATCAATCAGCACCTGTCCAGGCGCCTCAAACACCGTCAGGGGCTGTAAAACGCCCGTTACCTCAGTCGGTCGACACGGACCCAGACACAGGCACTGATTCCAGTGGCGACGGTGACGAATCAACCGTATTTTCCAGTAGGGCCACACGTTATATGATTTTGGCAATGAAGGAGGCGTTACATATTGCTGATACTACAGGTACCACAAAACAGGGTATTATGTGGGGTGTGAAAAAACTACCTATAGTTTTTCCTGAATCAGATGAATTAAATGAGGTGTGTGATGAAGCGTGGGTTGCCCCCGATAAAAAACTGCTAATTTCAAAGAAGTTATTGGCTTTATACCCTTTCCCGCCAGAGGTTAGGGCGCGCTGGGAAACACCTCCTAGGGTGGACAAGGCGCTCACACGCTTATCAAAACAAGTGGCGTTACCCTCTCCTGAGACGGCCGCACTTAAAGATCCAGCAGATAGGAGGATGGAAAATATCCAAAAAAGTATATACACACATACAGGTGTTATACTACGACCAGCTATAGCGACAGCCTGGATGTGCAGTGCTGGGGTAGCTTGGTCAGAGTCCCTGATTGAAAATATTGATACCCTGGATAGGGACAATGTTTTACTGTCTTTAGAGCAAATAAAGGATGCGTTTCTTTATATGCGTGATGCACAGAGGGATATTTGCACACTGGCATCACGGGTAAGTGCTATGTCCATTTCGGCCAGAAGAAGTTTATGGACGCGACAGTGGTCAGGTGATGCGGACTCAAAACGGCATATGGAAGTTTTGCCGTATAAAGGGGAGGAGTTATTTGGTGTTGGTCTATCGGATTTGGTGGCCACGGCTACAGCCGGGAAATCCACCTTTTTACCTCAAGTCACTCCCCAACAGAAAAAGACACCGACTTTTCAGCCGCAGCCCTTTCGTTCCTTTAAAAACAAGAGAGCAAAGGGATATTCATATCTGCCACGAGGCAGAGGAAAGGGGAAGAGACTGCAACAGGCAGCTCCTTCCCAGGAACAGAAGCCCTCCCCCGCTTCTACAAAAGCCTCAGCATGACGCTGGGGCTTCTCAAGCGGACTCGGGGGCGGTGGGGGGTCGTCTCAAGAATTTCAGCGCGCAGTGGGCTCACTCGCAGGTGGATCCCTGGATCCTGCAGATAATATCTCAGGGTTACAGGTTGGAACTAGAGACGTCTCCACCTCGCCGTTTCCTGAAGTCTGCTTTACCAACGTCCCCCTCCGACAGGGTGACGGTCTTGGAAGCCATTCACAAGCTGTACTCTCAGCAGGTGATAGTCAAGGTACCCCTTTTACAACAAGGAAAGGGGTATTATTCCACTCTATTTGTGGTACCGAAGCCGGATGGCTCGGTAAGACCTATTCTAAATCTGAAATCCTTGAACCTGTACATAAAAAAGTTCAAGTTCAAGATGGAGTCACTCAGAGCGGTGATAGCGAACCTGGAAGAAGGGGACTTTATGGTATCCTTGGACATCAAGGATGCGTATCTCCACGTTCCAATTTACCCCTCACACCAGGGGTACCTCAGGTTCGTCGTACAGAACTGTCACTATCAGTTTCAGATGCTGCCGTTTGGATTGTCCACGGCACCTCGGGTCTTTACCAAGGTAATGGCCGAGATGATGATTCTTCTTCGAAGAAAAGGCGTATTAATTATCCCATACTTGGACGATCTCCTAATAAGGGCAAGGTCCAGAGAACAGCTAGAGATGGGACTAGCACTGTCTCAAGAAGTGCTAAAGCAGCACGGGTGGATTCTGAATATTCCAAAATCCCAGTTAATTCCGACAACACGTCTGCTGTTCTTAGGGATGATTCTGGACACGGTTCAGAAAAAGGTTTTTCTCCCGGAGGAAAAAGCCAAGGAGTTATCCGAACTTGTCAGGAACCTCCTAAAACCAGGAAAGGTGTCTGTACATCAATGCACAAGAGTCCTGGGAAAAATGGTGGCTTCTTACGAAGCAATTCCATTCGGCAGATTCCACGCAAGAGTTTTCCAGAGGGATCTGCTGGACAAATGGTCAGGGTCGCATCTTCAGATGCACCAGCGGATAACCCTGTCTCCAAGGACAAGGGTATCTCTTCTGTGGTGGTTGCAGAGTGCTCATCTATTGGAGGGCCGCAGATTCGGCATACAGGATTGGATCCTGGTGACCACGGACGCCAGCCTGAGAGGCTGGGGAGCAGTCACACAAGGAAGAAACTTCCAGAGCGTGTGGTCGAGCCTGGAAACGTCTCTTCACATAAACATTCTGGAACTAAGAGCAATCTACAATGCTCTAAGCCAGGCAGAACCTCTGCTTCAAGGAAAACCGGTGTTGATCCAGTCGGACAACATCACGGCAGTCGCCCATGTAAACAGACAGGGCGGCACAAGAAGCAGGAGTGCAATGGCAGAAGCTGCAAGGATTCTTCGCTGGGCGGAGAATCATGTGATAGCACTGTCAGCAGTGTTCATCCCGGGAGTGGACAACTGGGAAGCAGACTTCCTCAGCAGACACGACCTTCACCCGGGAGAGTGGGGACTTCATCCAGAAGTTTTCCACATGCTTGTAACCCGTTGGGAAAGACCAATGGTGGACATGATGGCGTCTCGCCTCAACAAAAAACTGGACAGGTATTGCGCCAGGTCAAGAGATCCGCAGGCAATAGCTGTGGACGCGCTGGTAACGCCTTGGGTGTACCAGTCGGTGTATGTGTTTCCTCCTCTGCCTCTCATACCAAAAGTATTGAGAATTATACGGCAAAGAGGCGTAAGAACGATACTAGTGGCTCCGGATTGGCCAAGAAGGACTTGGTACCCGGAACTTCAAGAGATGATCACGGAGGATCCGTGGCCTCTACCTCTGAGAAGGGACCTGCTTCAGCAGGGTCCCTGTCTGTTTCAAGACTTACCGCGGCTGCGTTTGACGGCATGGCGGTTGAACGCCGGATCCTAAAGGGAAAAGGCATTCCGGAAGAAGTCATTCCTACCTTGATTAAAGCAAGGAAGGAAGTAACCGCGCAACATTATCACCGCATTTGGCGAAAATATGTTGCGTGGTGCGAGGATCGGAGTGCTCCGATGGAGGAATTTCAACTCGGTCGATTCCTACATTTCCTGCAATTAGGATTGTCTATGGGTCTCAAATTGGGATCTATTAAGGTTCAAATTTCGGCCCTGTCGATTTTCTTCCAGAAAGAATTGGCTTCAGTTCCTGAAGTCCAGACCTTTGTTAAGGGAGTACTGCATATACGGCCCCCTGTGGTGCCTCCAGTGGCACCGTGGGATCTCAATGTTGTTTTGGACTTTCTCAAATCTCATTGGTTTGAACCACTAAAAAATGTGGATTTGAAATATCTCACATGGAAAGTGACCATGCTACTAGCCCTGGCTTCGGCCAGGAGAGTGTCAGAACTGGCAGCTTTATCTTACAAAAGCCCATATCTGATTTTCCATTCGGACAGGGCAGAACTGCGGACTCGTCCGCATTTTCTCCCTAAGGTGGTGTCAGCATTTCATCTGAACCAGCCTATTGTAGTGCCTGCGGCTACAAGCGACTTGGAGGACTCCAAGTTGTTGGACGTTGTCAGAGCTTTAAAAATATACATTTCAAGGACAGCTGGAGTCAGGAAATCTGACTCACTGTTTATACTATATGCTCCCAACAAGTTGGGCGCTCCTGCGTCTAAGCAGACTATTGCGCGCTGGATTTGTAGTACGATTCAGCTTGCACATTCTGTGGCAGGCCTGCCACAGCCAAAATCGGTAAATGCCCACTCCACAAGGAAGGTGGGTTCTTCTTGGGCGGCTGCCCGAGGGGTCTCGGCATTACAACTCTGCCGAGCGGCTACGTGGTCGGGGGAGAACACGTTTGTAAAATTCTACAAATTTGATACCCTGGCTAAGGAGGACCTGGAGTTCTCTCATTCGGTGCTGCAGAGTCATCCGCACTCTCCCGCCCGTTTGGGAGCTTTGGTATAATCCCCATGGTCCTTTCAGGAACCCCAGCATCCACTAGGACGATAGAGAAAATAAGAATTTACTTACCGATAATTCTATTTCTCGGAGTCCGTAGTGGATGCTGGGCGCCCATCCCAAGTGCGGATTATCTGCAATAATTGTACATAGTTATTGTTACCTAAATCGGGTTATTGTTGTAGGGAGCCATCTTTCAGAGGCTCCTCTGTTATCATACTGTTAACTGGGTTTAGATCACAGGTTGTACGGTGTGATTGGTGTGGCTGGTATGAGTCTTACCCGGGATTCATAAATCCTTCCTTATTGTGTACGCTCGTCCGGGCACAGTATCCTAACTGAGGCTTGGAGGAGGGTCATAGGGGGAGGAGCCAGTACACACCACCTGATCATAAAGCTTTACTTTTTGTGCCCTGTCTCCTGCGGAGCCGCTATTCCCCATGGTCCTTTCAGGAACCCCAGCATCCACTACGGACTCCGAGAAATAGAATTATCGGTAAGTAAATTCTTATTTTTTTTTTACTTCAGATATGTATTATCTTTTGACTCCACCATTCCCTGTGTTTATTACTTATAGGGACAGATTCAAATAACTACACCCGGAGCTATTCAATTAATATGCATCGCCAGTGGCATGACTGGTAAATTATTCCATTATTTGTTCTACAGTTTTCACTGGAATGTTATGTGTAGTATGTCAGTCATTAGGATGCTTCCTGTATTGTATTTCAATCGCTAGAATACTTCCTGCAATATACAGAGATCACTGTGCATGTAACATGTCCCTGGTGTTGATAATTGTATTGCTGGTGTCCTTTCCTGTTTTGTTGCCCATGGTTCCGTGCATTAGTCACTAATGCTTCTCTGTTGGGGATTCATGTCCATCTTCTGTTTGGCAGCTTGTCAAGCTGGACTAGAGGCAGTGACGTTGCTTATAGACCAGATCAGTTGCTACAGTAGTTGTTTGTTTGTGCAGGTCTGGGCTATACAGGTGAGCTGTTTAAGGATTAGGAACCTTATTGAGCTGGACATCCCCTAGTGACTTCTCATTCAGGCTGCATTTTTATGTGTTGCCAAGGCGTGGAGTGCTACATGGACCGAAGAGGATGTGACCTCTTCATATTTTGAGTAATAAATTGGCGAATGAGGGCTATGTGGGGGTGTTTCTTTTTAAATAAAATAATAACAAGTTCAGTGTGTGTGTACTATCTTTTGTTTAATATATATTTTTTTACAGGTGGAGTACAGGTACCAGCGGCTCTTCATGTACGGGCATGCTGGCAATTGTAGTTTGACTAGTACCACGCAAGCTGTGGTAGGCTTGATGGGACCTGTAGTGCATTAGTAAAAATACGATATATATTAACTATTTACTTTTACTATTACAGGTTGTGATATGCTTGGGACCAGAAGCACTTTTGATTTGGGATTTTTCCGTGTATTTAGAATATTTGCATAACATAATGAGATAGTGGGGTTGGCACCTAAGTCTAAACACGAAAATGCATCTATGTTCTATTTACACCTTAGACACATAGCCTGAACGTAATTTTTTCACAATATTTTGAATAGTTTGAACAAAACCAGGTTTGTGTACATGTAGTTATTTTTATTTATTGACTTTTTTTTTTTTAGGGGGGGGGGGGGGTGTTCCCAACTTCCCTAGTTATTTCCAACCATGTTTGTGTCCCCATGCTAGTGTCAGGTGCCTGGCTGTTTCAGCCTAGTGCTAGTTATTGGAAAATGGGGACCTCCAAATAGTTTCTCACTGTACTGTATTCTCCAATAGTAGCCTAGGCTCAGATGCCCGCAGCTGGTTAACTTTTCCTTGCGGAGAAGGGCACATGCCATTAAAAAAAAAAAAGCAAATAACAAAACAGTAGTTAGTAATATACATTTTATAAGGCAATGTGGGGGGGGGGGGATCAATTTGTCATCAGATGAATTGAAAAAAACCATTTTGTCTGCCTCTGACTGTGATAAACAATAAATTCAAGCAGGTGACGTGAATCCTGACACTAGATTGAAGGTTAAAGTCATGCTCCTGTGCACTGACATTAACCCATCAACTACCAAAACTGCCTCCAGCAGAATCATTTATGTCAACAATCTCCTGTTCGTCCTGGCAGCCCAAGGGTTAAATCTTTGTAAAACTTGTTGAGATTTATTCAGGCAGACAAATAAAGATAACAAAAGTCTTTTGTGCATTTGTCATTTGGTTCCACTCCCCTGTTGTTGTAATGTCAAATAATGTCAGTTATTTGAGGACAATTACTGTAATTTTACATTTTCAACAAATTAAACCATAAAAAGGAGCAGCCCAACAAATTGAAAAGGAGGACACTATCAGCTTTATTCTTATATTTCTCAATCAAGTTCACAGTGAATGAAGGCCTAATGAAATACATTTTTAAAGAGTCATCTGCAGCCGTATTTGTTTATAGTGTTTTGTGCTGTTTTTGTTTTGTATAGTTTTTTTGCAGACATATAGGATGATTTTAGGATCATCTCTGAAATCTGACACATTTTAGACAATTTATTTTCAATTAGAATTATTTACCAAAGCTAGAGTTGTGAATCCCATCACTCATAGAGCCAAACGTGGCATTTACTACTGCCACAATGCAACTGTAGAAGGTGGCAGTCCTTTGTACAGGATTCACTGGATCTTGACTATCAATAAAAGCTTTGGGGTACAGTGCAAATGCAATCTATACTTCTGCAATCTGCAGAAGTAATCCTATTATTTAATTACTTCATGATTGTGAGCCAGAGACAATGTCACCGTCAGATGGAGCTCGGAAATATTTTCTTCTGTCTAAGTCCCACTGTGCATGCGTCCAGAGTCCACACGCACAAAGTTGCGATTGAGACGCACTGTCTCAAAAATGTATTGAAGTTGGTGACTGGAAGGTGGGAGAGAGGTGACAATGCAGAAGCACAGAGATGGTCTGCAGGGGCTGACTGGTCAGGGGGGCAGGGTGCCAACTGCCCCCCGGTCCAGTGCAATTTTAGTGTTCCAGGGCCATTTTTGCATTGCATTTCCTGTGAAAAGCTGGGCCACTTGCTTGAGTCTGCCCCCCAGGCTGAAAGTTGCCAGCCAGCCCCTGATGGTCTGTCTTATACGTGTGTTATTGAGGTCACAGGCATGTCACTGAAATGTTTGTGAACTCATAATCGTTCACATTGGAGGCCGTGCTCTGACAGAGACTCTGCACCTAACATTGAACTTAGCGTAAGTTTCAATGGTGTGACCAATGGTTGCGTTTAAAGACGCACTAAGCAGTATTTGAGCATCTGAAGACTCTCAAAGTGATGTACACCAGGCAAGGACTTGTAACGTTATTTACATAAAGTCATAGTTGTGCGACCAACAAAAGACGGATGTTGCAGTGTCTGTCTCAGGCCTATAGTGGCTAGGCTGACATGAATTCAGGATTCATTTTGTTTGCCCGTGATATCAATTAGTGCCTTGCATGTGCCTAGTAGATTATCTTTAACAAGGGCTGAGATTTCCTTTGGATACATAGATATTGGCTCATTATGGCAACAGTGATACCATGCATCATCAAAGCTGTTGGGACAATGCTATTAAAAATGTTTTTCTTTGGTTGCAAATTTGGATATCATCAACATCTATAAAAGAGATGTGCTGTTCCTAATCCACATGAATTTTGTGAATCCGAGTCGAACAAAAACCTGGTCCGGATCTCCTGAGGAGATCCAATCAACACTGAGTCCCGCTTCGTATCTACCCGTGGGTCAGAATTTGGATTTTAAATCTGAATTTCGAGTTTCACATAAAGTGCATAAATTAAATGTAAGTTGCGCATAATTGCTCTGCAGTGCGTACATAGAGCTAAAGCCTTATGTTTGCCTGTATGCAGAGTTGCCCCTGGACCACCCACACATGCACACTTCCTTTCATAGCCATCGTCATTTTAAGTGTACACTTGCACCAACACAAGAGATATGTTTGCAAAAAGTAATTATGCAAATTGTTGGTGAGATGTCAATGGTTTCTACACTTACAACTACTTTCTCCTTTTAGTGTTTGGGAGGCAAGTGAGTCATATTTGACTTATACAATGTCCAGTCCCTTTGCATCCAACGATTATGTGTTCCATCTGCACAATATCATGACCGCCGGCGTTTATTATAGCCACTCAGTTGCTTTGCAGTGGCTTGGATAGTAATTTTCTAGTCTGATTTGCAGTAGTTGGAATGCCATTAGGAGTACCGTGAGACTACATACATCTCTGAAATGCAGGTAACCATATAGCGGCAAATTGCATTTCTTACACAGGCCCCTTTCATATTAAAAAAGTCATAGTGCTGACTATCCCATTAAATATATGACACCCTAATCATTTAATCTGGCACTGTCCTGCTCTATAGTATAATGTAGCAAAGCCAGCACATTGCTGTTATTCTGGTGTCCGGATTAATGTCCTAAAACAGTGCGAACATCATGGTAAGTAGCTTAATGGAGTGTAGTGAATGTAGACCTTTCTGTTGTCCGCATTAACAGGCACATATTTGTTTCTTAAAAGGTCCTTGAAAACCCATAATCCAAACAAAACTTCACTTATTAAGCCATGTGCATCAATTAATACACACAAATAGGCAGTTGCTGACAGAAGTCTTTGGAGCAGTTCAGGAAAAATGCATTATCTTCCTTCCAATGTATCATATGTCCCCCATTGAGAAACCTAGGTCCTCCATGCAAACACAGCATGTAATGGATCCCCAATATTGTGTAAAAGATCAAGACCCCAATTATGCACCTGCATTTTCTTCAGCTGCAGGTTAGCTTTCCTCAGTTAAACAGCACAGTGTCCACAAGTAGGTGGCAACACTTGTCAATGAAAAACTGGTTCTGTAGATACTGTTAAAAACTTCAGTAGCATCCTAACAACGTGCTGAGAAAGTAAAGTCTCAGTGGGACAATGTAGAGAGCGCAAGATTAAAATTAAATTAGAGAAGATTAGTTCTTTGATTAAGTAAAGCTGGGATCAAGGTCTATCAAAGGAAATCAAATGGGAGCTTATCAGAGCTTATTTAATAGAGAGGTAGCGCAAAGAATTTTAGGCTTCAACCTCTTCAGGACAAACAGTTCTCACTTACATGCTTGAGAATATCCTGGCAGGAGGGGAAAAAAGTCTATACAGTAGCTTTGTAGCAGAAACTGTTTTTAGAATAAAAAAAATGGAGTTTGGACAACAATACCTATTTTATGAATCAGATAAATGAAGGGTTTTCCAGATATGTGAGTACATTTGTTGGTATACTATACACTAATACATATTTGTAACTGTTATTATGAAAATTCTTATGTAAAACCTTAGGGAACTGCTGGGCATACGAGGGGGTACCCAAAAGAAACAGGAATAAGTTACTTAATAATTATTTATTTGTACATTTTGAAACATTAGTCACCCTCAAAGTACTCTCCTTTTTTCCATTGCTCAAACATTTTTTAAACTCATCTTCGTTGATGCCTTTTAGTACTTTTGTCGTTTTTTGCTTAACCCCTTCAATATCAGAAAAACGTTTTTCTTTAAGGTCTCTTTTCATACAAGGAAATAAAAAAAAGTTGCATGGGGTGAGATGAGGTGAATACGGTGGGTGAGGCAAAAGTCTCATGTCGTTTTTGGTTCAAAATTGTTTTACACTCAGCAGTGTGTGGGCAGGTGCGTTGCCATGATGGAAGAACCAGTTACCTGTTCACCACAAATCAAGATGTTTTTTCCGCAACCTTTTCAAAACTTCCAAATAAAAACTTTGGTTGACAGTTTGACCCTGGGGTACACATTCTGAGTGCACAATCCCTCTCACATAAAACCCCCCCAAAATGAGCATTGTTTTCAATTTGACTACACAAAAAATAATCTCTCCAATTGTAGCGCAGTTTGGGAACTTTTTTTTATTAAACTTTATTAGAAGCTCTTTAATATAATTTGTGTTCTTTAGCATATTAAACAAATAACACATTTATTTATTACCTTTTTTTGCATATTCTGACTAACCAATAATTCCCAAATCCATAACTCATAGCTCATTAAAAATTTATCAATAAAAGAAATGCTTTAAAATAATTGATGTGCTGATTTATATGCAGTAGACAAACAAGTATTTATTTTACTATAAAGTATTATGTAGTTACACTGTATATTATCTCATATGTCTGAAAATAAAAAACAAATATGTGTCTAAAACAGGACCGAAAACGGAGGCTCTAATTAGCCATTCACGCCCTAAAATGACATTATAAGTAAAATGTGCAGTAAATCTTTCAAAGGGATGGTGTTTAATATATTACTGTGGTATATACATTAAAACCTTTACATTTCACTGCACAGTGACCACAACCTTTAAAAAACAAACAGGCTAAAAATAAAATGAATTCCCAGGTATGTAAGAGCAGAACTCTGTGCACCACACCTAAGAATCTGAAACCTTTACCCTTCAGGCCCAACCTCGATTGTGAAGGTGGGAAGGTGGAATTACCTCCCAAACAGATGTAGGGAAATCAAACCAGAAATCTGATCCCTTTGGCAATGAGATAGCACTGCGGTACCTCTTGATTTATGTTCAGCTGTTTAGCCGAGACTCACATATCAAGTTAAAAACACTTGTTTGAAAGCTGTATATACGTATATCTCTGTCTCAAGCCGGACATGCATATGTTAAGAGGCAAGCATTAAGTTGCATGGGGTGCGAAACGGAAATATTAAAATTCAAGAATCCACCTGCACGAAAGACAGAAAGCTTAGTATTGTTCCTTGTTAACAGTCCATCCTTGCACTGCAGGTTTGCTTGAAAGCCATGTTAGTTACATGTAAAAATAAAGATTCCTTACCAGATTTCCTTTTACATGGGCCTAAAATATGTCAATAATGTGATGATAGAGATAGACTGTGGCCACATTATGCTTTACCTGCTATGTAATATCAGAAATAAATTGGCATATTATTTTAATGTATTATTATTTTGTTTATCTGTTTTATTTACTATAGTTATATAAGTTTTCAATTGACTGTATACAGGGGCAGATTGCCCATAGGACTCACCAGGAAGATTCCTGGTAGGCCGACATGTCTGTGGGGCCTGTTTAGTGTGTTGTCAGGTGGCCCCACCCCCCACATGACAGGCAGCCCACCACACTCATTACACTGTTTTCTCCCCATTCATTCTATTATTCCATCTCTGCAGTACAGCAACTCTGCCACCAGTGATGCTGCCATGGCTACACAGTATGTTATACGTCTTGTGCTGTCCCTGTTGGACTACTTCTGCAAAATGTTACAGGGTCACTTTTAGTTCCCAATCTGCCCCTGGTCTCAGACACAACTGCAGAATAATATGCAAGTAAGGCCACAACTACATACAAAAGACCCTATGAGGAGGGATCCCGCACCCCTCAACAGACCCCAGCCCCTCATCAGACCACACCCCCATTAGGCCTGCTTCCATAAATTTCTTGGGCTGGTTCTCCATCCCAATTCACCCTTGCTTGTATATCAATGTTTGTTTTTGTTGTTGTTTTAAGTTCCAATGTACACACAGTGGGCCTGATGTGCAAAAGAATATGACACTTGGTTTTAAATTTACAGGGTTTTTTTGTTAAGTAACAGGCACTAAATATTTTTTTTCTGTAAATATCATGTACTATAATGCAAAAATCTGCTTCAAAGGACCAATGTCGACTTAAATGTTTTATACTTGCTTAAATGGGCTCATGCTGTGTTTGACATAACACATTTCTCTGCCTTTTACTTCACAAATGGCGGGATGTCCTAAAGCTGAAAATGCAGTAAAAACTCAGAAAATCCTGTTTCCAGAGTTCTTACTGCATTCCTGTATGTACCAAGCTCCGGAATGCTATACATTTCAGAATTTGGACCTGGTGGGTAATGCAATCTGTTGCTGACATTACCCATAAGAAGCCAATGGGCTTCTCTTCGCAATTCCTCCTGAGAGGGATCTATTCAGATCCTTTCCAGCACTCCCGCCGTCGCACCACTCTGCACATGCGCAGAAGGACTCCCAAGTCCTGAACCCGGAAGTCCTGCTATCACAAAGGACATCTCTCACTGGGAGAGCTGTCCTTTGCATTACTAATCACATTTCTAAGTACATACCTGATAAGTAGTCATTCCTGGGAATGTCACAAAGAGAAGTTCTGCAGGCTGTTGGGAAGGAATACATTGATTTGCGGGCAGATGGAATGTCGGCTTTCAATATCCCGACAGCGGCATCCCATCAGCTAGAATGACGACAGCAGGGCGAGTGCTGAGAGTCCCCTTCTGGGCTTGCTGTGCTCACAATGCTGCGGGCTCGGTGGCTTGCTGCGCTTACCACAGGATCTATTCCCACTCTATGGGTGTCGAGTGGCAATAGCTATGTTGTGGCAGGATTCCAGCTGTTGTTATTGTCGGCTGTTGAGATTTCAGCGTCGGTATCCTGTACAACGGGATCCCGACAGCCGCCATGTTAACTGCGACCCATCGGAAATTGTAGTTTTAAACAGATACACATTTCACACTATTTACAGAGAGTAAATCACAAAGCTAGACTACAACAGACTACAACTCCCAGCAGCTCCTGCTGTACTAAGCGACATGCATCCAAGCTGTAGTAGCAGCTGTGCTGTACTATAAGTCTGGTTGTAATGGTGTTATTGGTGACAAGCTATAACCGTACAGTACATAAAACCAAGAGGTGGAAATGGGCCCCTTTCGGGATTAGGGGCCCTGAAGCTTAAGCTTCATTAGTTTCATAGTAGATCTGCCCCTGGCTAAATGCATCTGAATCCCTACCAATTATATAAATATTCTCATGATAATGCTGCCGTCAGCTATTTGCAGGATTACAGTGAAGTGAGTGATCGGTTTGCAATGAAAGAACATCCTAATCAGCTTGAAAACATATGTTTATTGTTGTGTACTTAAGAAACAATATCTAAAACTAAAGGTGGGTACACACTAGGCGACAAGCTCTACAAGCGACATTGCCTAGTGTTTACCCTCCCATGCTGGGCATACACACTGAGCAATATGACGTTCATACACTAACCTGGGAGTACCAGTGCTGCCTACTCTAACCTGGGAGTACCAGTGCTGCCTACACTTACCTGGGAGTACCAGTGCTGTCTACACTAACCTGGGAGTACCAGTGCTGCCTACACTAATGTGGGAGTACCAATGCTGCATACACTTACCTGGGAGTACCAGTGCTGCCCACACTAACCTGGGAGTACCAGTGCTGCCTACACTAACCTGGGAGTACCAGTGCTGCCTACACTAACCTGGGAGTACCAGTGCTGGCTACTCTAACCTGGGAGTACCAGTGCTGCCTACACTAACCTGGGATTACCAGTGCTGCCTACACTAATCTGGGAGCACCAATGCTGCATACACTAACCTGGGAGTACCAGTGCTGCCTACACTAACCTGGGAGTACCAGTGCTGCCTACACTAACCTGGGAGTACCAGTGCTGGCTACACTAACCTGGGAGTACCAGTGCTGCCTACACTAACCTGGGAGTACCAGTGCTGCCTACACTAACCTGGGAGTACCAGTGCTGCATACACTAACCTGAGAGTACCAGTGCTGCCTACACTAACCTGGGAGTACCAGTGCTGCCTACACTAATCTGGGAGTACCAGTGCTGCATACATTAACCTGGGAGTACCAGTGCTGCCTACACTAACCTGGGAGTACCAGTGCTGCCTACACTAATCTGGGAGTACCAGTGCTGCATACATTAACCTGGGAGTACCAGTGTTGCATATCGTAACCTGGGAGTACCAGTGCTGCATACACTAACCTGGGAGTACCAGTGCTGCATACATTAACCTGGGAGTACCAGTGCTGCATACATTCACCTGGGAGTACCAGTGTTGCATATAGCAACCTGGGAGTACCAGTGCTGCATTCACTAATCTGGGAGTACCAGTGCTGCCTATACTAACCTGTGAGTACCAGTGCTGCATACACTAACCTGGGAGTACCAGTGCTGCATACACTTACTTGGGAGTACCAGTGCTGCATACACTAAGCTGGGAGTACCAGTGCTTCCTATACTAACCTGGGAGTAGCAGTGCTTCCTATACTAACCTGAAAGTACCAGTGCTGCCTACTCTAACCTGGGAGTACCAGTGCTGCATACACTTACTTGGGAGTACCAGTGCTGCATACACTAACCTGGTAGTACCAGTGCTTCCTATACTAACCTGGGAGTACCAGTGCTTCCTATACTAACCTGGGAGTACCAGTGCTGCATACACTAACCTGGGAGTACCAGTGCTGCCTATACTAACCTGGGAATACCAGTGCTGCATACACTTACTTGGGAGTACCAGTGCTGCATACACATAATAGTATATTACAGCCAAGTATATAGAAATCACTACTTGCCAAAATCCCATAAAAATAATATGTAGCAATTTAATAATATTCCGCTAAAATCCATTATACATCTTGCAAGTTTTTTGACACATTGGCAGAGACAATTCAAGAGCATTGTTTCCAATGGACTGAAAAACAGTGCCTAAGAAGTTCATACAGAATGTAATATTCATCACTAGCTACCGTACTATGGGGCTTATTCAGAGATGGATGCATTTAGTTATTTATTATTCTATTAACAGTTTCTTACATAGCGCAGCATATTTCATTGCACTTTACAATTGGAACAACAGTAATAAAACTGGGTAATAACATAGACATAGAGGTAGGGTTGGATGGCCCTCCTCACAAGAGTACAATCTATAGGAAACCAGGCATTCATGCACAAACATACCTCTCAGAGCAACACTATAAAATGGTAGATGCTCAATCGATTTAGTAATCCTTCTCAGGTGCATGAATAGAAGGGGTTATTCTCATCTCTGTGATCTGTTGGTGATTTCAGATGAATCACTACTTGGCTCTTCTGGGGAGTGTCCTGGAAATGAACATCAGGGGGAGATTTGGGAACCCCCTGCCCACTGTAAGGATACTGAAGTGTATGAAGCCAGCGGCCGTGTAAGTGAATCACTGCTTACCTCCGTCCGGACACACGCTCCTCCCGCGCAGCGTTGATTTCAGAGGACGTGTCTTCAGGACCTCCGCCCAGAACTTGCCGGCTAAAGGGAACAAGAAATACTCTCACTGCGGGCCCACTTCCCTCTTGGCCTGGGGATCAGGGGCACACCGGGGGTGGCTGCGACGTTCACCGATTAGGTGAATGTCATCATCGGCCCGTGGGCCTCAGCTACCCAATCGTCACCTATTTGGCACTTGCGCACCGAGGTGGGAGCGAGCCCGCTAGGCCTAGCGGGATCCCGCGACCGGTGCTCAACACGGACAAGGACACACACTCACAAATAATACTCACGCTGGTACTCTTGTCAACCTGCTTGATACGCCACTCCGCTCCTGGGGAAAAGAATGACAGCAGCCTCCCTACAACTAAACAACGGCTAACAACAAACTGAGCCTAACTATTATGAACTGCAACAATTTACTGGGACGGCTACTTCACCTAATCACTAACAACAGGTCAAGCAAACACAAGAGTAATGCGAGTATAATATAAATGGAGGGTACCTTACCATCCGGTCCGGCGCAGGTTCTGCCACCTCGCCCTAGTGGTGACCAACTCTCCACGGCTCTTCCCCGCCCTGGGAGTGTACGCAAGGCGTGAGGGTCAGCCGACCCTCCGTGCCCAGCCTACAATGTACCCCACCCGAGCGGCCGCACAGCTCGCTCGCGGAGGTGCACAAAAAGGCAGGGCCCCGCTTGGCTTGAGAACACCCCGATGGCCTTTCCCTCCTTAGTGGGTACCGTGGGATGACCCGAACGTAATACCCTGGGTCACCTTTGATCCTCTACCCCCGTAGTTTGCTGGGTGCTCCTGTGGCCCGCAGGCCTACGGCCCGTTATGCCCCTGGCCTAATGCCCGCCTGACTGGGTGGCTGATGAGAGTGCGAGCCTAACGCCCAGCACCCCAGTTTAGAATGGCCGGGTCTGGCCTTACAGGCCGCGGGCCGGGTGGAGCCCCGACTGCACGCGGCCTCACAGGCCCAGACGCGCCGACCTTATTGCCCACGGGCCGGAAGGGCCCGACTAACTGGCCACAGGCCGAGAGGGCCTGACTATGCCCACGGGCCTAGCGCCCGATCACCCGGTGGTCTAGGAGGAGGCTGGAGACTCGGCACGAGGCCGCTTACCGGGCCGTAGGGAGAGGCCGCGGTGGGGAGCTTCGTTAGCTCTTTTGCCTCCCACACACCGCGACACTCTCCTCCGGGACTTCCGGTGGGCTCCTCTTCCGCAGTCGTCCCGACGCCTTCTTCCCGGCCGTCGACAGGCTCTCCGCGTTGGGACCTCTTCTGTCTTCTGCCTCCTGGCCGTCGCTGCCGTCGCCGCTGCCGCCGCCTCTTCTCCTGGACCACCGCCGTCTTCTTTCTTCTGTTCCTTCTTCCTCTTCTGGAGCTCTTCTCTGCTCCGTCCCCGGCGCCGACTGGCCGCTCCCGCTCCGCCGCGTCTGTTATAAGACGCTGGGAGGGGGCGGCGCTATGACGCGGCGAGCCCTGATTGGCTCGTCGCGGCATGCTCTAATTGGCTGACCGGGCGCGAGCCCTGATTGGCTCCCGCCCGGCGCCATCCTCGCCCGCGATTGGAGGGGCTTGAATCCCACCGGATGCAAGCCCCTCCGCACTGAGGACCCGCCGCAACGCCGCCGCTGACCGGGGGGAACGGGGGCCAGCGACTTCCCCCGTCCCCGCGTCCCGCTGCCCTCTCACATTTCCCCCCCCTGTTTCCTTTGTAGACCCTACAAAGATGCGAGCTGCAGCCCACTCGAAGTTTGGGTCCGCGAAACGGGGGGACGGCACCCCAAGGGTAGTTCGAGTTGAACGCCTGGGTAGGGTTGCTGAGGTGGGGACGGGAACCTCTGGCACAGAAGTCACCAGTTCACCACTCGCGGCTGACTCCCCCGATGGCGGAGGGTCCGAGGCCCCTTCAGGCGGCGGAATCCACCAATCATCCTCCTCCGTTCCCGGAGTAGCCCCTGGGACTGTCTCCATGGGGAGCAGGTCCTCAGATAGGCAGGGACGCAGCATGTTCCTATGTAAAGTGCGGGCACGCCCACTCCCGTCTTCTGCCTTTACTTCGTAAACGGGGTTGTCAGGAGACACTCGCCGCTGCACGATGTATGGCATCACCTCCCATCGTTCGCTCAATTTGTTTCCAGGACGTTTCTCTCGGACTAACACTCTTTGTCCCTCCGCGAATGGTCCTCCTAACGACCTCCCGGGGCTAGGGTGCAGGTTGGACCCGATGTTCCCCGCTGCCATCTCCCGGGCGAACGTCAGTCGGCGTCTCTGCTCCTCAATCCAACCACTGTGCGTCCACTCTTCCTCCTCCGCCGGTAGGGACAGATCGAGGTCCTGTAGGTCCTTCTCTGGTCGGCCGAACAGCAGGAAATAAGGCGAGAACCCCGTGGTCCGGTGTACTCTGTTGTTGTATACCCACACCAACTCCGGAACAAAGTCGGGCCAGCGCCGCTTCTTGTCAGCCTCCAAGACCCGCAGCATTTGTAGCAACGTCCGGTTGAATCGCTCGCAGGCTCCATTCCCCTGGGGGTGGTACGGGGTGGTCCTTGATTTATTCATGCCATAGGTGCGACACAGCCGCTCCATCACCCGACCTTGGAAGCATGCACCTTGATCCGAATGGAGGCGCTCCGGGCAGCCGTACCTTCGGATAAAGTGCTCCACAATGGCCTTAGCCGCCGTGTCGGCAGTCTGGTCCATGGTAGGGACAACCACTGTAAATTTGGTGAAATGGTCGGTCATCACGATGGCATACTGGTACCCACGCACCGACTCCCCTACCAAGACATAGTCCACCATGAGGAGTTCCAGGGGTCTGGTGGTCCGAATGGTCTGCACTGGTGCCCGTTGTTCGCCACTTTTGGTAACAGCACACCTCCTACATGTCTGACACACGTTCTCCACCAGGGTCTGTAAACCCGGGACGAAGTACTGCCGGCGGACCCATTGCAGGGTCTTCTCTGTGCCAAAATGGGCGCCCTCTTCGTGGGCCTCTGTCACCAGACCACGGGCCAACTCTCTGGGGAGGACAACCTGCCACACCCTCCGGAGCTCATGCTCGAGATAAGCCTGGCGGCACAATACCCCTCCTCGTACGGCCAATTGTTCCCACTGACGTACCAGCCTCTTGCCCCACGGGCTAAGCTGCAGCCTCTCCGCGGCGGACGGCCAGTGGTCCCGCTCCTTCCACCCTCGCACACACTGCACCTCCTGGTCTTGCCCTTGTGCCACAGCCCAATCCGGCAAGGCCTTCTGTAGTAGGATCCCGCGTGTTGCCCTGGGCCCGGTCGGGCTGGGGTCATCCTGGTAAGGTCAGGGATCTCCTGACCCTCTCTCCCTTCGTCCGTGGGCCCCGTAGGTAGCCCTACCGGGTAGCGGGACAGGGCGTCTGCATTGGTATTCGCCTTACCCGGCCGGTACCGGATCTTAAAGGAGAATTTGGCCAAGCGTGCTACCCAACGCTGCTCCAGGGCGCCCAACTTAGCCGTATGCAGGTGCGACAGGGGGTTGTTATCTGTGACCACTTCGAAGTCGGTGGCGGTCAGGTACTCTGCAAACTTCTCGGTGACCGCCCAGACGACTGCCAACAACTCCAGCTTGAACGAGCTGTAGTTGTCAGGGTTCCGCTCCGACTCTCGGAGACTCCGACTCCCATATGCGATAACTCGCTCCTGGCCCTCCTGCAGCTGGGAGAGTACAGCCCCCAGGCCTTGGTGGCTCCCGTCGGTGTACAATATAAATGGCTTGTCAAAGTCAGCATAAGCCAGCACGGGGGCCTGGGTGAGGGCTTGTTTAAGCCCCGTGAAGGCAACCTCCTGTGCTTGGTCCCACGCCACTGCCCGATTCCGCACATCTGTGGCAACACCTCGCAACAGTCCATGCAGGGGGCCTGCAATCTTGGCAAAGTCTCGAATGAACCGCCGATAGTAGCCTACCAATCCCAGAAATGCCCTCAACTCCGTCACATTGCCCGGGGTCCTCCATTCCTGGACTGCGGCAATCTTATCGGGGGTGGGCCGCACCCCTTCCTCTGAGACTACATGGCCCAGGTATTCCAAGCTGGACTTCAAGAGGTGGCACTTCCGTGGTTTCAATTTGAGGCCGTATTGTTCCAATCGCTGGAGTACTTGTTCCAACCTATGCAAGTGTTCCTCCAGGGTGGGGGCGAACACTATGATGTCGTCCAAATAGATGAGGATTGCCTCGAAGTTCAAGTCCCCGAGACAGCGCTCCATTAAGCGCTGGAACGTGGCCGGTGCATTGGAGAGCCCGAAGGGCATTCGACAGAAATCAAAAAGCCCCATGGGCGTAACGAATGCCGTCTTCGCCTGATCCTTCTCCGCGACGGGCACCTGCCAGTACCCACTGGCCAGATCTAACGTGGAGAAGAAGCGCGACTTCCCTAAAGCCGCCAGCGACTCTTCAATGCGGGGTAACGGGTAAGCGTCCCGGACGGTGCAGCTGTTCAACCTCCGGTAGTCCACGCAGAATCGGATGGTCCCGTCTTTCTTCTTTACCAACACGATGGGGGCAGCCCATGGGCTCTTACTTTCCCTGATGACGCCGTTGGCTAACATTTGTTGGATCATGGTCTTGACCTCCTGGTACAGCTTCGGGGGAATCTGCCGATAGCGCTCCCGAGCGGGCAGACTGTCACCGGTGTTGATCTCGTGCTCTATTTCGGTCGTGTGACCAAAATCCTCCTCGCTGCGGGAGAACGACTTCTGTCGTGCCCACAACATTTGCTTCACCCGGTCCACCTCTGCTGTACCAAGGCCCTCCAGTGATACATCCATCTGGTTCAGGATCACGTCCCCGTTCCACTCCGCGGAGGGTTCCTGTTTTTCCTCAAGGGCGACGGCCAACGTCCAAGGCTCGCATGCGTCCGGCTTCAAGGTAACCCTAGGGCCGGGTTCAATGCCACCCTCGGGGATAGCCTCTAGATGGGCCAGCACCGACCTGCCCGGGATCTTGATTGGTGAGTTTCCCAGGTTGCACACCCGCAGGGGTACGGTGCCATTCCGTACAACCGCTACGGTTCTGGCCAGCAGCAACCCGGCCTCCACTTGTCTGAACCAACAAGGTTCTATCACAACTTCCCTTCCTTCCAGCCGCTGCTGCGCACGGACGGGTACTTCCAGGACCACCTCCTGTCTCGCTGGGATCCTCACCCTTTGGTTATGTCGTGACTTTATCAGGCCGAGGGGGCGCAAGGCTTCCATGGAGGCGGTCTCCTCGTTCCGCTGGACGACCCTCTGGAAAGCTTGCTGCACCGGCTTCTGCACACCCAGATACTTCCAGTACTGGGGGCCCTTATCGTGTACAAGTACTCGATCGAGACTCCGTAGGATGTTCATCCCCAGAATCACCGGCCCATGATGAAACTCCTCGCCACTCACCACTACGAACCCCTTCTTTCCAAGGGACTGCCCATACACCTCCACCTCAATCCACACGACCCCTGTCACGGGAATGGGAAGGTTGTTTGCGGCCACTAGGGTTACCCAATTCCCGACACTGGTGGTCGTGAGATGGGCATAATCTTCCCTAAACCGCTTCTCGGACATGGTGGACACTTGTGATCCGGTATCCAAAAGGCAACGTTGATCCCTCCCTCCTAACCTCGCCACTACCGTGGGACACTCACCGAACAAGTCCGATGAGTTGACGACGTCTACTTGGGCGCCGCCTTCCCCCGCGGTTTGTCCCGTTACCGCGAGGGACCTTAGTTTAAAGGTCTCCTACGCCCCTCCCGTCCGGAGCGGCGCTCCGGGCAATCCCGAGCGAAATGTCCAGGCTCCTCACATTCCCAACACACCAACTCGCGGGGTCCCCTCGGGCGCACCTCCCCTCCCCGACGTCCAGCGGTCTCCGTCTCCTTTTTCCTCCGAGGGTTCTTTTCTTTGGCCCGATCCTCGTTGTCCCAACCCCTCCTTTCTGGGTCGGCGTCGCGGCTTTCGGCTCGTTCCACCCTCTGCCTTAACTGGGACACTTCGTCCTGGACGAGAAGGAGCGTGGTGGTCAGCTCCTTGATGCATCCCTCCAAGGGACTAACTTCTGGCGCCCGGACCCTATCTATCGGTTGAGTGGGTGGTGTAGACACGGCGCTGGAACTGAGCTCCGCGTTCTCTTCTTTCTTCAGCGCCATCTCTAACACTTCGAAGAAGGTGAGCTCGCCATCCCCATCGACTTTATCCTGGAGGTAGTTCCGCAGGGACCTGCTCCTCAGTCCACCAATCAAAATACCTCTCAAGGTGGAATCCGGGTCCCCTGTCATCAGCTCCTCATCTTCCCTCGTCTGGATCTCACCCATGTACTCCTGGATCGCGTTCGCGAACTGAGAAATCGTCTCATCTTCCCTCTGAACCCGCGCGAACACACGCTTCTTCAGCGTGGTGGTGGTGGCCTTCTCCCCATACAAGCCCCTCAGGATGGTGAAGACGTCAGCCAGGCTCTTACGAAGCCGCTCGGGGCGTACTCTCACGGTCTTCCGGGCGTCGCCAGTCAGGACTTTCAACGCCAAATTCACCTGTACCCGCCTCGGAATCTGGTAGAGGTCGATCGTGGTTTCCAACTGCTCGATCCACTCCGTCAAGGGCATATTCTGCCCGTCGAACATGTCAAGGTGGTTGAGGGCCGCCCCGATGGGTATCCTGTCCCGAGGCGGATTGCTGGTCCCGTCCTTCACCTCCTCGGGGGACTCGTTACCGTCGTCCTCCGGCTTGTCCACTTCTCGATCCATCTTCTCTAAGGATCCTGCCGACTACGCCAAATGTAAGGATACTGAAGTGTATGAAGCCAGCGGCCGTGTAAGTGAATCACTGCTTACCTCCGTCCGGACACACGCTCCTCCCGTGCAGCGTTGATTTCAGAGGACGTGTCTTCAGGACCTCCGCCCAGAACTTGCCGGCTAAAGGGAACAAGAAATACTCTCACTGCGGGCCCACTTCCCTCTTGGCCTGGGGATCAGGGGCACACCGGGGGTGGCTGCGACGTTCACCGATTAGGTGAATGTCATCATCGGCCCGTGGGCCTCAGCTACCCAATCGTCACCTATTTGGCACTTGCGCACCGAGGTGGGAGCGAGCCCGCTAGGCCTAGCGGGATCCCGCGACCGGTGCTCAACACGGACAAGGACACACACTCACAAATAATACTCACGCTGGTACTCTTGTCAACTTGCTTGATACGCCACTCCGCTCCTGGGGAAAAGAATGACAGCAGCCTCCCTACAACTAAACAACGGCTAACAACAAACTGAGCCTAACTATTATGAACTGCAACAATTTACTGGGACGGCTACTTCACCTAATCACTAACAACAGGTCAAGCAAACACAAGAGTAATGCGAGTATAATATAAATGGAGGGTACCTTACCATCCGGTCCGGCGCAGGTTCTGCCACCTCGCCCTAGTGGTGACCAACTCTCCACGGCTCTTCCCCGCCCTGGGAGTGTACGCAAGGCGTGAGGGTCAGCCGACCCTCCGTGCCCAGCCTACAATGTACCCCACCCGAGCGGCCGCACAGCTCGCTCGCGGAGGTGCACAAAAAGGCAGGGCCCCGCTTGGCTTGAGAACACCCCGATGGCCTTTCCCTCCTTAGTGGGTACCGTGGGATGACCCGAACGTAATACCCTGGGTCACCTTTGATCCTCTACCCCCGTAGTTTGCTGGGTGCTCCTGTGGCCCGCAGGCCTACGGCCCGTTATGCCCCGGGCCTAATGCCCGCCTGACTGGGTGGCTGATGAGAGTGCGAGCCTAACGCCCAGCACCCCAGTTTAGAATGGCCGGGTCTGGCCTTACAGGCCGCGGGCCGGGTGGAGCCCCGACTGCACGCGGCCTCACAGGCCCAGACGCGCCGACCTTATTGCCCACGGGCCGGAAGGGCCCGACTAACTGGCCACAGGCCGAGAGGGCCTGACTATGCCCACGGGCCTAGCGCCCGATCACCCGGTGGTCTAGGAGGAGGCTGGAGACTCGGCACGAGGCCGCTTACCGGGCCGTAGGGAGAGGCCGCGGTGGGGAGCTTCGTTAGCTCTTTTGCCTCCCACACACCGCGACACTCTCCTCCGGGACTTCCGGTGGGCTCCTCTTCCGCAGTCGTCCCGACGCCTTCTTCCCGGCCGTCGACAGGCTCTCCGCGTTGGGACCTCTTCTGTCTTCTGCCTCCTGGCCGTCGCTGCCGCCGCCTCTTCTCCTGGACCACCGCCGTCTTCTTTCTTCTGTTCCTTCTTCCTCTTCTGGAGCTCTTCTCTGCTCCGTCCCCGGCGCCGACTGGCCGCTCCCGCTCCGCCGCGTCTGTTATAAGATGCTGGGAGGGGGCGGCGCTACGACGCGGCGAGCCCTGATTGGCTCGTCGCGGCATGCTCTGATTGGCTGACCGGGCGCGAGCCCTGATTGGCTCCCGCCCGGCGCCATCCTCGCCCGCGATTGGAGGGGCTTGAATCCCACCGGATGCAAGCCCCTCCGCACTGAGGACCCGCCGCAACGCCGCCGCTGACCGGGGGGAACGGGGGCCAGCGACTTCCCCCGTCCCCGCGTCCCGCTGCCCTCTCACACCCACCACTAAAACATTGTGACACAATGGGGCTGACCCTAAGTCACACACAAAGTGGCTGTGATTGTTGGCAGCTGTGAAAGCCTATTTTACTACTAAATGCTAATGTGGGGCATCATGTACATGCAAGCACAAACCAGTGCTGCTCATCGCAACCGCCCACATGAGTATCTGCACATGCACCACCATGTTAGTTGTAAGATATCCATCTGAAATAGTCTTCCCTTGTCCATAGGCACAACTCAGAGTCACGCACAGCTTTTGATTCACGCCCATGACACTACCACAGTTCCGGGAGGTTCCGTGCAGTCAGTCTGTCATCACCATGTTCTTTCCATGGTAAGACGGTTCCAGTCAAGTAATATATGGATCAAAATAGGGCAGAAATAAGCAAAAAGTGCTGGGTGAAAGAACTCGCCATTTGTATTCATACAGAGAGATCCGTGTGACTCAGAATCAGCCCCAAGGTGTGCTGCAAAAGCGAACCTGCCAAAGTCTACATACAGTATGACACAATGTTGTGTCTACTGTAGCTCAGAAACATGGCCACCTGTCTGTGCGCCAATGAATGAGGATATCTGATTGGATGGTAAGCCACAGAGGATAACTGACCATAATTTCAGGAACAGACACAGGTCCAAAGATGTGTTATTGGAAATATTTGCCGGTGGAACTATGCCTCTTTTTAATACTAACCAATTACATATTAAAAATCCAATTTTTTCATCCTTTCTTAATAAATGAGAATAAATATTAAAAATGCTAAAGTATTATAGTATATTCTCATTCAGTGAACTTGTAACGATGAGGATGGTAGTTCTTCAGGGTGTCCTTCCAAACGTCAAACAAAGGCTTGCCAGGCTTCAGGGTGCACTTCATAGCATCATACAAAGTCTTGCCTGGCTTCACGGTGCCCTTCCCAGCATCATGCAAAGGCTTGCCAGGCCTCAGGGTGCCCTTCATAGCATCATACAAAGTCTTGCCTGGCTTCACGGTGCCCTTCCCAGCATCATGCAAATGCTTGCCAGGCTTCAGGGTGCCCTTCATAGCATCATACAAAGGCTTGCCAGGCTTCAGGGTGCCCTTCAGAGCATCATACAAAGGGTTGTGAGGCTTCAGGGTGTCCTTCCCAGCATCATACTAAGGTTTGCCAGGCTGCAGGGTGCCCTTCCCAGCATCATACAAAGGCTTGCCAGGCTGCTCTTCCAACGATCATACAACAGAATTTCTGGGCTACACGGTGCCCTTCCAAGCATCATACAAGACGACTATAGGTGTCATTAGGACAGTAACATTGTTAGCCCCTTGGCTCTGTACACTGATCAGCGGTACTTCTTGTACCGTCTCAGTTACAGCCCTCACATGACTGCAAAATGATCTGATTTTCCATACCGCTAATTTTAAACTCCAACCTTTAGTTATGATGTCAGGTTCAAATTGTACAGGTGGGTGAAGGATAGGATGAAGCCAATTCCTACAGCACACAGCTACGTGGTAATATATTACAACCTTCCACATGACCCTATATTCTCCTGGTATACATTGCTCTGCTTGAACATGCCACTTATTTTCTATTGAATTTAGCCTAGGTTGCTTTCATGAGAAAAAATAAATGGAAAGTGGAGAGTGTTTTGTCTGTCAGAAGCCATGTTGGAGGGTCATACATTTTGTGGAGGGCCATACATTGTCCAAGCCAATGAATAAATTGGACAGCAGTAGGGAAGTCAATCCTGGGCCATTTTTTCAATCCTGGGTATCGGGATTGAAAAATGGCCAATCCTGGGATTCCCGGGATTGGCTTTTAGCTAGGTGACTGCCCCCTCACCCCACCCCGCCCCGCCCGCCCTGCACATAAACTCACCATATACCGGGAGAGGGCGGGAGGGGAACATCCTTTGAATGCTACTGGCAGCTCCCAGCAGCGGCTGGCATTGCAGCGTGACCTCTAACGCTGCGCTGGGGACCCGGAAGGAGGAAGCCAGGCAGCGTCTGAGTGTCCTGTGGACGCTCAACGCTGATCCCTCAATCCCCGGGATTGGAGCTTCAAATCCCGGGATTAAATCCCGGCCATTTTTGGCCCTAAATCCCGGGATCCCACCGATCCCGGGATTGGCCACCATAGACAGCAGTGAGTTAGGCAAGTTAGTGTCTCAAATGTTATGTTAATATCTGCTCCCAAAAATAAGTGTCACTAACTGAATATAACCTGCACAAGAGCATTAGTTACTGTTGGTATGTGTGAGGGAAAACTTACTATTGTATATGGCAGATAAGTGCGCAGCCGGGCATTTAGGCAATGCCTGGTGGCACTAATTGCTGAATTGAATACCCCCCAATGAGTAATGAGTGAGGCTGTTATGTTTGCTATAATTTATGTACTAGGTATATATTGTACTACAATACTTTTAGCTAAATATTTTACTAAACTCAGTGGTGTCTGGTGTGTGTTAATAATAGAAGAAAAATACAACTTATGCAACTTATTACACATGCCCATGCCCATACACATGCACAGGGGTAGGGTTAGAGGGGGTAGTAGGATTTAGCATAGCACCATCTCCTCTTGCAGCACTATGATTGGAGAATGATCAGTGTCATCCACCTATCAATGTGCAGCATTGCAGCCGCATGCTGTATGCCTGTGTCTGAAAAGCAGGCAGAGGATACTGAATGGCCCCTGCAATGTGATTAAAACACAATCAGAGCAACATGGGTCTATATAGGGTGCGATCACTGGTTTAGTCCAATTTTCTCAATGTTACAGTTAACATTCAATTCCTATTGAATTAAAAACTTTTATTATAAATAACCTACTATAACTATATGTTATCATGCCACTAATGTTTCTTGTTAAATGTATTTCTGCATTATTAATGAAAAAGATTATTCGGTTTATCCCATATTGTTACTGGAGTCCGATTACAACATCTCACCTTTTTCTACCTTATTTCTTATTTTTCACTTCCACGTGAGACTGCTGTGTTTCATGTTTTAGTGCATTGCTGCCAACATTTCAGTGACCCTATGCTTCTTGGCAGGTGACACTTGCAGTATTTAGAATTATAAAATAATAATGATAATATTGGTTGTCTTTACGATATACCCCTGCAGCTGGTAAGCCCTGTGTACTGTCAGGATGCATAAATAAACAAGTGGTCTGTGACACAGATCTTATCATCAGTAGACAAAGTTTCATTATCAGATAGTCATCATACAAATGGTCACGCTTCCTGCTCCACACACATTTTCCCATCCTTCATATCATTCACATCTTTCCTTAGCCTGGGGCACAGTGGTGTGAGTGACAGCTTGAGCACCTGACTGGATAGATCACTGCTAATAGTTTACCACTGTGTTAGACAGCCAGGTATGAAAGTATAGTACACATCATACTGTAGTTAATTTTAGCCCAAAAACAAAAGTTCATGCAATATACCTGGAGGGGAATTAGTGCCACAAAACACAAATATATCGTTACAAGATTTTTGCAACTATGTTTTGACAATTAAGCCTTTTAACCCCCATCATCTTTTAATTATGCATGCCCCACATATTCTAGTATTTATAATGCTATTTCCAGCAAAATATTTTCATACAGTAACTACATCCCTTTTATTACATGCAGTCAGAAAATGCATTTGATTCCTACCTACGGAGATGTCACAACCTTATTTAAGTATGTAGACAGAATGCATCCTCCCAAGTAAGTTACATTGGGGCAAATGTATTAACCTGGAGAAGGCATAAGGAAGTGATTAACCAGTGATATGTGCAAGGTGATAAAGGCACCAGCCAATCAGATCCTAACTGTTAATTTACATATTGGAGCAGATTGGCTGGTGCGTTTATCACTTTGCACATATCACTGGTTTATCACTTCTTTATGCCTTCTCCAGGTTAGTACATCTGCCCCTATGTTCTTCCACCACATAGCGGTCTATGATATCATACATTGTGATGTGCCACACTACTTTATACTTGGATATTATTGTGGAAGTGAGAAGAGGAAACTTTTAGTGGGACAGACAAATCTAGTCCAAGAGTGAAAAAAGACAAGTTTGGCCTTGGCCAAATATTTGTAAGGGTGAAAGTCAGGGTCTTGATCCAACTCCCCGGGAGTTTGTTCTTTAAACCCAGTATGTGTCTTACGAAGGGTTACCACCTCATCCCTTTAATTCTGGACACATATTAATTACACAAGTTCTATGGCTGGCTGACTTCAAGACTCCATTTCACCTGGTCTTAATCAGGCACATAACCTGTGTAATTAATATGTGTCCAGAATTAAAGGGATGAGGTGGTAACCCTAGTCTTACTGTTCCTCTCTTGAGTTAAGCCCGTTACCTGCAGTTTATATCCCTCATATCAGTCTATTGCTCAATGTATTGTGCAGAATAAGGGGAGAAGTGAGCCAGTGGAGAAATTGCTTATGGCAACCAATCAGCTGCTCTGTATCCTTTTATAGTATGCAAATTATAAATGTTATGTCAATGCTGATTGGTTTCAACTTCTCCACTGACTCATTTCTCCACTTCTATCACTGCTTAGTACATCTCTCCCTGAGTGTCCTATGAACACTGTGGAACAGATCTTAGCTTGCTATATGCCAGAAGAACTTTAAGAGTAATAGATACCAGCATTTCTGACAACGTTTATTTGTAAGCCAGTCCACATGCTTCAGCAGTCATGTACTCTAGGCAGGACCACCCAAGGAATTTCCCATGTGTAGGTAGTTGGTCCTGACCCTACCTCGTGGATTAGGTTGTCATCCTGGGATGGTGAAGAACTTTCTGTAAAACCTAGAAAGGTGTAAATTCAAATCTATGGGCCCCATTTAACATCATGATATAAACAATTTAACACTTGCTAAAGGGATTATGTCCTCCTTTCAGTATTTAGCAAACAGCAGAAATCTTAGTTTACATTTGTTAGTCATTGTACCACTTATGCCTTCTACAGTATATATGGCTATACAGTTACCATTGCCAGGCATGCATTCCCGAGTACCTTCCGGGTACAAGTGTGATGCACATTGCCCAAACTGGATGCAGATGACATACAACAACCCCTTTAATTGCCAGTGATAGGCTACCATATACTACACAAAATATGTCACTGTTAATAATACCCCTTTTACACTCGCATGAAAATCCCGGGATATTGCACGTGAACGCGCATCATCCCGAGATTTTTGTCAGTGTGAAAGGGTACAGGGACAATTTCCCGGGTCGAGCATCCCGGGATTTCAACCCTGGTCTCGACCAGGGTTGGTCCCGGGACCGTCCCGGGAAGCTGGGTAGTGTGAAAGGGCCCGTCCCGGGATTCACTATCCGGGACTGTTAAAAGGCCTCCGATTGGAGCTTTCATGGGCTCAGAAAAGATGATGTCATCTTTCAGAGCCCTGGGGAGCGTCCTTGATGCGTGTGAGGAAGGCAGCATGGCGACCTGGACAGACCAGGAGGTTAGAGAGTTGCTGAGCATTAGGGGAGAGGAGGAAATAATGAGGCAGATCACAGGCACAGTTAAAGATGCAGTGATTTATAAAAACATCTCCAAGATGCTGGAAGCCAGGGGAATCATCCGCACACAGCAGCAAGTGTTAAACAAAATGAAAACTCTTAAAAAGCAGTTTCTGAAGGTGCATGACAACAACAGGAAAAAGAGCGGTGTTGGCCGTATCGACTGGCAGTACTATGACATCTGTGCCAATATCTTTGGAAACACAGCTATATGCAGTCCGGTGAGTCTGTCTTCCAGTTCACAGTACACTGCTACAAAAGGCACTCCAGAAGAGACACAGACAAGCAGTGACGTCTGTCCGTCATCCCCGTTGTTAATTAACGACACACCTGAGGACAGCGACACATCCTCCCAGCCGTCCATAAACACATCCAGAAACGACGACAGCATAACTGCAACAATTGAAGACGTCGTGGAAGCTCAGACCAGTGACAGTGGGACTGTACAAAGTGCCGTCACCGTCACCCCAACTTTACAGAAAAACAGTAAGTACATGTTTAGAAAATAACACTCATAGCACAAATCCACAATTGTTAATCATCCGGTTATGTGTGTAGTATGAGTGGCCAGTGTGGCGGCAGTGTGGCGAGCGCAAATGAGCCCCTTGCAGGATCACTGCGCTCAGCACGCTGCTGGCACGGTGGCACGCTTTGCAATTTCTGCCCCCACCCAGGGGGGCTTTGCATTTTTATAAATAGTTCAATGTTGCAGAGTAGCTAGTGTGTAGGTGGATTAATGCCACAAACACATGTTTGCTAACGCTGCTATTTTTATATACGCTCATTTTGTATTTCTTCTCTTCACAGTTTACACCGTACAGCCTAGAAGGAAGAAACTGAACAGAGCGGAGCAAGTGGCTAAAGCCATGTCAAATGTCCTTGTCGAGCAACTCCGAGAGATGGACGCTACAATGTCCGCACAGGAGGATGCAAGGCTCGACAGGTTTCTAGAGGCAGAACGCCAAATGCATGATGCATTTCTTTCCCAAGTCATGACAATGCAGGAACGCATGAGTAGAGAGCAGTATGACTGCCACAGGGAATTGCACCAAATGAACATGGCGTTCTATGAGCGTATGACCAATACCTCAAGAGCACCAATCCAACACCACAACTCACAATACCCTGAGCAGGGTTTTTCATAATTTAATCCTGGCCCATACTATGCCCCAAATACTGCACCATCTAGAGCGCAAAGCACAGAGTTTACTGTATTGCGCAATTTGCCGTGAAACACAGTGAATTTCTTATTGTTGTTATTTGTTGTTAAATAACCACAGTGTGGTCATTGTTTATGCACAACTGTTTGTGCCTTCTTTAATTTTTTTTCTATGTTCTGTTTTGTATAGTCAATAGTGTCTACATTAAAGCACTTTTTATTTATTTTTTACACAGTAATAATATACTGCAGGGACACTGTGGTTTATGGTGTTGTATCTACAAGCCTACCAGTGTTTTTTTTTTTTAATGCCAATCAAAACTTGTTTGCAAATCTATGCATAATATTCCCATTTGTGCGTAACAGTAGACCATGTTTTCAGTGTTTTCTACATTGTTTCTGCATATATACAAAGTTTGTGGCAATGTGGTTTTTTTGGAAAATCATAAATATTGAAACCAAAGATCAAAGGTTGAATACAAAATAAAAAAAACGTAATTCACCAAACATGTTGTGCTGATTCTTAAACACTATTGTACCAGTGCTGCAAGGTTGGACGTAATAGTGTGGCGTATTTTTTCTGCAGCGGAGTTTGAGGCAGTCCCAAACAAAGCACCTTCCACATGTGGGTTTATAACCTCAGGGTCCAGCACAGTCCACTCAGGAAGGAATAGCTCATTTTTCAGTTCACAGATGTTGTGCAGTATACAGCACGCAGCTACTACATTAGGCATATTCTTTAGGTCCACATCATTGCGCTTCATCAAACAACGCCATCTTCCTTTTAACCTGCCAAAGGCGTTCTCAACCACCATCCTTGCTGAACTCAGGGTGTGAGTATAGGTTTGTTGCTCTGGGGTTAACTGGACCTGTTGCGTGTAGCCTTTCATAATCCAGGGGCGTAAAGGGTATGCTGCATCCCCGATGATGTGGACAGGGATCTCCACCCCATTCACAATCTTTGCACACTCTTTGGGGTACAGCCAGCCTCCCTGCTTCTCCTCTACGATGTTGTACAGGTCAGAATTGGCAAGAACTCGGGAGTCATGAGATCGGCCTGGCCAGCCAATAAACACATCTAGGAAACTAAAGAACAGTAAAATTGAAAAAAAGTTAGAATGTAAAACTCACACATGCAACTCATCCCACCACCCCAAAAATAAACACTTACCAATATTTGTGGTCCACAGCAGCCTGTAATATGATGGAGTGCCAGCCCTTCCTATTAAAATAGTCAGCATGGTTGTCACGTGGGGCAATAATGGGGATGTGTGTCCCATCAATCGCTCCTCGACACTGCGGATAGCCTCGCTTCACAAATCCTTTGATGGTATCCTGTAAGCGCTGTCCTTGTGGTAGAGATATAAAGCGCTTGTATAAGGTAGATACAATTGCTTTAGTCACCTGGTGGACTATGACACAGCAGGTGGAGATCGCAACACCGAACAAGCATGAGACTGAGCGGTACTCTCCTGGGGTAGCATACCACCACAATGCAATAGCTAATCTCCTGCGTGCCTCGATGGGTCTCCTAAGTCTGGTGGTCTGCATGTCAAGTGCTGGGGTAAGTAATTCCAGGATGTAGTTAAAGGTTGCACGAGACACACGGAAGTTAGCCATCCACTCCTCATCCTGGTAAGCTTCCACGGTCCTCATAAAGGCTTCTCCGTGCCGGCGATCTCTGGACCAAAATGAGCGGTTAGGGCCCATACTCACGCTCAGGATGGTACTCATCCTGGATGATATGAGGGCTCTTCTCCTGCGCAAATATTGGTGGCGACTAGCAGCCCTATCCAGCATAAATTGCGCCCTCCTCCTCCTCATAAAATATATGTGCAGTATACTGCACAGTGTGACAAGCTGCATCATTCTGTCAGTGGCTGTATGAAACATCTGCAAAGCAGAAAGAATCATGAGCTCAGGCATACACACTGGTACTCCGTCGGCCAAGACTGCAGCAATGGTGTGAGCAGGCACCACCCCTCCCTTTGTTGACTAGTGTGACCTCATCTATGTGAGCCAGAAAAGGCCATTTCTAATGACATGCATATGCATTTGCAGGGATATCCCGGGATCAGTGTAAATGGGGCTGTCCCGGGTCGATCCCAGGTCTTAGTGCAGTGTGAAAGGGGTCAGTCCCGGGAAGGCATCCTGGGACGCATCCCGGGAAGCATCCCGGGAGTGACCCGGGAGTGCGAGTGTAAAAGGGGTATAAGTATCAATGTTAAATGGAGCCCTGTTCTGCTTTCAAGGGAGACTCAACCATTGTAAAAGATTATGAGATTGCCCTCTAATTTATGACTTGGGTCACATCAGGTGGAGCTAACCTTGTTCCACTGGTTAGGCTGCTAAAATGTCTTGTTATATGTTCTCTGTGTAGACATCTTGGGCCTGATGCAGAGTTGCAAGTAAGTTAGGTGTATTTTGTATACAAGAATCATGCAGAAAAAACATGCATATATTCACCCATATGAAGAGTTGTACGCATATCAAATTAAGTCTGCCTGCCCGTCCACTACAAGTACTCATTTTCAGCTCATTATTGCACTTGCCCCATATTAGATGCTGAAAATACACAACCAAGAAGGTGTGTTTTCACTTACATCCAGCTCTGCATAGCTCACTTTTAAAGTATGTGAACATGCCTCCACTGAACTTTGCCTACATGCAAGGGTGGAGCTACTATGGATGCAGTGGGTGCTGTTGGTTTGGTCCTGACTCCCCTGCATCAACCTACATGCCAGAATAACTAGGATAGGGGTATGTACACCCAGCCCATCTCGGAGTGCCCCAGCTAACAAACAGATCACTTGAGTAAGCAATAGCTGCCACTGATGTCAGACTCACTCTCCACTCTGCTCAGCTCATTGAGCTCAGATGTGTTAGATGGCCAGCCAATGAGTAGTGAATGAAATCCAGTACACGCTCAGTGTGCAGACTCTGGCCACACAGGCTGTAGGGAAGGAGGGGAGCAGATGGATATTGCACTTCCACTCACTGTAGGTGAGAGGTGTCATTATCTCGAAACTACAGTGGGGCATAATGTGAACTGTTAGCACTACAATGTGGTATAATGTGTACTGGGAGTGCTACAAGATGGCATGATATGAACTTGGGGCACTACAAGGTGGCAATGTGAACAAATGTAAATAAAACTGTGGCATTGTGGCGGCTCTGAGTAGTAGGCAAAGAAATGAAGTTGTGGGCAGCCTCTGAAGACCATTTTACTACTTCATGCTGCTGTGAGTATCCATTCAAATAATCTGGGGGATCATATGCGTGCAAGCGGAAACACGCAGTGCCCATTGATTTTATGCCAGCTGCTGTAACAACCATCATTAGTTTGTGCACTTCCACCAGCCCCATGCTAGGTGCAAAAGATCCGTCTCACACAGGCTTCCCTTTCCCATATGCACAACTCAAAATCATACAGAACTTTTGATTCACACCTACAACACTCCTATTACACACCCCTGACACTCTTACAAGTATCCTTACCATCATCTTTCCACAACTTATTTCACAACCTGAAACATACTATTTCACATAAAGACAGATCCAAACAAGTTGCTTCTGACTCAGAATAAGATGGACATATGGAATAATGCATAAAGTTGCTTATTCGCATGTACTGTATGCAAAAACCCAGCATTTGCGTCCAAGAAGAAAGATCCATACATATCAGACTAATAATGTGACCTGGGTGCACTGTGTGATGTAATATGAACTGGGGCACTATCATGTGGCATAAAATTAATTAGGACACTACTATGGGGCATAAATGAACAACCACAGCAGAGAGAGGCATCTGTACAAGCAAGAAAAATGTATTGAATGTTACCCAATAATACTTTGCACTCAGTTGATTTTATAAATATATATATATGCATCAAGATATTAAGAATAAAATTCATTAACGTAATTAGAGATATGCACCGGACCATGGTTTTGGTTTTGCCTACACGCCTTGACTGGTTTTAGCTTTGTATTTTAAAAAAAAAAATGAAAACAAAAACTAAAATCACAGAATTTGTAATTTTTTATTTTTTGTCATTTCTTAACCACTTGCCTGGCATGGTCGCATCAGATGCGACCACACCAGCAAGTGCTTTATCTGGATCAGGATGCAACCAGTCAGACAATGTTAGCAGAGGCAGGGAAGAGAAACTTCCCTCTACTGCTGCTCTCAGAGGGACCAGAAGGTCCCTCTGCCTCCCTGCACCCTCCCCTCAGTGTTGTCGTGCTGCAGATCATTGTTGATTGGCTATCACAGGAGGACCCCCCACCCAGCGGCTGAAGACAATGGCAGCAGCTGGGAAAGGGTAAACTAACCTACCCAACCCACCCCCAGACCCTCCCTGTGTACCTGGCAACTGTCTTGGGGGTAAAAAGTAACATTGCGATGGTCGTGATGTTACCGGTGTTCCAATGTTATCAATATTTCTGACCGATGTTCCAATGTTTCAGAAAAAGATGTAATGAAAAAATTCAACATTTTTTTTTTTTTTTTTAAACTAAAATCATTTTGGATAAGGTTAAATTCATGTTCTTCACCTAATTCCCCCATAAAAAAAATTGACAATTTCAGAGCGTTTTTTTGGGGAAAAATCGTCAGTTAAGTGGTTAAATAAAAAAAGCTATATCACCAAGTTGGCTGTGTGAGCAAAATATGGGACATGTTGGAATTCACCCAGCTGTAATGCTTTCACAATATTTGTGGTGTTATCAGAAATCACAAATCCTGAGGAGAGTCCAAGTAGGGTAAGCCATATTGCTACGACATTCCTTAGTTTTTCTAAGACGTTGTCAGCAGTATGCCTCTTATTGAAGCCAGTGATCCACAGCGTAGCATGCCTCTGAATGAGCTGGCATTGTTTGTTAGACACTACTGCTGCTGCTGCTGAAGGCAATTCACCCCCCCCCCCCCAAGTGGGATGTTACAGTCATGTAATCTTTAGTTTGCCCACTACCACTTGTCCACATATCTGTGGTCAAGTGGCCAGTGGGTACAATGGCATTTTGTAGGCCAATAATTAGGTTATCTTTAATGTCTTTGTACAGCTGAGAAATGGATTTATGGGTAAAATGGAACCAAGATAGAATTTGGTATCGGGAACACAGAACCTCAGTACACTGTGTAAAACCTACTGCATTAATGGTGGATATTGGATGATCTAATACTAGCTTAGCCATGATGGCTTCAGTGTTCCACTGTGCGACTGAATGAGAACTGTCATACTTGCTTATTCTTGCAAAGGATTGTTTCACACTCAGTTGATTTTTTAAAATAGTAGTCTCCTTGTTCCACCTGCTGGGATGAAGATCCATCCCCAGTAGCAGGAGCAGCAGGCCTAGCGCTGAAAGATTCTTCTGAAGAATCCTGGATAGGGGAGGAGTAACTTAGCCTTAACAAATTGGATGCAGGACTACCTCCGATCATTACTGAGGATATTGAGGATGAAGGTGTTGGTGGTGGATATTGCAGGTGCTGGGATCTAGTTGAGAGAAGGGAGCTAGCTGATGCTGGACTACTTGTTATTTTTTTAGCACCAGTTTCTGATTTTGTCAAAAACTTTTCGTGAGCTCACTGCAAATGACCTAAAAGGGAGATGGTTCCTAGATTGTCCTCTACTTACTGTGGTAGTACAGTACACCTACAGATGGCTTGACAATTGTTGCCAGGTTTTGAGTAAAAATAATTTGACACATAAGAGGTGGATTTGTTGATCCTATGCCCAGACATAACAATGGACTTGTTATCATAGCCAAGAGCTGCTTCCATTGGTGCCTGACTTTTACACAAATAATATTCTCTTCCTCAATATCCTCATTCGTGCCAGCATCAGCTACTCAAACCCTCATCCTCTTGCACTTCCTCAGTGGCATCCTCAATTCCTTATGTCACCAGCAGTTTTAAGAGAGGGGGACCTGCGTGCAGCCTCCATCGCGGGCCCTCTCTTCTCTGGAAGCAGTAAACTCTAGCATATTGTCCAGAGTCTACTGTGCATGCACAGGTCTTCAGGAACATGGCGACCGCACCTTGTTCCTGGGGACATCTCCAGTGCGTATACACAAATCACTCGGAAGTGGCCGCGGTGGCCATTTTCTGAGTGATTCCTGTCTGCAGTGCAGGGCCGCCATTGCAGGACTCTGTAGGGGTAAGTATAATATATGGGTACAGTGTGTGTGGTGTGGACCCCCTGAACCCAGGGGCCTGTGTGCACCACACACACTGCACACATTATAGAAACGCCTATGGACATCAGCTATACTTCTGCTGCTCCTCCCCACATTTACAGGGAGCAGAAATTGTGGAAGACAGCTTCCCTACGAGTACAGTATCAGATACGTGAGGCTCACACTTAGCCGTTGAGGACACCCTTTGACTCTCCTCAGGGATTTTTTTACATTTATGTTTCCGAACACACAGTTTCTTCTACTGCCTTAGAGGATTTAATTTTTTTTACACCTCTTCTATACACTGAGTGAAAAGGTCCTACATCATCATGAGAGGCAGAAGAAGATGCCTCACTAACATTTTCAGAACCACCACTCATAAATAAAGGCCAAAGCCTGAGCTTTTCCTTTCCATTGCCATGTTAGATAGAGAGTGTTTGCAGCGGCAGGGAAGAGAGTCTACCTTCCTGCAACCCCCCCAGTGTTTGCCGTGCTGCTGATCACTGACACCTCACCCAGCGGCTGCAGACAATAGCAGCCGCTGGGGAAGTGTAAATGAACACCCCCATTTCCCCACGTGTACCTGGTGGCTGTCCCGGCTTTCAAAATGAAAGCCGTAATGTTTCAGATGGTCGAGATGTTCCAATGTTGTCGATCAATGTTCTAATGTTTGGGGGGGAAATGATTGTTTTCCAAATATTAAAAAAAAAAATATATATATTTTTTTACTAAAATCATTTTAAATAAGGTTAAATACACAATCTACAACTAATTCACTCATAAAAAAAAACCCTGATATTTTCTGAGCGCTTTTTTCCAGAAAATAATTAGTCAGTTAAGTGGTTAAACCCTCTATGCCCTTGCGCATCAGCTTTAGAGGATGTTGAATTACTAGTATCGTCTTCATGACTGCTTGCGGCAGCTGCAGCAATAGTATTTGGTTGCTACTACTGCTCTTCTCTAAACTGAACATTATCCATTTTTTAGCTGGCAGCTCGGCTCACACTGTGTAGAGTCACAGGATTTATGTGAAGTGAACAAAGTGCACTAGTGTACTGTAGTAGGTAGAGTGCACAGAACAGTACAAACAAATTATACAAAAATATATTTTTTTATTAATCTTTTAACTGGCAGCACAGCTTACACTGTGTATTTACAGGGCTTACTTAAAGTTAACACTTAACAACAAGCGCACTGGAGTACAAATGATACAATTTTTAAAACTTTTTTTTACTTTTTTACTTAATGTTTTGTAAACTTTTTTGTTTATATGTGAACTCAGTGGGAGGGGTATGGCCTGCAGAGTTAGTGCAGCACCATTGTGTTACAGAATTGGACTGGGGAATTGACACAGCTTGTGGATGGACACAGCACAGCCACTTAATGCACACAGCACAGCCACTTCTGGATGGACACAGCACAACCATTTTAGATGGACACAGCAGAGCCACTTGTATGGAGTCTGGACTCACAGCACAGCCACTTGTATGGTATGGGTGTGGGATGATAGATAGACAGTGTCTAGTTAGATAGTCAATAAATAGACACCACATGTTAGACAGACATTAGGTCGACAGGGTCAAAAGGTCGACAGGGTCAAAAGGTCGACATAAAAAAGTAGACAGAAGAAAAGGTCGACAGTGTCAAAAGGTTGACAGGGTCAAAATGTCCACATGAAAATGGTCGACACAAAAAGGTAGACACCATTTTTATGCTTTTTGTGGTTTGTGTGGATAGTTTTATCATCTGGGAACCCCAGTTGTAGAAAGGCATCCCCTCGCAGGGCTCGCTGCGCTCGCCGCACTTCGGCCTCTGTGGCTCGCTGCGCTCGCCACAAGGTTTATAACCAACTCTATGCTGATATGGATAGAGAAGGTATGAAACAGTCCAAAAACATGTAATTTTGTTTTTAAAACTGTGTCTACCTTTTTTCATGTCAACCATTTTCATGTTGACCTTTTGACACTGTCGAGCTTTTGACCCTGTTGACCTAATGTCTGTCTAACATATGGTGTCTATCTATTGACTGTCTAACTAGACACTGTCTATCTATCATCCGGATACCGTACGGAGTCTGGACACACAGCACAGCCATTTGTATGGAGTCTGGACACACAGCACAGCCAGGGCCAGTTCAAGCCCGCTCGGCGCCCCGGGCAGGAAACAGGGCGTGGCCTAATACAGGGGGCGTGGTCAGTCACGCCCCCTGTACATTACTAGCGCCGCTTGACTGCTGAGCGGTGCGCGATGACGTCATCGCGCACCGCACAGCAAAAGGTCCTCTCCACGAAGGGAAACTAGACGCGTAGCGTCTAGTTTCCCTTCGTGGAGAGGACCTTTTGCTGTGCGGTGCGCGATGACGTCATCGCGCACCGCTCAGCAAAGGTACACTCCACGAAGGGAAACTAGACGCTACGCGTCTAGTTCCCTTCACAGGAGGCGGGGACACAGCGGGCAGCGGGCAGCGGAGGCGGACGGGGGACACAGCGGGCAGCAGTGGCGGATCTTGCCACGGTGCGGCGCCCTCCGGATGGCGCCAGCGCCCTCCGGAAGGCGGCGCCCCGGGCAAAAGTCCTGCTTGCCCGTGGCAAGATCCGCTACTGAGCACAGCCACTTGTATGGAGTCTGGACACACAGCACAGCCACTTCTATGGAGTCTGGACACACAGCACAGCCACTTGTATGCAGTCTGGACACACAGCACAGCCACTTGTATGGAGTCTGGACACACAGCACAGCCACTTGTATGGAGTCTGGACACACAGCGCAGCCACTTATCTGGAGTCTGAACACAGTACAGTCACTTGTATGGACACAGCACAGCCACTTTTTATTGGTCATTGTCACTCTGGACACAGCACAACCACTTATGGAGTCTGGACACAGGCACATGAACCATGCAGCAGCGTATCAGAGAACAGTATGAAGTGGCGGCGTGTCCCAGCCACGGCACCCTTATATAGAATCCAAAAACCATGAGAATCTGATGCTGGGAGGATGACGGGTTGCCTCGATCTGGAATCCTGGCCTAACGAGAACCCCCAAGTTCAGATAGACGAAGATACCGGAAGTTTGGCCGAGTTCGGATTAGAGGTCATCTGAACCGCTCATCTCTAAAAGTAATACATACATGTAATAAATGAAAAAATAATAATTTTAGTGTATATGTGTCCTAACAATGCTTGAACAGTATCACTGTTCTACAATGAGATCTTATAGAGACAGAAGATAGTAGCACCACCATGCAACAAGGTGCCCCTTACATTCCTCCATAATGAATAATAAGCTTAAAATGTAATCTAAGTATGAGGTTTATATTAATGAACACATACTGTATATTATTATATTAGTCTCAAAGCTTAACATTTTCTTCTCTCAGGTAGTATCTAATAGTTTTGATTAAATATTTTTGTGGAAGCCTTAGCAGGCAATGCAGACATCAATGTCTCTCCATTCTTTCACTATATAGAGGCAAATGCACCACTCGGAGACTGATAAAGTGGAGAGAGATAAAATACCAACCAAACAGCTCCTAACTGTCATTTTTCAAACACATCCTGATTGGCTGGTACTATGGGGCATATGCATCAAAGCTTGGAGAGAGAGTATGAACCAATCATCTCCTTACATTCAAACACAGCGTGTATAGTGACAATTTGTAGCTGATTAGAAGTATAGGCGTGCACAACTTATTTTATTAGGGGGTGTACTGCCTTTTGGACGTGTGTGTCTAGCACTATTTTACATGCAGAAAAATTACATGGCTTAATCTAATTTCTCCCTAGTTCATAATAATACAGGTAGATATAATAAACTCCATAGAAATAAAACATAAGGGTGCGACCACCGGTCGGTACTGACTGTTCGCTACGGCATAAACCTGAGACCTAGCTGCTGCTGCACCCTATCGCTGCTTACTCTTCCCCAACCTATCCCTGACCAGTGGCGGAACTAGAGAGTGATGGGTCTAGGTGCATATGTATACCCCCCTACACACACACACACACACACACACACACACACACACACACACACACACACACACACACCACACCCCTTGAACACTTTATTTTCAGTGGGCCACTCTGAAATGTACTGGAGATTTAGGGGGACGAACATTTGAGTTTTAATATAACACAAGTAAAGTTAAAATTTTATTAATGTGCCATCAGAGCCACATTTGCCTCTTTTTATGCCATCAGACTCTATATATGCAGGACACCAGCATTTGTCATACATGTCCCCATGCTCACCAGCTGCTGCTCCTTATTCACATTTCACCACACAGTATGAGCCGAAATTCACAATATGCAACACAGTATGAGCCAAATTCACATTATTCCAAACGGTATGAGGCAAAATTCACAATACGCTACATGGTATGAGCCGAAATTCACATTACACCGCACCATATTAGCTAAATTTCACATTACACACAGTGTATGAACCAAAATTTACATTACGCTACACGGTATGAGCCAAAATTCACATTACGCCACACGGTATGAGCCAAAATTCACATTATGCCACACAATGTTAGCCAAATTTCACATTACGCCACATGGTATAAGCCAAAATTCACATTACGCAACACGGTATGAAACTAAATTCACATTATGCCACACAGTAGGAGTCAAAATTTGCATTACGCCACATGGTATGAGTGGAAATTCACATTACGCTACACAGTATGAGCCATATTCACATTATTATGAGCCTCCCCCTGGCGTCTCTCAGTCAAACAGTATGAGCTTTGCATCCCCCTTGCGTCTCTCAGCCACACCATAATCTCCTCCCTGTGTTGCCTCTCTGCCACACCATCTCCCCCTGCATCTCTCAGCGACATCATCATCTCCCCCAGTGCGTCATCTCTCAGTCACAAAATCATCTCACGACTGTGTCTCTCTGTCAAACCATTATGTTTTGCCTGGGTCTCTTACTATCCCCATCCATTCACTCTGTGTCGAACAGCCTCCCCCACTTCATTTTGTGTCTCCCCCTTCATTTTATGTCTTGCTGTGTCATCGTCCCCCCTTCATTCTGTTTCTCTGCCCCTCCCCCCCTTCCTTCTATGTCTCTCTGTCAATCCTCCCCATCTCCCCCTTCTATGGCTCTGTGTGTTTCCCCTTCTATATCCCTGTGTCCTGCCAGCCACCCTTACCTTCTGGGAGCCAGAGGACAGTGGACAGTGAGGCCAGGTAGCAGCACTGGCGTCGCGGTCGTACTCCCGACAGCAGCACAAACTGAGAGCTGCTCTGCTGTAGATAAGTCATGCCGCTGCGGCCGAACACCACGGGCCTTCGGCAGCGCAATGGTGAGTGGGTGGGCGGTGCGGTGCCAGGGTGGTGGTTGGTGTGGGCACAATACCATTGCCGGAAAGCCACTGAGGGTCAGGGACATTTGGAACATACTTGCCTACCTGACCCTCTCCATGAGGAAGAAAATGCTCTGTTCCTGGACTTTCCTGGTAATGTATGATTGCCATCACCTGTGGTGAAACGCCTTTCTTATCAATTAACTAGCTCACCACAGGTGATGGCAATCATACGTTACCAGAAAAGTCCAGGAACAGAGCATTTTCTCCCTCATGGAGAGGGTCAGGTAGGCAAGTATGATTTGGAATGACCCAATCCGCCCCTGCGCACCGCACTAACGCGGTCAAACTGAAAGTAAACTTCAGCTCCAGCATCCGGCAGCAAGGCCTGCTGAGAGCTGTTGTTTATATTCGGCTTGATCACTGTGCCGGCTCCTACTCAATTCAAGCAAGTCACCTGGACCTAAGCCTCTGCTTTTGCGGCTTAGCGGAGTAAATTCGCTAATGGTGAGGGGGGTGCCGGACATTAGGGGGTGCCTGTGCGCACCAGGCACACCCCGTGCGCACGATTATGATTAGCTGGTACTGTTTCACTCTTCAAGTGATGATGCATATGCACCTTTATCTCTCTCCAAAGCTTAGTGCATCTGCCCCCAAGTGAGTAAACAATACAGATAACTTCACAATTCTGTATATAATCATTTTTCTTATTTTCAATCCAAGCTATTATGCTATAAATACATTTTATTATTTCTTAATTGTATAGAAAATAATTTTATCTTTAAAGAGATATACGGTCCTGTGAAAAATCTGTGTGATGTGTCAGGAAGCATCATTAATGTCATTATTTCAGCAGGACAAGAAAGGACAAGCTGAGCAGGGCTCTGTGCAGGGATTCTGGCTTTGCTATGCTAACGTTTGCACAGTGACTCAGAGTTGAATCATAGGTTCTGCAGGTGTACACTCAGAGAGCCTGGACCCTTTCCATGTCTCACTGGATGCAAATGTTTACTTCATTAGTTCATGGGGTTGCTCAGCAATGCCAGCCTGCTCATTTTATGAAAGTTTAAGTAGAATGTAGTAGTTTGCTACCTGACTGACATTTATACTGTGTAACTAACTAGTGATGTGTTAATTAAAGGGTTACTTCATCCAGTTGGCAAGGCATACAGCCCGGTCTTTAAAATAACCTCTGCAATCGTGCTCCTAAGGTTATATACATTGCAACTGATTTATCTGCTTATCATCTAAAAGAAGGAATCTATATATATAAATGTGAAAACCCTCATTCTCTCACTCACTGATACCCCGTTCACACGGCACAAAAAACCCGGTATCGACCCAATACGCAGGCGTACCCAGGTGTTTTTAAGGAGGGCCTTCTGACATTAGCGATGACCACTTCCAGCCTCTTGTTTAGCAGAAATTGTGGACAACCTTGCCTGGCGCAGATAGGAAAAATCTTCAATCTTCCAGTAATTGTGATCAGCCCGCATATTGCGATGCATTCGCAATTTTTGCGCTGGTCGTTTTTCTCTGTTTCTGGGCGGCAACTATTTGATCGCAGAAACTGCAATCCTTACTGAATCAGGCCCTATATCTGGACACAGTTATTAGTATGTGCTTCCAAACAGAATGAAGTGCATGACAAGCAGTCCAAGTGATACCTTGGAAAAGCTTAAACATCACAAGTTCTTGATTATTGTGACTAATCTTAATTAAGTTACCCTTGTATATCTTGGCAGTATAGTTTTAAAGCCCATTCAGTGTTGAGAGTTTCTCACTAGAAATGTGCAGAATTCCAGAAAACTGTAGATATATATGTTCCCAGCAGCACAGACAGTATTTGGCCTGATGTCAAGTTGAATGCATGCCTGGGCTGATGTCAAGCTGAATGCATGCCTTTTGCAGGGTGCAGGTATTGTGCATGTTTTTACACTGGAGATGCTCTAGAAAAATGAGCAAATGCAGATATAGGCAATGCAGAGTCGGATATGTTTCAAGTGCATCTCCACTGGGCTATAATGATGTGTTCTTTTCTATCAAGGTTCAGTGTTTGCATTATAATACAACTGTTGGCTTTGCGGAGTTGGTCAGAAGCATAAATATGCCTGTTTCTAGACGTAGTTTTTGTACCAAGTCTGGGGTGGTGGAAATGCACCCTGATCAGGGGCAATACAGGATTTCTAGAGGACGGGGGTGGTTTCAAATGCAGATTTTACAAAGCACTTAACCAGCTATAATATGCTTCATACAAAGTGCAGTGTATATTCTAATTGCAACCTATACAGTGCCAGCAATCACAGTAAGCCATTAAATGCTGCAGTAGAGCTATCCTGTCTGAGCTGATGGGGGATAGGTAAGAGAACCCATTACTTCCCTGGATATATATGTATACATTGGTCTTCTTATGTGTAATGGATAGTGTATGTTATAGAGTATTAATGATTAACCCTATAAACAGAGGCGTATCTAGAGAGGAGGGGACCCGTGTGCAGTCTCTGTGTGTGGGCCCCATCTTCTCCCGTTGCCGGCAGAGCAGCTGTTAGCGCTCTGAGCACTGAGACTCTGGCACAGTGCCAGAGTCTACAGTGCATGTGCAGGACTCCGAAAAATGGTGCTGCAGCCATTTTTTCGGAGTCCTGCGCATGCACTGTAGGCTCTGGCACTGTGCCAGAATGTCGTGCTCAGTGCGCTAGCAGCGGCGCTGCAGGCTATGGGAGAGGAGGGGGCACACACACGGTCATCCGATGGACGACAGAAAGATAAGTATAGAAGAAATGGGTGAGGTTTGGGCCCCCTCTGGACCCAGGGGCCCGTGTGCACCACACAAACTGCACCCATTATAGATATGCCACTGCCTATAGATGGTGATAGCAGTGTACCCCTAACAGTGCATGAACAGGTGTATTCATTACTTGTTGACACATTTTAAAATATCCACAGGTTATGCTCATTGTTTCATTTTTGATACTGAGGAAATCTTTAAAAATGCATCTCTAGCAAAACTGTATTGTATTATATACTATTGCTATTGTGGTCATGGTGCTGGCTTGGGAGAGGGGTTTCCAGACAACCAGACCCCCCCCCCCCACCCCCTTTGTCTATGCTGATGATGACGAAGAGCAGCAACCAACCATACAGACAAGTTGTGTAAAACTGTACATATGTGAAAGTGCGCATTCATTTCCCTGAAACCTTACTTCGAGCATATACGGCCGAATTGCCTTCAGCTCTGCATCAAGCCCATTGTGTGCTGTAACATTAGCACTTGTTCCAATATTTACTGAATTCTGGACAGTGAATGCATCACTGACAAAGATATTATTACATACAGTATGTTCTACACCAACATCTTCTCATTTCACGGTTTAAATATAATCTTGCAACGCTAGAAGAAAAGAAAACTGAAACCTCAGTGCTTGATAATGTTCAATGTTCCAAAGCAGTGACAATCAAACAACAAACCAATTACTCTGTCAGCCTGAAGAAGGATCACAAAATCCATGTGATAAACGTGACATAGTGACATTATTTTTATAACTTGCATTTTGTTTGCGCGTAATAAATACTCTTCAAATGAAAGTCCATTTGTACATATAGCCCAGAAAAATGATTAATAACTGTTGGCTACCTTTAAAAAAAGCAGTTACCCACTATGCTGTGTTTCCACCATCAGACAGCAGAAATGTTAATCCCAATTATTTTAGAATAATCTTGTAGATATAAAATGTTATGTGGGTAGAGTTACCTTGTAATTACTATGGTATGGATTAAGAAAACATTTTACTGGAATATGTTAAAGCCAGCTGTAGATTTTATTGTGAAAATTATTAAGCATATTCGTACAGCCTATGTTTAGAACAGGCTGATGTTTTTTCAGCACCTTATGTTTTGTGGCTGGCATTCCATTATTTTGTATATTTAGACAGTCTTGAGCTTGAGTGTATATTTAGTGTGAAAATGTTTTCATGCCTCATAAAATGTAAAACACAGTATCGAGGCAAAGGTGTTACAATTTTTTTTATTTCTTAGAAGCTTTCTTTCCGTGTGATTAAGCTTTGACATTGTGTTTTGAGTCACACCATATCAGCCGATGGCAGCTTTACCACCTCGTACGGAGCTTTCAGGGATTTTAGTAATTGAAAAAGGACTGGCTACCATGTATACTTTTAACCACTGAACTTGTTATTTTCATACAATAATAAATATAACCTTATGTAAAATACTGGGAATGTAAATATAATACTGGATATGGTTGGGTTTCCAGCATGCCCTAGGTAAGTTATTTTCCCAGGTAAGTAAATATTGCATATAACTGACTCTTACAGTAGTTTGATGAAACTATATATGCTGTCTATCACTGACCTGGTTTGGGAGTGTTGTGGACTCGGGGTTTCTTCTGGTGACCGGGAAGAGGAACCGCAACTGGGCCGCAGCAGAGATGGCCGAATGTAAGTCTTCCTCATGCAGGATCAGGTCGGCAGACAGGAGGCACGCGTGGACGCTGAAGGTCTCATGAAAGATAGAACTTGAAAGGTGCTGATGCACCAGTGAGGAATACCAGGTGCTGGAGGCACAAACTGCGCTAAAGTGCACTGGGGCTTGGAGAGACTGAAGTGCTTGTAGGCGCTGAAGTGCTTGGAGGCACTGAGGTGCGGGAAGGCGCTGAAGTGCTTGGAGGCGCTGAAGCGCTTGGAGGCACAGAGGTGCTTGGAGGCACTGAGGTGCCTGGAGGCACTGAGGTGCTTGGAGACACTGAGGTGCTTGGAGGCACTGAGGCATTTGGAGGCACTGAGGTGCTTGGAGGCGCTGAGGTGCTTGGAGGCACTGAGGTGCTTGGAAGCACAGAGATGCTTGGAGGCACGGAAGTGCATGGAGGCACAGAGGTTCTTGGAGGCACAGAAGTGCTTGGAGGCACATAGGTGCTTGGAGGCACGGAGATGCTTGGAGGCACAGAGGTGCTTGGAGGCACGGAAGTGCTTGGAGGCACAGAGGTGCTTGGAGGCACAGAGATGCTTGGAGGCACGGAGGTGCTTGGAGGCACGGAGGTGGAAACCTCAGGAATGCGGGAGCACTGGAGATCACAGCTTCTGTAGGCAGAATAGATGATACTCAGGCACTGATGCAGTGCCTGGCGCCTGAATTTATACTTCCACCACCATCTGATTGGTGGGAAGTGCCTGATGACGTCACCCGCCCAGACGCCGGGCCGAGTGACGGAAGCCGGGAGCCGCCAGCGAGGACAGCCGCAGGGAGGACCAGCGCGCCCGGAGAGGTAAGTGAGGTGGACGGGGCGGCGGCATGACAGTACCCCCTCCTTTAGGGGTGGCCCCTGGACACTTCCCAGGTTTCGTAGGGTGCTTGACATGGAAGATTCGGATTAGTTGAGGAGCTGAGACCTCAGAAGCTCCTATCCAACTTCTCTCCTCAGGACCATAACCTTTCCATTCTACCAGATATTGCAGGTTCTTATGAAGATAACGAGAGTCCAGAATAGTTTTGATTTCAAAGTCTGTCCCAGTTTCAGTTTCTACCGAAGTGGGGCTTGAAGGCTTAGAATGAAAACAATTAAGGATGAGAGGACGAAGGAGAGAAACATGAAAGGCATTTGGTATGCGTAGATGAGAAGGTAATCCCAACTTGCAGACCACAGGATTCAGGATTTGTAGCACAGGGTAAGGACCGATGAACCTTGGGGCGAACTTCATGGTGGGTACCTTTAGCCGGAGGTTACGTGTGGAGAGCCATACCCTGTCACCAACCTTTTATTGAGGAGCGGCTCGCCGTTTCTTGTCCGCAAAGAACTTGTATAGGACAGAAACCTTTTTAAGACTAGCATGAACCTTACTCCAAATTTGTCTAAAGTGTAGTAGAGTGGAAGTCACAGCTGGAACCTCTCCTGTTGGAAGAATTGGTAATTCCGGAACTTGTGGGTGGAAGCCATAGTTGATGAAGAACGGAGATTCGCCAGTGGAGGAATGAAATGAATGGTTATGTGCAAACTCTGCCCAAGGCAATAACTCTACCCAGTTGTCCTGTGAAGGGGAGAGATACAGACGGAGGAAAGTCTTTAAGTCTTGATTGACTCGTTCCATTTGTCCATTAGTTTGGGGGTGATAAGCGGACAAAAACTTAAGTTTAATTTGTAAGGCCGAGCAGAGAGCTTTCCAAAACTTTCCGGTGAACTGTACCCCTCGATCAGAGACTATTTCTTGCGGTAACCCATGCAACCGAAAATGTTCTCGGACAAATATTAGAGCTAATTTAGGAGCTGTCGGCAGACCAGTCAATGGAACGAAGTGCGCCATCTTCGAAAAACGGTCGACGATCACCCAGACAGTGTTGAAACCTTTGGAACAGGGCAAGTCGGTGGACAAAGTCCATGGAAATGTGAGTCCAGGGTTTCATAGGAATGGACAGAGGATGAAGTAACCCAGCAGGAGGTAGGCGAGGAGATTTATGCTGTGTACACTGTGGACAAGAATTAACGAAATCCTGCACATCCTTCCTCATGGAGTCCCACCAGTAGGATCTTTGCAGAAACTTGTACATCTTCTGAGCGCCGGGATGACCGGAAAACTTAGAGATATGGGTCCTCGACCGGAATTTAGCTGGTATGGACATTCTTCCAGGGGTAGGACCTGGAGTAGTTGAGGCAGCGGAGACAGAAATTGGATTCAGAATTAAACTCCGCTCAAAAGAATCCTCTTCATCTGTGGGAGTTTGTGAACGGGACAGTGCATCCGCTTTAGTATTGAAAGTCCCGGCTCGGTACTTGATAACAAAAGAGAATCGAGTGAAGAAGAGTGCCCATCTAGCTTGGCGAGGATTTAAGCACTGTGCGGTTTTGATGTACAACAAATTTTTGTGATCAGTGTAAATGGTAATCACATGTTTGGCCCCTTCTAAGAGATATCGCCACTCTTCCAAGGCAGATTTAATTGCCAATAGTTCCTGGTCTCCAATAGAGTAGTTTCGTTCAGCCGGAGATAATTTACGAGAGTGGAAACCACACGGATATAATCTCTTATCTGAGGAGTACTGAGAAAGAACGGGCCCAACTCCGACCGAGGATGCGTCAACTTCTAGGAAGTAAGGTTCCTCGAAATTTGGTTGTTGGAGTACTGGGGCGGACATAAAAGCCGATTTCAAGTGGGGAAAAGCCTCTATAGCTTCGGGAGGCCACAAACCCGGGTTGGAACCCTTTCTCGTCAAAGCGGTAATGGGTGCAACAATGGTGGAGAAACTTCTAATGAACTTTCTGTAATAGTTCGCAAAACCCAGGAATCTTTGTATTGCTTTCAAGGAGAGTGGCTGTGCCAAGTCCCGAATGGCGGAAAGTTTCTCCGGGTCCATGCGAAGCTCCATAACCGAGGAACGGTATTGATGTTACTTCGAAGGTACACTTGGATATCTTGGCATAGAGATGATTCTCACGTAGACGGCGGAGTACCTCTTTGACCTGTATCCTGTGTTTAGCAAGGTCTTTGGAAAAAATCAGTATGTCATCCAAATATACCACGACACTTAGGTATAACATGTCTCGGAAGATTTCGTTGACGAATCCCTGGAAGACAGCAGGAGCATTGCTAAGACCGAACGGCATCACCAGATACTCATAATGCCCATCCCGGGTATTGAAGGCGATCTTCCATTCATCTCCCTCTCTGATGCGTATAAGGTTATAGGCCCCCCTCAAACCGAGCTTGGAAAAAACGTGGGCACCACGAACTCTATCAAATAGCTCTGTGATTAGAGGCAAGGGGTATTTATTTTTGATGGTAATACCATTTAGGCCGCGGTAGTCGATACATGGTCTTAACCCGCCGTCCTTCTTTTTCACGAAGAAGAAGCCCGCTCCAGCCGGGGAGATAGAGGGGCAAATGAATCCCTTGTGAAGATTGGACTTGATATAGTCTGACATAGCTTGTGTCTCTGGAAGGGACAGAGTATAAATGCGACCCCGGGGCGGCATTTTCCCTGGGATGAGGTCAATGGGACAGTCCCAAGACCTATGGGGTGGTAACTGGTCAGCCGCCTGTTCCGAGAACACATCCTTGAACTCTTGGTACGCCTCCGGGATAAATTCTTCCTCCGCCTTAGTAGAAACACGAAGCGGACAGACGTGGGTGAGACAGTTAGCATGACAAAAAGAACTCCAAGACCGAATCTGTGCGGTCTTCCAATGGATATGGGGATTGTGAATTTTGAGCCAAGGCATTCCGAGAACCAGATCGTGATGCATTTCCGGAATCACCAGGAACTCCAAATATTCTTGATGTAGAACCCCGACCTGTAATTTAACTGGAACCGTGCGCTCTGTTATGATACCCTTGGATATCCTAGTACCATTGATAGCTGTCAAGGAAATAGGCCGTTCGATGGACCGTACTTCCAAATTCAGGCTTTGGACACAGAGAGAAGAAATTAAATTCCCCGCAGCCCCGGAGTCCAACAGGGCTTCAAAAGACTTGGAAGTAACCTTGGTGGTTAACGTTACAGGAAGCAAACAGTCCGAAGTCGGAGAAGATTTGGTCGTAACCCCCAACTTGACTCCTCCGGAACAAGCTAGGCCTGCCCGTTTCCCGGACGGGATTTGCAGGACTTGATGAAGTGACCCGCAGCTCCGCAGTACAGACAGAGTTTACCTTCATGACGACGCTGTCGCTCCTCCGGGGACAATCGGGATCGGTTAATCTGCATGGGTTCGTCCGGACTTGGGACCACCGCTTGCCTTGCAGGGGGAAGCCGGAACCTAGAACGATCAGATCGACTACGTTCACCTCCACGTTCCTGCATCCGGAGATCTACCTTGACATAGAGAGAGATCAATTCCTCTAAAGAATCCGGAAGCTCCCGAGTGACCAACTCATCCTTCAGGCGATCGGAGAGACCGTTCCAGAAAGCAGCTCTCAGAGCCTCATTATTCCAGCAAAGTTCAGAGGCAATGGTATGAAAATGAACCACATACTGACCCACGGATCGGGAGCCTTGACGGATGCGGAGCAAGTCAGAAGAGGCCGAAGTCATCCTGCCAGGCTCGTCAAAAATTCATCGAAAAGACGTGATGAATTCAGAGTAATTGGAAACCAGTGAATCAGAACGTTCCCATAATGGAGACACCCAATCCAAGGCAGATCCTTCCATCAGATAAATAATATATGCCACCTTGGACCGGTCTGTAGGAAAGTTATGTGCAAGTAGCTCGAAATGTACCTCGCATTGGTTTAGAAAACCACGACAATTTTTAGGATTCCCATTATAACGGGACGGAGTAGGCAGCTGAAGGCGCGGAGTGGTACCGGCCGATGGCTGAACATTGCTGGAAGCGGCAAATGGTGCGGCTACTGGAACTGGTGCTGGAATTACCGAGGCTAGGGACACCTGAATCTGATCCAGACACCCAGACAACTCCTGGAGGTACTGCATCACCTGACCTTGTGCCGCTTCCTGACTTTGGACTCGGGAAGCCAGATTCTGGATGGCACTTGAGTCCGTGTTCCGATCCCCCGGGTCCATGAGGCCTGAGTATACTATCACTGACCTGGTTTGGGAGTGTTGTGGACTCTGGGTTTCTTCCGGTGACCGGGAAGAGGAACCGCAACTGGTCCGCAGCAGAGATGGCCGAATGTAAGTCTTCCTCATGCAGGATCAGGTCGGCAAACAGGAGGCACGCGTGGACGCTGAAGGTCTCCTGAAAGACAGAACTTGAAAGGTGCTGATGCACCAGTGAGGAATACCAGGTGCTGGAGGCACAAACTACGCTAAAGTGCACTGGGGCTTGGAGAGACTGAAGTGCTTGTAGGCGCTGAAGTGCTTGGAGGCACTGAGGTGCGGGAAGGCGCTGAAGTGCTTGGAGGCGCTGAAGCGCTTGGAGGCACAGAGGTGCTTGGAGGCACTGAGGTACTTGGAGGTGCTGAGGTGCTTGGAGACACTGAGGTGCTTGGAGGCACTGAGGCATTTGGAGGCACTGAGGCGCTTGGAAGCACTGAGGTGCTTGGAGACACTGAGGTGCTTGGAGGCGCTGAGGCGCTTGGAGGCACTGAGGTGCTTGGAGGCACGGAGATGCTTGGAGGCATGGAAGTGCTTGGAGGCACAGAGGTGCTTGGAGGCACAGAAGTGCTTGGAGGCACAGAGGTGCTTGGAGGCATGGAGATGCTTGGAGGCACAGAGGTGCTTGGAGGCACAGAGGTGCTTGGAGGCACGGAAGTGCTTGGAGGCACAGAGGTGCTCGAAGGCACGGAGGTGGAAACCACAGGAATGCGGGAGCACTGGAGATCACAGCTTCTGTAGGCAGAATAGATGATACTCAGGCACTGATGCAGTGCCTGGCGCCTGAATTTATACTTCCCACCACCATCTGACTGGTGGGAAGCACCTGATGATGTCACCCGCCCAGACGCCGGGCCGAGCGACGGAAGCCGGGAGCCGCCAGCGAGAACGGCCGCAGGGAGGACCAGCGCGCCCGGAGAGGTAAGTGAGGCGGACGGGGCGGCGGCGTGACACTGTCTATTGGAAATGTTGGCTGAAATGTTCATTCAAAGTAAGCATTGTCTTCGAAGGTTACAGAACGAGCTTTGTTTTGTAATACCTGAGGGATGTGTTGACTTACTGTAGAGTAGATGTGGGGTTTATGCCTTTTTCAGCCCCTTCACTCAAACAGGGTGGGCAGGGTGGTTGGCCATGGGCTCGCCCACATGTAGGGGTCCCCACACATACTGTAGATACATCACCAGCATGAGAGCAATGTGGTATACTATCAACTGGGGGTTCTGTGTGGCATAATGTGAACTAGGGGCATTACACATTATATTTTTTTATTAATATAGCAGTATATTATTTTAACAATTTTATTGGTAGGGGCCCCCATAAGTCAGTTGCTCTGGGGCCTACACATACCTTAATACATCTCTGACAATGTGATGTGTAGAGCAAAACTGGTAGACTGCTTTTAGAGTGAGTTAGGCCTGCAGTGGTGAACATAGAAGATGTATCTTAAAGGCTAAAAACTCTCTGCTGGTACTGTCAATTCTTCCTTCCAAGTGGGTGTTGTACTTTTCACTATGTCCATAACTTGAATGCTAGTGAGAGATAAACAAGACATACTGAGGACCACATTCCTTTACACATTAAGTTATGACCTGGCAGCTGGTGAGTGTTGGTCTGTAGGCGTCAGGGCACCACAGATCTGCCCAAATAAGCTGGTTGACCTCTGCCTTTTCAAATGGAGCAATACTCATATTGTTCCCTATGGTGTGGCCATAAATGCTAAATGACGCGCAAGTAGCTGAAGAAAAATACATAGAAATAAGGAATACACACATATAGCATCTAACATCTGAACGAGACATAATCACATATTTTCTGTGGAAGTTGTACAAACCATTAAATATAACCGTAACAAGTATCAACATACAATCTCTGCCGTTTGATCTCATGACAGCACAACATGCAGAATATTATTGATGTGGGATTACAATCATGTATTTTAGGCCCTCACGCAGAGATGACACATTTATGATATAGGCTTGTTGAAACAGTTTGTAATATATTGTCCATTACTTTGGAAGATCCTTAAACACTTAAAGAATTAATGTGTGAACAAATCTCATGTCTCCGGTGTGTATTGCCGGATAATGTACAGTAGGTGTTGCACTGAAACCACTAGACCACACCTAGAAGATCCTCTTATCATGTGACAATGTAAAGCCAGAGGTATTACTGATGTAACAGTAATGTTGTGTGGTGAATCAGGGCAGATCATATAGCCTCGCATTCATTTAATGAGGAGTGGCGAGAAATTCATAAAGTGCATTTTCTGTTCATCTCTCTCTGTCATCCAGGCAGACATTATAATAGGAGCAAAATTATTAAATGACTGGAGATTTTATTCAAGACCAATTCAAACTATAATTTAAAAAAAAAAATGAAAAGGCATAGGAAAATTATCTAATCAAAACAATGGACTCAAATGTAAGATGAGACACTGCTCTCTGATTCATAGTACATGGACAAGAAAAGATTATAGCCTCATTAATGTTCGCACCACAGAATAAAATGACAGGTTTAATTCAGGGTTGGTTTGTATCAGGGCAAAATCCCCTGACCATCTATTAGTGCCTGCATCTCTCAGGGCTGAGAGGAGAGTCGGTGTGTACCAGTAATTCACACAATGGACAGTTTATTAAGATCTCCTGGGAGTATTTCTTAGTCACATAAAGGAGTGATTCAGAGACATTTTGTGCTACTGGAAAGTGCACGCTGCATCTAGGTTAACCTTTAGTTCTCTGTGGGAATGTAGCCAACAACTGACCAATTTTCTCACAGTGACACATGCAAACTCATCTGGCATTAAACAAAATATTCTGCAGTGATCTTGGATAGTACAAATAGTAATAAAGAAAAAGAAGTCTCAGTAGTTTTTTTTATTCAAAATATAAAAAAAAACATGAAAATTAAAACATAAGACTAGACACATTATTTATTAACATTCACTTATTTGGAGCCAGCATATTCTATTGTGCTTTACACTTGAAAAGTCCATGTCATTAACAACAATAATAAGCAACTACATCTAACTTACCCCACTGGACCACAAATGTGATTCGGATCTGATCGCTGGGCTGCAAACTTTGTTGTCTTGCATTCAAATAGTCGCCGCCCCCAGGGGGAGTGTATGGCCCTCATTCCGAGTTGTTCGCTCGCTAGCTGCTTTTAGCAGCCGTGCAAACGCTAAGCCGCCGCCCTCTGGGAGTGTATCTTAGCTTAGCAGAAGTGCGACCGAAAGGATCGCAGCGTGGCTACAAAAAAAGATTGTGCAGTTTCTGAGCAGCTCCAGACCTACTCCTAGCTTGCGATCACTTCAGACTATTTAGTTCCTGTTTTGACATCATGAACACGCCCTGCGTTCGGCCAGCCATGCCTGCGTTTCCCCCGCCACGCCTGCATTTGTATCTGACACACCTGCATTTTTCCACACACTCCCCGAAAACGGTCAGTTACCTCCCAGAAACGCCCACTTCATGTCAATCACTCTGTGACCAGCAGTGCGATTGAATTGCGTCGCTAGAACTTGTGTGAAACTGCATCGGCTGTTGTGAAAGAACGTTGTGCGTGCGCATTGCGCACCATACGCATGTGCAGAAGTGCCACTTTTTTACCTAATCACTGCGCTGCGAACGAAAACAGCTAGCGAACAACTCGGAATGACCACCATTATTGTGCGACCACATTGCTTCTTTGAGGGAAGTAGGGCACTAATATATAGTTTGCAGAGGGGGCCAAAAATACTAGCACTGGCCCTGGCTCCGCTTAATGTGGGTAGCAAGGTAAATGAGTTCCACCACCTCTCCAGGACCACTTTAAGCCCTGCTACATGGTTCACCAGTGCTTACTTAGCCTTGTGTGTCTTTAGGAATCCAGAAAATGTTCACATTGGTAGTGTTTACAAAGTTTACACATTGACCGGCATGTCAGTAGTGCTCATTTACTAATAATGCATTTAGGTACAAACTTTGCAACCTACCAGCAATATGATTTTCCTTGAAAGCAGCAACGATGCAATAATATAGTAACACAGCAGGAGATGTCTGATATAAGTAGATGCCTCCTGCTTGCATTAGTGGTCCAGGCTGCATCCTCAGACGCAGCTTCAGATCACCTGCGACACCATCAGCCAGCTGCGTGATCTATGGGGTCGTGTATGATGGGCGTTGCAGATCCATTAAATAGGCCAAGAAATCTATGTCTTCCGATTGAGATCCTTGCCTTATCACTCCCCCAAAACCGAGACAGCACATCTCAGTTTTGGGAAACAGCCACTGCCAATGAACCCCAAATAGCAGCAGACTGCACAAGTGCAGTATTGGTTCGGCGCAGGCACGAAATACCGAACATCAGTACTTTACAACGTGCAGCCCACTTGCGTTGGGATCTGAATCCGAACCCTTCAGCCTAACCCTAAATGTAGTCTATCCTTGAAAAAGCTACACATATGATGCATTATGCAAGTTATTTCATATCCATGTTTTCCAGTTTACAATCCCATTTCATAGATGCATTTTTATATTGTATGGATTGGCAAATATTAGTGTGTGTTTAAAAGAGTAATAAAAGTTATATTTTGGTGGCTGTTCATCTAGTGTCAGCAGTATATTCTGTGAAGGTGCATAAGATTTGTCACTGGCACATTTGTTTTGTCTCTGTTTGTGCCCTGTCATTGCTCAAGTTATTCTGAATGAAATATTTGCTCTTACTGGAGAGTGGGTAGTCAAAATTTAGATCTTTATCTGTTGTCGAACTACAACCTCTGTGATTCTCAGGCAGGCAGTTGCCAAATCATGGGATTTAGCAATTGACAATATCATGAGAGTCGCAGGTTGTCTATCCCAGCACTGAGCTAGATTTGCAGGAGATGTGATGACTACTGATGACTGGCTAAGTGGCCTATTAGGAACAATTTGCCCTCCAGGTAAAGAGCTGTCATGCTTCAGCTGAATAACAGCACGCAGCTCACATAATGATCTTCTGTACAGACTTTATGTGGGCGCATATTTCTTTATCTCATTTTTTTTAAGCAATATAGCTATTTCTGTGTGTGGTTTTACTTGTGATCATCTGGGCCTGTTGACTGAATGGACTGTTGGTGATTATGAATTTATCTCTGCTTTGACTGCAGTGCCATGGGTTAAATGAGTCTGATACTTTAGGTAACTACATATATGTTGTGTTTCTTGAGATTGACAGAGTCAAGTGAAGATGTTGTCTGGGGAGGTCATGTCATATATTTTCTTCAAATCATTTTGTTTGGCAGATTGTTCTCCTTATTTTGCCATTCATCTATGCCAAAACCTGAATTTACTTCCGTCAGATTAACTGTCTTCAGCAACAAACTGGCATTCCTTCTAAGGAGCCAAGCCACATGGATAAGCTTGAATGACATTCTGCCTCTATAGCTGGAGCCTCTCATGGGTTTGTCAAATCAGAACTGCTAAGTTTGCACAGATGGCATCACGTATTCAGTCATCAGTCTTTAATATGTTTAATTAGATGATACACCAACTTCAATTCTAGTTCTTAATTTAGGATTTATCTGTTGGAGATTAGCTGAGAATCAGACTCAAAGCAGGGAATCATTTACACTCATTAGAGGGCTTGGTAAATGCTGATATTGTGCTGAAAATATTGCAGACAAACTACGGAAGGATTCCCATAGTTGTTTGGGATGGGAGGCATTTATCTGAGACTTCCAGTGGCAAAACATACTGCACAAGCTTAATCACTGAAAGTACAGAAGATAAATATTTTCATTTAATCTGTCCTTGCAGCTTATTAAACATGGCTTACTAAAGCATAGTATGGAAAAGAAAATAAGATTTTAAACCTACCGGTAAATCTTGTTCTCGTAGTCCGTAGAGGATGCTGGGGACTCCGTAAGGACCATGGGGATAGACGGGCTCCGCAGGAGACATGGGCACTTTAAGAAAGACTTTAGGTCTGGGTGTGCACTGGCCCCTCCCTCTATGCCCCTCCTCTAGACCTCAGTTAGAGAAACTGTGCCCAGAGGAGATGGACAGTACGAGGAAAGGATTTTTGTTAATCCAAGGGCAAGATTCATACCAGCCACACCAATCACACCGTATAACTTGTGTATCAAGTAAACAGTTAACAGTATGAAAAAATAACATAGCATCAGTCCAACCTGATGGAACTATAACATAACCCTTATGTAAGCAAAACTCTATACAAGTCTCGCAGAAGTAGTCCGCACTTGGGACGGGCGCCCAGCATCCTCTACGGACTACGAGAAAAAGATTTACCGGTAGGTTTAAAATCTTATTTTCTCTAACGTCCTAGAGGATGCTGGGGACTCCGTAAGGACCATGGGGATTATACCAAAGCTCCCAAACGGGCGGGAGAGTGCGGATGACTCTGCAGCACCGATTGAGCAAATAGGAGGTCCTCCTCAGCCAGGGTATCAAACTTATAGAACTTTGCAAAGGTGTTTGACCCCGACCAAGTAGCAGCTCGGCACAGCCGCCCAAGACGAGCCCACCTTCCTAGTGGAATGGGCCTTAACCGATTTCAGTAACGGCAATCCTGCCGTAGAATGCGCCTGCTGAATCATGTTACAGATCCAGCGAGCAATAGTCTGCTTTGAAGCAGGGCCGCCAACCTTGTTGGCTGCATACAGGACAAGCAGTGCTTCTGTTTTTCTGATCCTAGCCGTTCTGGCCACGTAAATCTTCAAAGCCCTGACCACATCCAGGGACTCGGAATCCTCCAAGTCACGTGTAGCCACAGGCATGACAATAGGTTGGTTCATATGAAAGGATGAGACCACCTTAGGTAGGAATTGAGGACGGGTCCGCAATTCCGCTCTATCCATATGGAAAACAAGATAGGGGCTTTTATGTGATAAAGCCGCCAATTCCGAAACTCGCCTAGCCGAAGCCAAGGCTTACAACATGACCACCTTCCAAGTGAGATATTTCAACTCCACTGTTTTAAGTGGTTCATACCAATGTGACTTAAGGAAACTTAACACCACGTTAAGGTCCCAAGGCGCCACCAGAGGTACAAAAGGAGGCTGAATATGCAGTACTCCCTTCACAAAAGTCTGTACTTCAGGTAAAGAGGCCAATTCCTTTTGAAAGAAAATGGATAAGGCCGAAATCTGAACTTTAATGAAGCCTAATTTTAGGCCCAAATTCACTCCAGTTTGTAGGAAGTGAAGAAAACGCCTAGATGGAATTCTTCCGTAGGAGCATTCCTGGCCTCACACCAAGAAACATATTTACGCCATATCCGGTGATAATGTTTAGATGTCACGTCCTTCCAAGCCTTTATCAGCGAAGGAATGACCTCATCCGGAATTCCTTTTTCCGCTAGGATCCGGCGTTCAACCGCCATGCCGTCAAACGCAGCCGCGGTAAGTCTTGGAACAGACATGGCCCCTGTTGTAACAGGTCCTGTCATAGAGGAAGAGGCCACGGATCTTCTGTGAGCATTTCCAGCAGATCCGGATACCAGGTCCTTCTTGGCCAATCTAGAACAATAAGAATTGTTCTCACTCCTCTTTTTCTTATTATTCTCAATACCTTGGGTATGAGAGGAAGAGGAGGAAACACATAAACAGACTGGAACACCCACGATGTCACCAGGGCGTCTACTGCTACCGCCTGAGAATCTTTTGATCTGGCGCAATACCTCTGTAGCTTTTTGTTGAGATGGGAGGCCATCATGTCTATCTGGGGCAGTCCCCACTGACTTGCAATCTGTGCAAAGACTTCCCGATGAAGTCCCCACTCCCCTGGATGCAGGTCGTGTCTGCTGAGGAAGTCTGCTTCCCAGTTGTCCACTCCCGGAATGAACACAGCTGACAGTGCGCTTACATGATTTTCCGCCCAGCTAAGAATCTTGGTGACTTCCGCCATTGCCACCCTGCTCCTTGTGCCGCCTTGGTGGTTTACATGAGCCACTGCGGTGATGTTGTCTGACTGGATCAGAACTGGTTGCTCGTGAAGTAAGTTCTCCGCCTGATGTAGGGCGTTGTATATGGCCCTCAGTTCCAGGATGTTGATGTGATGACAAGTCTCTTGACTTGTCCAGAGTCCTTGGATGTTTCTTCCCCTTGTGACAGCTCCCCACCCTCTGAGGCTCGCGTCCGTGGTCACCAGGATCCAATCCTGAATGCCGAACCTGCGTCCTTCCAAAAGGTGAGCACTCTGCAGCCGCCACTGGAGAGATACCCTGGCCCTGGGGGACAGGGTGATCAGCTGATGTATTTGTAGATGTGATCCGGACCACTTGTCCAATAGGTCCCATTGGAAAGTCCTTGCATGGAACCTGCTGAAGGGAATGGCCTCGTATGTTGCCACCATTTTTTCCAGGACTTGAGTGCAATGATGCACAGACACTTGTTTTGGCTTCAATAGGTTCTTGACTAGAATCATGAGTTCCTGAGCCTTTTCTATCGGGAGAAAAACTTTTTTCTGGTCTGTGTCCAGAACCATGCCCAAGAAGCTCAGACGAGTCGTAGGAACCAGCTGCAACTTCGGGATATTGAGAATCCAGCCGTGTTGCTGTAACACCTTCACTGAAAGTGACACACTGTTCAGTAACTTCTCTCTTGATCTCGCTTTTATGAGGAGATCGTCCAAGTACTGGATAATTGTGACACCCTGCTTGCGCAGGAGCACCATCATTTCCGCCATTACCTTTGTGAAAATCCTCGGGGCCGTGGAAAGCCCAAACGGCAATGTCTGAAATTGGTAATGACAATCCTGTACCGCAAATCTCAGGTACGCCTGATGAGGTGGATATATGGGAACATGAAGGTATGCATCCTTTATGTCCAGGGATACCATAAAATCCCCCCCCTTACAGGCTGGCGATGACCGCTCTGAGCGATTCCATTTTGAACTTGAACCGTTTTATAGGTTCAGGGATTTTAAATTCAATATGAGTCTGACCGAACCGTCCGGTTTCAGAACTACAAACAGGGTGGAGTAGTATCCCTTCCCTCTCTGAAGTAGGGGAACTTCGACCACCACTTGTTGAAGACACAATTTGTGAATAGCATTTAACACTATCTCCCTTTCCAGGAGAGAAGTCGGTAGAGCCGATTTGAAAAACCGGCGAGGAGGCACCTCTTTGAATTCCAGTTTGTATCCCTGAGAAACAATTTCTATTGCCCAGGGATCCACCTGTGAGTGAACCCAGATGTGGCTGAAAAGTCGAAGATGTGCCCCCACTGGGGCGGACTCCCCCAGCGGAGCCCCAGCGTCATGCGGTGGATTTTGCAGAGGCCGGGGAGGATTTCTGTTCCTGGGAACTAGCTGTGCTGTGCAGCTTTTTACCTCTGCCCTTACCTCTGGCAAGAAAGGACGATCCACGCACTCTTTTGCTTTTATTTGAACGAAAGGACTGCATTTGATAATGTGGCGCTTTCTTAGGTTGTGAGGGAACATAAGGCAAAAAATTAGATTTACCCGCCGTAGCTGTGGAGACCAGGTCCGAGAGACCTTCCCAAAACAATTCCTCCCCCTTGTAAGGTAAAACCTCCATACAGATGTAGCCACCTTTATCTTGACTGGCTGAGGCGTTTGTCCCGATCGAGCATACGCAGCGTAGGGAGGCGCGCCTAGTCACAGAGAGGCGTACCTAATCGCACGGAGGCAGACAGAGCGTTTGGCGTTACCTTTACGTGTAATACCTGCGATCATCCACCAGATGTCGCCTTTTACAATCACCACTGCGCATGCGTGTGGTCTCCCGTAAAATACAATACTGAAATATATAATAAGGACTACTTTACTAAGCGTCTCATTACGCTGCATACAGTAAATACTCATTACGCTGCTTTATTTAATACAGTAAATACTCATTATGCTGCATTATTTAATACAGTATATACGGTACAGACGCAAATAGTACAGCATACAGTATATGATCCATCTACAGTACTTTATGAATATGTGAGCGTCCAAGTCCCGCAGACAAAACAACATAAAACCAGTAGTTTACACTGTCGCAAATGGACGTGTTAGAAGTTCACTATTGCCTCTTGAGATTAGGAATCTTGTACAGTATGTTAGCGTCCTAATCCCATAGCCATTACAGCATAATCAAAACCAATGGATTTATTCATCTGTCTGCGGCGAAGTGGTGAAGTGTTCCGCTTCCTATACTCAGAGTCCCGAGTTAGATTTCTAAAGTACGAATGCATGTTAGTTTTTTCCAGACACTTTATTATTTTTTTATTCACATAAACCAGGGCAAAGCTGCAGGAGCGGTTCTGTTAAGGTTCTATGCACCGTACAGTACACATACAATTCTGTAGCAGGGCAGACTCAATTGAAATGGCTACCACCTATGACTCCTTGCTCCATGGAGGCCCTAGGCTACGGAGCAAGTAACAGTCCAGATTGTGCAGGCTATGGGGCAATGCTGAAGGAGCGTCACAATCCCCTAGCTAAAATACACAGGGGCGATAGGACTAAGCGAGGTATATGCACATAACGATACACTGCAAAGTTCCCCATGGTTTTAATTATGCCTTTTCTTTGAACACAGTATTTTCGACTGCCTCGCCCTACACCCATCCCACTTTCCCCTTCCACCCTGGGAGCCTGCAATGTACATGCAGTAGACAGGGAGGGAGTTCCGATCAGGTTACAAGACGTGCAACAGTATACTACTGTATGTAGGAAAATCCCCCGCCCACTCTGATTTATGTGAAACCTGTGTGCACCCTTCCATTGAATGTATAACAAAGAAAAAAAATAATAATAAAGTGAATGTTACAGGAACACATTAAAAAAAGGTTGGCACTTCCTTCCCATTGGTGTTGGTTTATGCCTTAGGGGACTCGGACGCAAATACTTGTATTTGAAAAGCACGTATTTTCCACTGCCTCTCCCTACCCCCATTGCCCTTCCCCCCTGGGAGCCTGCACAGGTCATGCAGTGGACAGGGAGGGAGTTCAGGTCAGGTACAATACACAAATGCCGACAATCTACAGTACTGTGTTGCTCAGTTAGTTGCGTCGGAATACACTAGCTTATACTCATTACCGCTGTGTATTTGTATATAGCGGAATGAATCGCTGCTGCAGATTTACTTTGATTTATGTGAAACCTGTGTGCACCCTTTCATTGAATGTATAACAAAGAAAAACAATAATAAAGTGAATGTCACGGGAACATATAAAAAAAAAAGGTTGGCACTTTGGGACTCAAAGCTGGGACTCTCAGTGTGGGATGTAAGAGCCTTAATCGCTAGGTTGATATGGAAGAGGAGACAATTAGCTACCAGAGGGTACCAACTCCAAGTTTCTGTGACCCCCACAAGGCTCATGGCAAGCGTCGGAACCCAAGGTGGGTCTGAATTAACGGGCCCATTATAGTCTATGGGAAAATGAATCCACTTTGCGTACTGATATCTCTGGTTCTGGGTGTCCCAGAGACTCGGGACTGGTACCATTTAAAAGAGGAGACTCTTGGCTTTCAGGGCAGACCAACGACTAGTTTATGTGACACTGGAAAGGGAAACAGTAAGCAACCGTATATCGGGTCCCCTCCAGTTGTCCGCCTAGCTTGCACAGGATGCAGGGTTTCTGGCTAGCTAGGAAATACTGTACAGAGATGCTAAGCATGGTAATTTGACATCCAGGAACATAGGGAGGAGTTTATCTCTCTCCATTATACTTAGAAAAATTACACTTGCCACTGTACGTTACAAGCTGTTCGTGCTAATTAGTACAATAGTAGAACATACTGTACAGAGATACTAAGTACAGTGATTTGGCATCCACAAACTTAGGGAGGAGCTTTAATCTCTCTCCATTGTAATCTTTCTAAGCATAATGGAGAGAGATAAAAGCTCCTCCCTAAATTCCTGGATGTTAAATTGCCATCCAGAGTATCGCTGTACTCTATGTTCTACTAGTGTACTAATTAGCACGAACAGCTTGTAACATACAGTGGCAAGTTTAATATTTCTATGTATAATGGAGAGAGATAAAAGCTCCCCAGTAAGTTCCTGGATGCCACATCCCTGTACTTAGTATCTCTGTACAGTATTTTCTGTTAGGGTACTAATTAGCTGTTCGTGCTAATTAGTACCCTAATAGAACATACTGTACAGAGATACTAAGGACGGTGATTTGGTATCCAGGAACTTACTGAGGAGCTTTTATCTCTCTCCATTATACATAGAAAGATTAAACTTGCCGCTGTATGTTACAAGCTGTTCGTGCTAATTAGTACACTAATAGAACATACTGTACAGAGATACTACAGACAGTGAGTTGGCATCCAGGAACTTAGGGAGGAGCTTTTATCTCTCTCCAATATACTTAGAAAGATTACAGCGGAGAGAGATAAAAGCTCCTCCCTAAGGTTCCTGGATGCCAAATCACTGTCTGTAGTATATCTATACAGTATTCTACTAGTGTACTAATTAGCACGAGCAGCTTGTAACGTACAGTGGCAGTTTTGATCTTTCTATGTATAATGTAGAGAGATAAAAGCTCCTCCCTCAGTTCCTGGTTGCCAAATCACCATCCTTAGTCTCTCTGTATAGTATTTTCTATTAGGGTACTAATTAGCACGAACAGCTAATTAGTACCCTAATAGAAAATACTGTACAGAGATACTAAGTACAGTGATGTGGCATCCAGGAACTTACTGAGGAGCTTTTATCTCTCTCCATTATACATAGAAAGATTAATCTTGCCACTGTACGTTACAAGCTGTTCGTGCTAATTAGTACACTAGTAGAACATACTGTACAGAGATACTACATACAGTGATTTGGCATCCAGGAACCTTAGGGAGGAGCTTTTATCTCTCTCCATTATGCTTAGAAAGATTACAATGGAGAGAGAATAAAGCTCCTCCCTAAGTTCGTGGATGCCAAATCACTGTACTTAGTATCTCTGTACAGTATGTTCTACTAGTGTACTAATTAGCACGAACAGCTTGTAACGTACAGTGGCAAGTTTAATCTTTCTATGTATAATATAGAGAGATAAAAGCTCCTCCCTAGGTTCCTGGTTGCCAAATCACCGTCCTTAGTATCTCTGTATAGTATTTTCTATTAGGGTACTAATTAGCACGAACAGCTAATTAGTACCCTAATAGAAAATACTGTACATAGATACTAAGTATAGTGATGTGGCATCCAGGAACTTACTGAGGAGCTATTATCTCTCTCCATTATACATAGAAAGATGAATCTTGCCACTGTAGGTTACAAGCTGTTCGCGCTATTTAGTACACTAGTAGAACATAGAGTACAGCGATACTCTGGAGAGCAATTTGGCATCCAGGAATTTAGGGAGGAGCTTTTATCTCTCTCCATTATACTTAGATAGATTACATTGGAGAGATTAAAGCTCCTCCCTAAGTTCGTGGATGCCAATTCACTGTACTTAGTATCTCTGTACAGTATGTTCTACTAGTGTACTAATTAGCACGAACAGCTTGTAACGTACAGTTGCAGTTTTGATCTTTCTATGTATAATGTAGAGAGATAAAAGCTCCTCCCTCAGTTCCTGGTTGCCAAATCACCATCCTTAGTTTCTCTGTATAGTATTTTCTATTAGGGTACTAATTAGAACGAACAGCTAATTAGTACCCTAATAGAAAATACTTTACAGAGATACTAAGTACAGTGATGTGGCATCCAGGAACTTACTGAGGAGCTTTTATCTCTCTCCATTATACATAGAAAGATTAATCTTGCCACTGTACGTTACAAGCTGTTCGTGCTAATTAGTACAATAGTAGAACATACTGTACAGAGATACTACATACAGTGATTTGGCATCCAGGAACCTTAGGGAGGAGCTTTTATCTCTCTCCATTATGCTTAGAAAGATTACAATGGAGAGAGAATAAAGCTCCTCCCTAAGTTCGTGGATGCCAAATCACTGTACTTAGTATCTCTGTACAGTATGTTCTACTAGTGTACTAATTAGCACGAACAGCTTGTAACGTACAGTGGCAAGTTTAATCTTTCTATGTATAATATAGAGAGATAAAAGCTCCTCCCTAGGTTCCTGGTTGCCAAATCACCGTCCTTAGTATCTCTGTATAGTATTTTCTATTAGGGTACTAATTAGCACGAACAGCTAATTAGTACCCTAATAGAAAATACTGTACAGAGATACTAAGTATAGTGATGTGGCATCCAGGAACTTACTGAGGAGCTTTTATCTCTCTCCATTATACATAGAAAGATTAATCTTGCCACTGTACGTTACAAGCTGTTCGTGCTATTTAGTACACCAGTAGAACATAGAGTACAGCGATACTCTGGACAGCAATTTGGCATCCAGGAATTTAGGGAGGAGCTTTTATCTCTCTCCATTATACTTAGATAGATTACAATAGAGAGATTAAAGCTCCTCCCTAAGTTCGTGGATGCCAAATCACTGTACTTAGTATCTCTGTACAGTATGTTCTACTAGTGTACTAATTAGCACGAACAGCTTGTAACGTACAGTGGCAAGTTTAATCTTTCTATGTATAATATAGAGAGATAAAAGCTCCTCCCTAGGTTCCTGGTTGCCAAATCACCGTCCTTAGTATCTCTGTATAGTATTTTCTATTAGGGTACTAATTAGCACGAACAGCTAATTAGTACCCTAATAGAAAATACTGTACATAGATACTAAGTATAGTGATGTGGCATCCAGGAACTTACTGAGGAGCTTTTATCTCTCTCCATTATACATAGAAAGATTAAACTTGCCGCTGTACGTTACAAGCTGTTCGTGCTAATTAGTACCCTAATAGAACATACTGTACAGAGATACGAAGTATGGTGATTTGGCATCCAGTTAAAAGCTGTTCGTGCTAATTAGTATACTAGTAGAACATACTGTACAGAGATACTAAGAATGGTGATTTGGCATCTGGGAACTTCCAGAGGAGCTTTTATCTCTCTCCATTTTACATAGAAAGATTAAACTTTCCGCTGTACTTTACAAGCTGTCCGTGCTAATTAGTACCCTAATTGAAAATACTATACAGAGATACTAAAGACGGTTATTTGGCACCCAGGAATTTAGGGAGGAGCTTTTATCTCTCTCCATTATACTTAGAAAGATTACAATGGAGAGAGATAAAAGCTCCTCCCTAAGTTCGTGGATGCCAAATCACTGTCCTTAGTATCTCTGTACAGTATGTTCTACTAGTGTACTAATTAGCACAAACAGCTTGTAACGTACAGTGGCAAGTGTAATTTTTCTAAGTATAATGGAGTGAGATAAAAACTCCTCCCTATGTTCCTGGATGTCAAATTACCATGCTTAGCATTTCTGTACAGTATTTCCTATCTAGCCAGAAACCCTGTATCCTGTGCAAGCTAAGCGGACAACTGGAGGGGACCCGAAACACGGTTGCTTCCCGTTTCCTTTTCCAGTGTCACATAAACTAGTGGTTGGTCTGCACCGAAAGCCAAAAGTCTCCTCTTTTGTATGGTACCAGTCCTGAGTCTCTGGGACACCCAGAACCAGAGATATCGGTACGCAAAGTGGACCCATTTTCCCATAGACTATAATGGGACCGTTAATTCAGACCCACCATAGGTTCCGACGCTTGCCATGAGCCTTGTGGGGGTCACAGAAACTTGGGGTTGGTACCCTCCGGTAGCTAATTGTCTCCCCTTCCATACCAACCTAGTGATGAAGGCTCCCACCTCCCATGCTGAGAGTCACAAAGTGCCAACCTTTTTTTTTCTATGTTCCCGTGACATTCACTTTATTATTGTTTTTCTTTGTTGTACATTCAATGAAAGGGTGCACACAGGTTTCACATAAATCAAAGTAAATCTGCAGCAGCGATTCATTCCGCTATATACAAATACACAGCGGTAATGAGTATAAATTAGTGTATTCCAACGCAACTAACTGAGCAACACAGTACTGTAGATCGTCAGCATTTGTGTATTGTACCTGATCTGAACTCCCTCCCTGTCCACTGCATGACCTGTGCAGGCTCCCAGGGGGGAAGGGCGATGGGGGTAGGGAGAGGCGGTGGAAAACACTGTGCTTTTGAAATACAAGTATTAACGTCCGAGTCCCCTAAGGCATAAACCAACACCAATGGGAAGGAAGTGCCAACCTTTTTTTAATGTGTTCCTGTAACATTCACTTTATTATTATTATTTTTCTTTGTTATACATTCAATGGAAGGGTGCACACAGGTTTCACATAAATCAGAGTGGGCGGTGGATTTTCCTACATACAGTAGTATACTGTTGCACATGTCTTGTAACCTGATCGGAACTCCCTCCCTGTCTACTGCATGTACTTTGCAGGCTCCCAGGGGGGGAAGGGGAAAGTGGGATGGGGGTAGGGTGAGGCAGTGGAAAATACCGTGTTCAAAGAAAAGGCATAATCAAAACCATGGGGAACTTTGCGGTGTATCGTTATGCGCAAAGACCTCACTTATCCCTATCACCCCTGTGTATTTTAGCTAGGGGATTCTGACGCTCCTTCAGCATTGCCCCGTGACCTACCAAATCTGTGCTGTTACTTGCTCCATAGCCGAGGGCCTCCATTGGGCGAGGAGACACAGGCGGTAGCCATTTCAATTGAGTCTGCCCTGCTATAGAATTGTATGTATACCATATGGTGCATAGACCCTAAACAGTACAACTGCTCCTGCAGCTTTGCCCTAGTTTACGTGAATAACTCCCTCCCTGTCTACTGCATGACCTGTGCAGGATCCCAGGGGGGAAGGGCGATGGGCAAGCGGGAGGCGGTGGAAAATACTGTGCTTTTGAAATGCAAGTACTGTATGAGTCTGAGTCCCCAGTAGCCTCCTGCTAGCCTATTGCCCTTCCCCCCTGGGAGCCTGCACAGATCATGCAGTAGACAGGGAGGGAATTCAGGTCATGTGCAATACACAAACGCCGAATATCTACTGTATAGTACTGTTTTGCTCACAGTAGCGTCAGAATACACTAATTTCTACTCATTCCCGCTGTTTAGTTGCATTTAGCGTAAAGAATCGCTCCTGCAGATGTACTCTGATTTATATGTAACTTGTGTGCACCTTTCCATTGACTGTCTTACAATGTAGATAAAATAATACAGTGTATTATTACAATAAAAAAAAAAAAGAAGGCACATCACGTCTCGAACCCAGGACCCCCAGCGTGGGAGGTGGGAGCCTTCACCCCTAGCCCACGACGCCTCATGAGAGACTCCCAATTTCATGTGTGAAAGTACTGCAAACAGCGCCCGGCCCCCACCCCATTGGTGTTGGTTTATGCCTTAGAGGACTCGGACGCTCGCATTTGTAAAGCACGGTATTTTCCACCGCCTCCTGCTAGCTACTGTAGCCCTCCATTCCCAGACGCTCATGTATTTTAAAAGCACGGTGTTTATACATTGTCCTGTACATTCTTCCTTTTACACAATTACTGTAGTTGCGTCTCCATACACATACAGTACTCCATACTTTTTCCACCGCCTCCCGTTACGCCTACAGTATTGCCAGAGCTGTAGATCAATCCGCCGCTATACTGTACGATCAAAAGTACTGGATTAGTGGAGCATTAGCCACACAGTGGTGGAGATGTGTAATGCATGATGAGTATCTAGATCGCCGCAACGCGCCTACCTGTGATTAAACTCAGCTATCGCCTTAGCGTGACTAAACGCCCGTCTCGGCGGAGAAACAGTCAAGATAAAGGTGGCTACATCTGTATGTCTTTTTGAGTCGGCATCACCTGTCCACTGCCGGGTCCAGAGGACTCGTCTAGCAGAGATTGACATAGCGTTTATTCTGGAACCCAGTAAACTAATGTCTCTTTGAGCATCCCTCATATATAAGACAGCATCCTTTATATGGCCTAGGGTCAATAAATTGGTATCCTTATCTAGGGTTTCAATCTCTGCCGATAAGGAATCTGTCCATGCTGCAACCTCGCTACAAACCCAGGCCGACGCAATTGCCGGTCTGAGTAATGTACCAGAATGTGTGTAAATGGATTTCAAGGTAATCTCCTGCTTGCGGTCTGCAGGATCCTTGAGGGTAGCCGTATCTTGTGATGGCAGCGCTATCTTTTTTGACAAGCGTGTCAACGCTTTGTCCACCTTAGGGGATGATTCCCACCATACCCTATCCGTTGGCGGGAAAGGATACGCCATAAGAATTCTTTTGGGAATCTGCAGTTTTTTGTCTGGAGATTTCCAAGCTTTTTCACATAATTCGTTCAACTCATGTGAGGAGGGAAAAGTTACCTCAGGCTTTTTTCCCTTATACATGTGTACCCTCGTGTCAAGGACAGGGGGTTCCTCTGTGATATGCAACACTTCTTTTATTGCAATAATCATATATCGAATACATTTAGCCACTTCCGGCTGTAACTTTACATCATCGTAGTCGACACTGGAGTCCGAATCCGTGTCGGTATCAGTGTCTGCTATTTGGGATAGTGGGCGCTTCTGAGACTCTGAAGGTCCCGGCGACATAGGGACAGACACGGGTTCACTCCCTGACTGTTCCTTAGCCTCAGCTTTGTCTAATCTCTTGTGCAATAAGTTCACACTAGCACTTAAAACATTCCACATATCCACCCAGTCAGGTGTCGGAGACCTCACATTCATACGCTCCCCCTCCTCTCTAGGTGAACCTTCTACCTCGGACATGTCGACACGCGCGTACCGACACACCACACACACAGGGAACCTCTTATCTGAAGACAGTTTCCCCACCAGGCCCTTTGGAGAGATAGAGAGAGAGTATGCCAGCACACACCCCAGCGCTGTATGACCCAGGACAAAAACACAATAATATTATGTTTACCCAGATAGCGCTGTTTACATATACAATATGCGCCAATCTTGTGCCCCCCCCTTCTCTTTAAAACCCTCTGTCTACCGTGGTATAAGCAGGGGAGAGTCCGGGGAGCTTCCTCTCAGCGGTGCTGTGGAGAAAAAATGGCGCTGCGAGTGCTGAGGGAGAAGCCCCGCCCCCTCGGCGGCGGGCTTCTGTCCCGCTGAAAATCTCAACATTTGGCGGGGGCTCTTATATATGTACAGTGCCCAGCTGTACATATACTTATTTTTGCCAAAAGAGGTCTATATGCTGCCCAGGGCGCCCCCCCTGCGCCCTGCACCCTTACAGTGACTGCCGTGTGTGAGGTGTATGGGAGCAATGGCGCACAGCTGCAGTGCTGTGCGTTACCTCAGTGAAGATCATGAAGTCTTCTGCCGCCTCTGAAGTCTTCTTTTCTTCTCATACTCACCCGGCTTCTATCTTCCGGCTCTGCGAGGGGGACGACGGCGCGGCTCTGGGACGGACGGCGAGGGTGAGACCTGCGTACCAATCCCTCTGGAGCTAATGGTGTCCAGTAGCCTAAGAAGCAGAGCCTTGAAACTCACAGAAGTAGGTCTGCTTCTCTCCCCTCAGTCCCTCGATGCAGGGAGTCTGTTGCCAGCAGGCTCCCTGAAAATAAAAAACCTAACAAATATACTTTCTGTCAGGAAGCTCAGGAGAGCTCCCTGAAGTGCACCCATCTCCTCTGGGCACAGTATCAAACTGAGGTCTAGAGGAGGGGCATAGAGGGAGGGGCCAGTGCACACCCAGACCTAAAGTCTTTCTTAAAGTGCCCATGTCTCCTGCGGAGCCCGTCTATTCCCATGGTCCTTACGGAGTCCCAAGCATCCTCTAGGACGTTAGAGAAATATAATGTATATGATATCTCTAAGACATTTGGGTGATTTTAATGTGCTGTAAGTTACTGTATTGGTAAATAGAAATTGTAAATTCAATATAGAAGGCAGCCCCCACTGTACTACACCTGTTCAAGTGCACAGAATAAAAATAATTTTATATAAAAGAAAACAGGAGGCACCAGAAAGTATACAAAGGGAAATAAACGAAAATGAACACATTATACACACACAATCATAACAACAAAAGCAGGGTTTGCTGAAAACTGATGCAGAATATGGGTTATGTACCACTTTAGGGATGCGGTCAACATCCCGGTGGTCTGGATACAGATGGTGATGAGGCGGACGCCGGAATCTCAACACCATTCAGAATCCCGGCACCAGAATGCTGACTGCCAACATACAAAGGTATGTATTAGGATGACGGTTAGGACCCAATTATGTACTAGAGGGGGGTTAGCCATGGACCCCCATCCTTCGAGTCTTAGACCCAGCCGCCACCCCCTGGCAGATTAGGGTTAGGATAGGGGACAGGGGAGGGGTAAATTAATTACCCTTTTCCCTGTCGGCATTCTAATTGTCGGGATGCTGGTGTCAGTCATGTGATCATCGGCATCCCAACCGCTGTTCTCCCAAATCACCCCCCCACTTTAAGCATGGGGATGAGATAATGGCAAAAGTGAGGAAGAGTTTATGTACTGTACTGTGTATATATACCCATCTTCTGCACCCTTCAACTAGTGTACAAGTGTCAGCAAAAATTGTGCGTACTGTAAATTCTCTACTGTGTTCATACCTACTTTATTGCATTTTGTTTGTATTGTAATTTTATGCACTTTAAGGGGTATCCAGTTAGCTGTGATAACCTGTTTTCAATGCAGAAAATGCTAAATGCACTTTTTTCATGAGCCGCAATATCGCAGCTATCCAATTACTTGCATGTGATAATTCTCTAAAATACTTTATCGCAAATTTCTCTTCACCTACTCTGAGCAGGTTAAAAGTTTAGGGAAAATCCCTATTTTTGTATAAAAATGTTGGGACTTGGTACAGAACCCCTTGAACACCCTCCTTAATGACTAATTAGGCCCTTTGAAGATTTTAATTTTTTTAATTAGCCAATAATAATAATAAGTTAGTTTTGGGGTGAAAAAGTACAAGTGATGTAAATTGGGTAAAAGGTATGGGACAGGTCAGTGGCAAATGCAGGATTTGCATGGGGGGGTTTCCAGAACTGGGAGGAGCCAATCACGGGGGTGCGGACTGAGGTGACCCAGTATATGCTGGGTCCGTAAAACTAGTGTGTCTGTGTGTGTGTGTGTGTGTGTGTGTGTATATATATATATATATACATATATCTACACATATATATATATATATATACATACACACACACATACATATACACATATACATAGCATATTAAACATGCATACATATATATATATATATATATATATGTACACACACATACATACAGTACACATATATATATACACATGTATATATATATATATATATATATATCATGTGTGTGTGTGTGTGTGTGTGTGTGTGTGTGTGTGTGTGTGTGTGTGTGTGTGTATATGTATGTATGTATATACATGTGTATATATGTATGCACATGGATATATATGTGCTATAATTAAAATAAAGGGGGTAACTCCAAGTTGATCGCAGCAGGAAATTTTTTAGCAGTTGGGCAAAACCATGTGCACTGCAGGGGGCGCAGATATAACATGTGCAGAGATAGTTAGATTTGGGCGGGGTGTGTTCAATCTGCAATCTAAATTGCAGTGTAAAAATAAAGCAGCCAGTATTTACCCTGCACAGAAACAAAATAACCCACCCAAATCTAACTCTCTCTGCAAATGTTATATCTGCCCCCCCTGCAGTGCACATGGTTTTTCCCAACTGCTAAAAAATTTCCTGCTGCGACCAACTTGGAATTACCCCCAAAGTAAACTTTTATTGCACTTACAAGTGCCACCAGGAAGACAGCAGGCTGCAGAGGACGCTAGACAGCCATTAATAATACTCATGCAGCTTAAAAAAAAAAATGTCTTTTTTTTTTCTTTAGTGGAGGGGGGTTTCTGGGTGCTCGGAAACCCCCCCCCCCCCCTGGGTGCGCCACTGCAGGTATATGGGGTACTCTATGAGTGGGACAAGTGTTTTTAGGCTTCCAGGTGGGAGTAATTGGTTGTTTTTGCAAGGTTTTTAAAAGTGCCTTTAATTAACCCAAATATATATTTACAGCATACCCGTTTTCATGTGACCCGAATTTAATGAGAGCATTTATTTTCCACACAAAAAAGCTCACTTTCTATAATTTTTCAAGTGTTTTTATAACATACATATTGCAACCATTTATCACATTTTAAGTCCCTAATTTTTTTTTTTAATTATGCCCTCTAATATACTTCTGTATTGTTATCCTATGTCACAGGCTGATTTTTTACCTACACTTTTTGATGGTTAACACATCGCAGGTCATCAATTTTCATGATTTTCTAATAGGATAGGTCGAAAAACGGGAGTGCGCATGCTCCAGATAAGCACTTATTTTTTTGGGTGACTATGTCGTTTTATTCAATGTGATGTAAACAACAATTTTTGTCACATTTTAGTTATTAACACACAACGTGAGAATAGGACTTGCAAGAAATGAGGTCTCTTGACAATTATTTGGGGGTTTATCTGTTCACTGCGATAGCAATTATTTTGTTGTGCTTGATATGGTAATCTACAAATAGGGAGAGATGTACTAAGCCTTGGAGGAGATACAGTGAAGAGAGATAATGTATCAACCAATCAGCTCCTGTCATTTTTCAAACACAGCCCGTAACATGGCACTGATTAATCAGTACTTTATCTCTCTCCACTTTATCTCTCTCCAAAGCTCAGTACATAGTAAGATAGTAACATAGTAACATAGTATTTGAGGTTGAATAGAGGCAAATTGCCCATCGTGTTCAACCTGTTTTAAGTTGTGATGATTCTACATACTTGCTAAATAATGTTTTATGACTAGTTAGCTACTATAACTCATGATACCCCCGGATTAACCACGTTGATATTTTAAGTATTATAACCTTGGATAGCTTTTTCATTCAGAAATGTATCCATTCCTTTTTTAAATCCAATTACAGAGTCCGCCATTACCACCTTCCCTGGCAGGGAATTCCACATCCTGATTGCCCTAACCGTGAAGAACCCTTTCCTCCGTTGCGTTCGGAACTTTCTCTCCTCCAGTCGCAGCGAGTGCCCACGTGTCCTAAACTGTGTTCTTTTAATAAATAATTCCTCTGATAACTCTTTGTGATGTCCCTGTACATATTTGAAGATATTAATAATATCTCCTCTTAGGCGCCTCTTTTCTAGTGTATACATATTCCGCCTAGTAATTCTTAACTTATAGTCCAGTCCTTCTAGGCCTTTAATCAATTTAGTAGCTCGCCTTTGAACACTTTCGAGTTCACTGATGTCTTTTTTATACAATGGTGCCCAAAACTGAACACAATATTCCAGGTGCGGACGTACCAATGCCTTATACAGCGGCATGATTACATCCGAGTCCCTTGTCTCAATTCCCCTTTTTATGCATGCTAGCACCTTACTTGCCTTCTTTACTGCGTTTTGACATTGTGTATGGTTATTAAGCCTATTATCAATGAATACCCCCAAATCTTTTTCCAACTCTGTTTCCCCTAGGCGTTCCCCATTTAATATGTAGGATGCAAGTTTGTTTTTAGTCCCAAAATGCATAACCTTGCTTTTGTCTGTATTGAACCTTATTTTCCATTTAGACGCCCAGAGTTCAAGTTTAGATAGATCATTCTGCAAGGACTCCACATCCAATTCTAAATTAATTACCTTACACAGTTTAGTATCATCTGCAAAGATTGACACTGTGCTTTCCAGGCCTATTTCTAGGTCATTGATAAATATGTTGAACAGTAGTGGTCCGAGTACGGACCCTTGTGGTATTCCGCTGACTACTGGGGTCCAGGTTGAGGACTTCCCGTTGACCACTACTCGCTGTACCCTGCTATCCAACCAGCTGCTTATCCATGTGCAAATAGTTTTTCCTAGGCCAATCTCCTTTAATTTGATCATCAGTCTCCTGTGAGGAACTGTATCGAAGCCTTTTGCAAAATCTAGGAAGACCACATCCACTGCTTTTCCTTGATCAAGATTATTGCTCACTTCCTCGTAGAAGCTAATTAAGTTAGTCTGACATGACCTGTCCCTCACAAACCCATGCTGGTTCTTGCTAATAATCCTAGCGGACTTTAGATACTCCTGTATGATGTCCCTTAGAACTCCTACCAATATTTTCCCCACTATAGATGTTAAACTAACTGGTCTGTAGTTTACTGTAAGATTTTTGGATCCCTTTTTAAATAATGGCACTACCTCAGCTATACGCCAATCATTCGGTACCATGCCTGATCTAATTGAACTATTGAAAATCAAGTATAGGGGTCATGCTAGTTGTGAACTAAGCTCAATAAGAACCCTCGGGTGAAGTCCATCAGGACCAGGTGATTTATTAATCTTAATTTTGCTTAGTCTCTCTCTGACTACTTTTTCGCTCTTATACAAGTATCTAACCATGAATCATTACTGTCACAATTGTTATGCTCTACTCCCACCATCAGTTCATCACTGGTGAATACTGATGAAAAGAATTTGTTCAGTATTTCCGCTTTTATTTCGTCATCATTTATCAATTCTCCTAATTCATCTTTTAATGGACCCATATTCTCCTTTTTTAACCTTTTACTGTTTATGTATTTAAAAAACTTTTTAGGATTGGTTTTACTCTCTATAGTGATTTGCTTATCATTTTCCATTGTAGTTGCTCTTATTGCTTTTTTGCTTTTCTTATTACACTCCTTGTAATACATGAAAGACTCCTCCTTTCCATTAGATTTAAATACTTTGAAAGCCCACTTTTTTATCCATTTCTGCCTTAACCTTCTTGTTAAGCCACATCGGTTTGAGTTTAATATTCCTGCGTTTACTGCCCATGGGAATAAAGTTATGAATATTGCTATCCAGCAACCCTTTTAAAACAGCCCACATTTCCGAAGTGTTCTTGTTATTAAACAGAACCTCTCACTCTATGTCGTTAAGTGCACATCTAAGCATACTGAAATTAGCCTTCCTAAAGTTAAAAGTTTTGGTGGAACCCCTGTAGCTATGTTTCCTGAAACTGATGTCGAATGTGATCATATAGTGATCACTGTTACCCAAAGTCTCCCCAACTTTAGTGTTTGATATAATGTCCACATTATTAGTAATTACTAGATCCAGGGTAGTTTTACCCCTAGTTGGGTCCTCGACTAACTGAGACAAGTAGTGATCCCTAAACATATTTAAGAACCTGCTGCCCCTCGCTTTAGCACATGAATCATTACTCCAGTTTATATCTGGGTAATTAAAATCCCCAATGACAAGGATGTCCCCCAATCCCGCAGCCGTTTTGATTTGCTGCAATAGTTGTTCTTCCTCATGTATGCTAATATTCGGCTGTTTGTAGCACGTGCCTATGACTAGTTTTTTTGCATCAATTCCCCCACTTGAGATTTCTACCCTTAGTGACACAACCTCCTTTAGGTATGGTTTAAGTGATGGTTTAACATAAAGACATACACCTCCTCCTCTTTTGTTAGCCCTGTCCCTCCTAAAAAGAGAATACCCCTCCAAGTTAGCAACCCAGTCATGAGAGTCGTCCCACCATGTTTCCGTAATACCTATAATGTCATACTCAGCCTTTGATGCTAACAATTCCAATTCCCCCATTTTACCTGCTAGACTTCTTGCATTTGCAAGCATAGATTTTAGTTTATCGGTTCCTTTATTTGTTTGTTTTCCTAAAGATTTCCCATCCTGGTTAACTAGTGCATCCGTAGAGTTACTGATACAGACTGTCCTTCTCGCTCCCTCTCCAACCCCACCGTACTTAGTATTGCCCCCCTTACTTTTCTCTTTGGTCAACCCAATGTTCCCAACTAAAATCACCGCCCTGACATAAGTATTTTCCCTTAAGTCCCGTACAACATTTTCTATAGTCTGTAATGATGACACATAATTGTTATTATTTAATGCTTTAGCAATACCTTTCTAAACATCCTTAATAGAACCCATGTAAATACCCTTACTGGCTGCACTTTCCCTCCCCCCTTCTCCTCCCCCATTTATCTCACCAACACCATCCCTACTATACTCGCTGCATGACCCATAGTTTCTAGCTAAACCCTCCCCCCAGACTCCTAGCTCCCATATGCCACATATATTGGTCAGTACAATCACTGATAACTTTTTTGCATTTACATAATATATTTCTATTGCTGTGCAGCTACTTCAATGAAAAATATGGGATCAAGGGCCTGTTTCAGAGATGCATGCCAATCCAATGGTTTGAGTACATCTTCGATGTTTTCCGATCTGTGCATATGCAGAAGTCGCACTGTGCATGTTCAGATCAGGGGCTGTGACGTAACTTGTAGTGCCTCACATTCCGAGGCATGATTGACATGGTGCCGGCATTTGGAGATGGTGACAAGCAGCACTGCAGAAGAGGAGTGTGGCATCCTTGTTTTCTGTGCATGCTGAAGCCAATGGCTTCATTTTTGGGTGCAGCTTTACTGACATCAGCAGCGTGAATTTCCTGCCCATACTGAGTAACCAGAGGGATACTCAAATGGCAGAGGGATCCGATGCTATTGTAAAGCCACTGTGTACAAAGACACAGCAGCTCTGTAATACCGTCCATCTATGAATTTGGCCTGTAGTTATAATATCGACATTTACAATGTTGAAAATCATAATGTTGACAGTTATAATATCAACATTGTTGAAATGTTAGGAACATGTTGGCATCTGCAAAATATAATATGTGAAATGTTGACATTCTGCAGGGACTGGAGGATTAGCATTAGGCTACATGAAGGTAGGATTAGGGGTAGGCACTAGGAGGGAGGTTGGGGTTAGGGTTACCAATTCTCACCACCAGAAATGCTGCAAGATTTGACAGAAGTCATCAGTACATCACTGCTTGAAAAGGAAGACACTGCTGGAAACTCTGGATATGCTGTACCAGGTAAGTCATCACTAGTCCACCATTGCCATTTTGATGACATCAGGGGCATAACTAGAACTTTGTGAGCACCATAGCAAAATCTTCAAAGCCTCTCCATGCCATTGTCATGAGAGAATTCCAAGCTGGAGAGTTGTAACAATTTGAAGTTTACCTTGTACTTTGTAAAGGGGTGATTAGTGTTGCAGCTGAGCAAATCTATATAGTGTGTGGCTGCAAGGGACTGGACAGCTGCACACTGTATGGATCTGCTCGATTATTTAAATAAATATATATATATATATATATATATATATATATACATAAATCAGGCACCATTGGTCTGTATCAAGAAAGTACATTTATAACTTGTTAAGAGTGATACATTATCTGGGTTAAATGGTATTCACCCCTATGGGCAGAAGACGGTATCTTAAGTTATGTAAGTCATTTAAGAGCTCTTACATAAAGAAATCAGTACTGGGCGGAAGACAGATGCAGTCCCAATATTAAGGAAAAGAGAAAAGGAAACAAGGAAATTACAGACCAGTGAATCTGACATTTTGGCGGTGAGTAAAATCTTTAAAGAATGAACACAGCGTTTGAGAGATGAGTTTCTCTGAGCATGTAAGCTGAATATCGGATTGTGGTAATGTAATTGATGTGATTTATTTGGATTGTAGTAAAATATTTGATACCGCTCCAAATAACAGATTGGTATTGCAGCTAAAACAGTATCTATATGCTTCTAAAACTGGCAGAGGGATGGGAAACAGATTGGGATGGTTATTTGTGGGATGTCTCAGAAATCAGTACTAGGCCATGTCCTTTGAATTGTTATTATAAATCAGATTTGTTGTGGAACTAAATGCGAATATTTGTTCACATGCTGAGCTGCATAGATACATCTATGTGACCACAATGCTCCTATCTATGCGCATGTTCAAATAGTCATTGTCATTATCACCTGCACCAGCCCTATACCTGGTGCAAGACCATCTGAGACCAGAAGGACCTCTGCTTATGCACAATTCAGCATAGCAAACAAGAGTACCGCCACAGGGCTTTATGGTACTCTGTGCCACACCGTGCCTTTGCGCATGACATCATGATGTTGCACATAGAGGGGCTGAGAGACCCAGAAGACCTGCCTTAAGGATGGTTTGAACAGCTGTACACATGGCGGGGGGCCTACCTATAGCATCCAAAGGACACTGTAGGTGATACTGCAATACTGACCAGTGGCACCGAGAGGGGGGGGGGGAGCAGGTACTAATTACCTGAGCCCAGGACTGATGGAGGGGCCCAGCAGGGCCAAGATACGTTCCCATACCTGGCAGCAGCAGCTCTTCTCCTTAGCCCGGTACACATTTTTTTCTGAGTGCATGGCCACGCCTTCCTCGATTAGGCCACACACCCTGAAAAGTACCTGGGCTCAGCCAGACACTTTACTGCCCTGATACTGATTGATAGCTAGAAGCAAAGGGCGTGTTCAGCGATGATGCCCCTGTGCTCTGTGTAGAAATGCAAATTATTATCATTTATTTATATGGCACCACACGGGATCCGCAGCGCCCAATTACAGAGTACATAAAAGAACAATCAAAACAGGAAAAAAGTGACTTAAAGTTGAAGACAATATAGGACAAGAACAGGGTAAATAAACATAGCTACATCAGCAGGTGACACTGACATAAGTATTAGGGTGGCAGAAAACCACTGGATATTAAATAAATAAATAAATAAATAAATATAATATCAGTGTATAATCTCATTAAATGTATCATTTAGAACTGCTGGTTATGATCCATATTGATGTTAATATACAGACATATTAATCTACATTTTCTTCCCAATGCACCAACTTCACAGTTTGCTGATCAAACTTTAGCTTTTTGAGTTAAAGAATATGACTGAAAAATAAAAGCCTTACAGTACATCACCTAAGCTCTGTCTGTGATCAAGTAAATAATTTGTTTCCATGGTATCATTTGTACGAGTTTTGAGCCCGGTTCAAAACAAAATTACGCATTACATACAGACTGTCAGACCTTCAAGGCCATGCAAGCTAATTCAGATTCTCAGAGATGTTCAGTGTGGATGATTATAATGGAAACATTTTTGTATTTTAGTTTTAATTAAAAAAGAAAAACATCTTTACAATCACATAAAAAAGATGTAAATGAAAAAACAGTAAAACTTATGTAAAGGGTCAAGTTTAAAGAAGTACGGGCAAGACTGTTAGTTTGAAAACCAAGTGCCATACACAGGGGCTGACGCAGAGTTCAAATAAGAACATATCTTGTGGGCAAATAAGTTGGCGCACTGGTAAGCTTCTATGCATATTTGCATAATTTGCCTACTTATTTCACCCTGCATCTGTCCAGGTAAAGGGCCAGGGCTGTAACTAGGGTGCTGCGGTCTGTGCACTGAGCACAGATGGCCTGTGGGTGGAATTGGTTGCCGCTGCAATTTGCTCAGTGCCCGCTGTCATGTATATTACTAATATACATCTCTGTGGTGGGCGCCCAGTTTCTTCTCTGTGTGTGCAGTGCAGTGAGGATGCTTGTGTGGTGGTTGTGCGTTCAGTGCAGGAACTGCTGGTGACTGCTGCTGCTGCCTGACATTTCAAGAATTGCTGGATAGGTGCAGTGTGTGCCATGCTTGGGCAACTGCTGCTCGGGGCGGCTCTCCTGTTTTCCATGCTACTGGCTCTGCCATACACTTTGCCTGAGAGCCGAGTCACCTGGCAGGAAGAGGGAGCATCGGGAGTGGAGCTGAGAGGACACAGCTGAGACAGGTAAGTAGGTGAGTGACCATTAAGCGGCATCACTGCATCCCACTGCTAATGCAAAAGGATGGAGGAATGAGGAGGAGGAGGAGGAGGAGGAGGAATGCAGAGGAGGAGGAATGCAGAGGAGGAGGAATGATGAGTGTGTAAGTTAGCAAATCTCTTTTTCTTCTCCTCTTGCGAACAAGACAAGGAGTTGTTTCTGATGTATTAAAGATGCATTTTGAAGGACCAGCGTGGCAACCAAATATATTAGATCTTGGTGTAACCATGCTTTTGTTCTGGGTATTACAGCCGTAAATGATATTTTTGACCCAGGGTGCACCCTACTTTCCTTTCAGGAGCTTAGATATAAATTCACTTTGCCAAACTAATTTTTCCTTTCCTCTTCTTTTGTGTGATTAGTTTTCCTCTTAAACTATTGAAAGTTTCCAGTAATCACCAATCTACTCTGTTAATAGTGATGTTGCTGGTCTGGACCAATGAGACCACCTTGAGATGTTTTTTAGTGTATCTCAAAAAATATCTATTTTCTTTTTTTTTTACCGTTCTTATTATTGATCTGGATGTTAAATATTTCCGAGCCCTGGATTTATTGATTGTACATGGGATATCTCTAATGGCACAGCTCATTCTGAACTGTGCTCTGTTGTATACATTTTTTTATACAAATTAATAAAACAGAGGGGTTGATGTATCAAGCATAGAAAAAAGTGGAGATGTAGAGCATTGGAGAAGTTGCCCATAACAGTCATCTTTGAGGTAGCATTTATCAAGAATATTCTATAAATGATGAGTAGAAGTGTATTGGTTGCTTTGGGTAACTTCTCCTCTGGCGCACTTCTCCACTCTTTTCTCTGCTGGAACATCAACACCAGAGTATGTAAATGCAAGCTTTTAGTGAACACAATTGCCCCTGAATTTGGGGTATAATAGCTGTCATCTATGTGTCCATAGGTCAATTTCATTTTTTTTGCAGGTCACAGACCTCAAAATATGTAAGAGCTCCTAATTGAAGAATGTTAAAGTTTGCATGATCTTCTCAATTATCATGGCAGTGTGTGGTGATGGCTCCCACCATAATAAGGAGGGCATCTAAGCACTACTCACGCAACATTATTTGTGAGGATGAATTCTTTGCACAGAATGAATTTTCAGTGGTATAATATGGGGAAAATGTGCTGTGATGCTCTGAATGTAGCTGCTTTACCATGGACTGATACTGTCCTGCTACACTTACTGTGGGCATGATCAATAACTATGGGGGGAAATGTATCAAGCTTGTAAATAGTGGAGAAGTGGCCCATAGAAATAATTTAGCCTCTAGCTAGCATTTATCTAGTACAGTCTATTAAACGATAGCTAGAAGCTGGTTGATTGCTTATAACTAAGCAACGTGGCCACTCTTTACAAGGATTGGTACATTTCCCTTATAAGTTTATTTTATCAGACTTTTAACACTCATAGTTAAATCACATATTACTTTTCCTATTCATTGTTCATTATAACTTAGTAATAGATCTTCTCTGGATTAGAGGGCATTTATCCAACTATGGGGGTAATTCCGAGTTGATCGCAGCAGGAACTTTGTTAGCAGTTGGGCAAAACCATATGCACTGCAGGGGAGGCAGATATAACAGGTGCAGAGAGAGTTAGATTTGGGTGGGTTATTTTGTTTCTGTGCAGGGTAAATACTGCTTTATTTTTACACTGCAATCTAGATTGCAGATTGAACACACCCCACACAAATCTAACTCTCTCTGCACATGTTATATCTGCCTCCCCTGCAGTGCACATGGTTTTGCCCAACTGCTAACAAAGTTCCTGCTGCGATCAACTCGGAATTACCCCCTATGTTTTTCCTTTATGCTACTTTAAAAACTGCCTCTAATCGAATGCGTGTTTCAAACACAAAGCTCAGTAATTATTAATACATGGTTTGCAAACAAGCATCATGCAAAACTGTTCACCTCTGTTTGACCTTTTGATGTGTCTGTTTTTGATCAACATGTATCTTTAAGTAACGATTTTTAGGAAGTAGATCTTTGTGTGTTTCAAAGGCCTGGTGCAAGTTTACTTGTTGATGATGATGACGACGTTGACTGCTGGATTTGTGCTCTGGATGCTACTGGCTGCTATATTTAAGTTATACATATTATAAGATTTGTCCAAAGGTATTTCTGTAACTTCTTTTGGAATGCTTTTTAATGCCTACCTATGAGTCAAGCATTTTATGTGCAGACATCATATTATAAACAGATGGGCTTTGACCAATATTGTGATATGTCAGTTTGAAAAAAAATGCACTTGGGAGGTTGTTACTTTGAAAAAAAAAAAAAAAAAAGACTTATTGCAGCATATCGTTATGTAATCATCTTTAACTAGCTCCTATTCCCGTTTTCAACTGGGCAAATGTTTACTAGGCAGAACATTTTACTCCTTTTAACCCCCTTAGGCATTGAATTTGGAAAAATCCCTGCTTAGTGGGTGGCTGCAAAAAACAGTCACAGTTTCCAGACCACCCAGCAGGTCACATTTTTCAGGTCATCCAGCAGATGCACAGGGAGAGTTCACCAATTTTCACATTTTCCAGAGCACAATGATGATGCACTGCAAGTGGCAGGTGGACATTTTGCCACATAACTCTGAGCTAATCTACGGACCAAGGGGGTTATTCAGAGTTGTTAGCAAAACAAAAATGCACACTAATAGGCAAAACCATGTGCACTGCAGGCGGGGCAGATGTAACATGTGCAGAGAAATTTACATTTCGGTGGGTTATATTGTTTCTGTGCAGGGGAACTACTAGCTGCTTTATTTTTATACTGCAATTTACATTTTAGTTTGAACATACCCCACCCAAATCTAAATCTGGTATTGCCCATTAGTGTGCTTTTTTTGTTTTTGTTTGCTAACAACTCTGAATACCCCCCCCCCCCCCCCCCAAGACCTTTAATTTGGTATTATGATGCTCAGACAACGGCATCATAGAAATATGTCACTCATAAAAGTAATTCTTCAGCTATTAATACATAGATATTGAAAGAATTTTCATATTTATTCTCCTGTTTAAATTGAGTTCGTAATAGTGGACATTTTAAATCCAGTGACATATGTTTCTCACTGTCCTGTGAACGCTTAAGCTATTCTTGTAAAATTGTTACATTTATAAATGTAAAATATCCCATATATTGATAGAAATTACAATGTGTAAAATTGTTAGTACTCTAAAGGGCTTGCTGCTGTGCCCTTTCATAAATGCAAACAACAGAAAGCCTCATGTCAAATATTTTTGTTTCCAGCAAGTTACTGAAACCTGCATACATTTAATTATATAGCAACAAGGTATTAAAACAGCGCTGCACATATACAATCTATCTGTGAAAGTTTTCTTAAAGCTTTTCAGCTTTTCACTCCAAATGGCAGCTCCTTGAAGACTATTGCAAGTAAGTCCCAATATGTATTTGAGCCAGAAACAAAAGAATATTTTTCCTTATTCAATCCCCAATATTAACTGGATAATTTGTGGACAAAAATAGATACTATATAAAAATACTGATATACACAAGTGTTTAAAGTGCATTAACCTCCACCTGTGCTTAAAAAAAAAAAGGTGCAGAGATTACAGTACTTTATTTATATCCCATGTGGAAACAAGAAATGGTGGCTTCCATTGTATAGTATTTTTAATAATGTGTTATTAACATACCACATACAATAATAACGCCCCATCCACTAGGACCCCTAATAGCACCCCACCAACCTGCCCTTAGGTGTTTTTAAATAGTATGGATCCTTGCATTTGCTGGCTACATATTAGAATGGGCATTATGATATAGTAGATTTGGATACACTTTTTTTTATAATATGTCAGTGTAAAGGGACTTTAGGACCCACCTGATGAGATCATCTTAACATGATAGGTGGGCCCACATTGTTGGCAACAAATTGTGATAAGAACCTCAGTTTTACTCCATGTTAAATTCTAGACTTTACTATCATTGTTTTGATTAGCAGTGTTATTTATGCTTAGAGTGTGTACCTGCATTTTACTTTTTTAGGTGTAGCACTGCAAGTCTCAGCAAGGTAGCACCTCTTATGTTTAAGACTAGGGTGTGCTTTCCAACCCCTCCCCAGTTTACTCTGTAATTGTGTACATATGTATATTTGAAGGTGGGGACCATTCTTCCTGGACTAATACCCCACCCATCTACCCTTAGGTGTTTTTAAATAGTATACTGTAGGCCATGCATTTGCTGACCACATATTAGATTGGACACTATGATAGGTAAGAACTGTATACATTTATATAATGTATCAGTATTAGGGACCTACCTGATGATGTGATGTGGTAGGTGGGCCAACATTTTTGACCAAACATTGTGCTAAGAACCTCAGTTTTTCTCAATCTTAAATTCTAGACTTTATTAAAATTGTTTTGATTAACAGTGTTGTTTAATGCTTAGAGTGTGCACCGGCAGTTTCCTCTTTTATGTGTGGTACTACAAGTCTCAGCAAAGTAGTACCTCTTATGTTTAAGATTAGGCTATGTAGTCCACAACCCCCATTTACTCTGTAAATGTGTATGTATGTACACATGAAGGTGAAGACCCTTCTGCTTGGACAAGTACCCCACCAACCTGCCCTAAGGTGTATTTAAATAATATGGGTCCTTGCATTGCTGTTTACATATTAGAATGGGCACTATGATGGGTATGATCTGGATACATTTATATAATATGTTGGCATTAGGGATGTTAGTGACCCATCTGATGAGGTCACTGTGATATAGTTGGTAAGCCCATATTTTTGGCCAAACATTGTGCTAAGAAACTCAGTCTTACTCAGTATTAAATTGTGACGTTTACTATAATTGTTTTTATTACCAGTGTTCTTAGTGGTTAGTGTGTGCATCTGCATTTTTCTTTTTTTATGTGTGGAAAAGTAGCACCTCTTATGTTTAAGATTAGGGTGTGCAGTCTAACCCCCCTCCCCCCTTTATCCCCCAAAGTCACATTGTTATCATCAGGGTAGGAGACAATATGGGTTACCATCGTCCTCCTTGCGTTTAGTCTCTTATGCTATTCAAAGCAGAACTTCATCATGTCCCCTTTCTTGATTCCACATTGATACAGATGGCTAAATAACCTGAATGGCTCCAGATGAGCTTCCATATCAAGTTTGTATCTGGTATATATTTTGCATATACTGTATAACAGCATGTCCTAGTAGTAGCCTTGTGTATTCACATATTGGTTGCAGTGATATGGTACAAAGTCATTACTCCTGAGGTGGAGGTTTTGTCCATTCACAAAGTCATCTTTCTCTGCACTGTTTTTTGCAGCACAGGTGGAGGTTAATGTAATTTAAACAATTGTGCATATTATTATTATACTGAGGTGGGATATTTAACAAAGAGTGATCTTTTTGTTATGACTCGTTACAAATGTTACAGTGTTCCAGCCAATCAGCTCCTGTCATTTATTAAATATATGACAGTTAGTAGCTGATTGCCTGGAGCACCATTTAACATTCGTATATCACTCATTGGTAAATTTGCCGGTATAGTATTTTTTATTTCTCCAGTTAATATTGGGGAATGAACGTGAGGGAAACGATACTTAATTGAGGTTTCTGTGTTACTCCAATGTGATGTACTACAGATGAGACAGTTCCAGAATGCATGTTATCTGTTGGTCACATTGTTTGTGAGCACTATTTAGCTTTATCATTGAAGATATTACACCAGTGGTTCCCAAACTTTTTGGAATCACTGCACCCTAGTGTATCAGAATTTTTTCATGGCACCCATCAGCAGACACCCATCAGCAGCCATTAGCACTAGGTTTTGGCTATCACATGGACCGTAAATAATTCAAATTGGTCCTGGACAACACATCCAAGGCACCCCTGCAAGTATCCCGAGGCACTCCAAGGTGCCATGGCACACCGTTTGAGAATCACTGTATTACACTATAAGTTGTTTTTTCTCAATTTATAGCGCATTTATTTATAGATTTTTAAGCCAAAACTTTCAAAGTGAAATGGGTTTATCTTGATGAGGTAATAATACTAATTATCTATCTATCTATCTATCTATCTATCTATCTATCTATCTATCTATCTATCTATCTATTTATCTATCTATCTTAGTGGTTTTCTCCAAGTAGGACTCAAAGCACTTTACATTTTTTAAAAGGGGGAGGTAGCCATCTTGGGTGACTGGATATTACAATCTAATCTCTCTTACTCACACAAGGGTCCGTTTTTTTGTCAGAAGCCAATTAACTTTCCAGTATGTTTCTGAGTGAACTCTGAGACTGTGAACAGAACTAATTTCTATCTGTGAGGCAGCAACAGTGACCAAAGTGTGGACTTACAGCATTTATAATGGTCAATGCTATAAAACACTTTAGTAATAACCCAATGTCCCTTATTGTTCTTCCAGTCTTTAATTTGTACCCTGAGAGCTTTTGCTTTTAATTTTATCATTTACTAGTGACATGCATTTTACTACTACACTTCCATTAACTTTATTACTGGGATGTGACTCAAACTATACCCTTATTTCTTAAAATTATTACTGTATATAAGGCAGGGGTTAAAGTGGGATGGAACAGGGTGGTACTGCGTTCTGTCAGTTGTATTGAGAGGCGGAACGAGTTCCGCCACCACCAGCCCAACTACTACCCGGCCACAGGACTAATTGATTAGGCTGAGCATCCTCCCCGCTGTCAATGTGCTGTGCCGTTCCTCTCACGTTAATAGAGCTGATGGGTGGGTAGCGGCACACAGAGTTTACTTTATCCTGTCTCCACATGTCCCCCTAGCGCTGGCAGAAGGAATGAGTCATGGAGGGCTGTCCCCTCACGTCTGTCTCTCCTGCTGCGTAAAGGGTAGGAGCTGCTGCACAATGTACAAGGCAAGGACCCGTGCAGACCATATTAGAGGCTGTCAATGACGGGGCAAGTGGCAAAAGAGGTAGGAAAGACCTGCAAGGGTGGGCCATGTAGGGGTAGATGATGTGTGTGAGATTACATGTGCTGGGGCGGAACTGTATGTGGGGTTACATGTGCTGGGGTGGGGGAGCTGTCTGATGGATTAAATGTGCTGGGGTGGGGGAGCTGTGTGTGGGATTAAATGTGCTGGGTTGGGGGAGCGGTGTATGGGATTAAATGTGCTGGGGTGGGGGAGCTGTGTGTGGTATTAAAAGTGAATGGGTGGGGGAGCTGTGTGTGGGATTAAATGTGCTGGGGTGGGGGAGCTGTGTGTAAGAGTAAATGTGCTGGGGTGGGGGAGCTGTGTGCTGATCCAATGCAAAGGAAGTAGTGACAAACGTTTAACAGAAATTCCTGTTACAAGGATTGGTGAGTCAAAAGAACACTTAATGGGGGTACACACCTAGAGATGTGTGCTGAGTGATCTATCAGTGACTGCTCAGCACACATCTCTCCCCCCACTCAGCGTGATGTGTGCTGAGCGATGGTGCTCACTTCACACAGCGCTGAAGTGAGCGACCTGCTAGATTGAGCCTAGCACCGGCGATAACACATTGCTATTGCTGGGGGGCATGCACACGAGAGATCTGTGCTTAATTTCTAAGAAATCTAGTCAGATTGCTTAGATTTATGCACGGATCTCTCCGTGTGCACCCCCCTTTAGACACCTTAGTAACCTAAGCATCTGCTCTGGCAGCTTTACAGTTTAAATCTCCCACTGAGGGTTGAATTGATGAATGTATGTTTATTGTGGGTCCCTTTTGGCTGGGTGCGTCGAGGGACACTCTCCCTGTTGCTCCAGCCTAGATCCGGCCTCCACATTAAAGAAGTCTAACCAGATGCAGAGGTTCTTTTATTTCTGGTGTTAGCAGGACGTGTGGAAGGAGAGAACATGAAAAAGGTATGTGTGGACTGTGTAGAAGGTAATTTGGGTAGAATATTTTAAGGAGGTTACAGTATGTTGGTTCTGGAATATGATAAACTGCCTGAAGATGTAAATTCTCAGAATACTAAAAGATTTGGAGACTAGAAGAAGGTCTTGTGAATGGAAGAATATCGCACAGAGTGGGTGTTGCATGGAAAAAGTCCTGTAACTGCGGCTGGGAGCAGGTAATGCTTGTGTGAGATATGCAGATCTTGTGCACAATGGATGAGCGAGTTGGGAGATATTGTGAGATAAGAGAAGAGATGTATGTTGGTGTAGTTCTATTTATAGAATTGTGTCAGAAGTATTTTATATGGAAATTGGTAAACAACAGGCAGCCAGTGGTGAGATTGACAGAGTGGAGCAGCAGATTAATGTTTTCCAAGGTGGGCAAGAAGGGGAGGGGCTATGGGCATGGCATCTGCTAGGTGGGAAAGAAGGGGCGGGGCTAGTGATGTAACACCCACAAGGGTGGGGCTGAGGAGTGAGTTACACCACCTCTCTAGAACCACTTTAAGCGCTGATGTAAGGTAATATACAATTTCCATTTCTGGTTCAGTGGCCAATTTAAGTAACTGAGGGGTTTATTCAGGTTTGTTAGCAAACCAAAAAAGCACACTAATGGGCAAAACCATGTTGCACTGCAGGCGGGGCAGATGTAACAAGTGCAGAGAGAGTTAGATTTGGATGGGTTATATTGTTTCTGTGCATGCTAAATACGGCTGCTTTATTTTTACACTGCAATTTATACACTGCTCAAAAAAATAAAGGGAACACTTAAAGAACACAATGTAACTCCAAGTCAATCACATTTCTGTGAAATCAAACTGTCCACTTAGGAAGCAACACTGATTGACAATCAATTTCACATGCTGTTGTGCAAATGGAATAGACAACAGGTGGAAATTATAGGCAATTAGCAAGACACCCCCAATAAAGGAGTTGTTCTGCAGGTGGTGACCACAGACCACTTCTCAGCTCCTACGCTTTCTGGCTGATGTTTTGGTCACTTTTGAAAGCTGGCGGTGCTTTCACTCTAGTGGTAGCATGAGACGGAGTCTACAACCCACACAAGTGGCTCAGGTAGTGCAGCTCATCCAGGATGGCACATCAATGCGAGCTGTGGCAAGAAGGTTTGCTGTGTCTGTCAGCGTAGTGTCCAGAGCATGGAGGCGCTACCAGGAGACAGGCCAGTACATCAGGAGACGTGGAGGAGGCCGTAGGAGGGCAACAACCCAGCAGCAGGACCACTGCCTCCGCCTTTGTGCAAGGAGGAACAGGAGGAGCACTGCCAGAGCCCTGCAAAATGACCTCCAGCAAGCCACAAATGTGCATGTGTCTACTCAAATGATCAGAAACAGACTCCATGAGGGTGGTATGAGGGCCCGACGTCCACAGGTGGGGGTTGTGCTTACAGCCCAACACCGTGCAGAACGTTTGTCATTTGCCAGAGAACACCAAGATTGGCAAATTCGCCACTGGCGCCCTGTGCTCTTCACAGATGAAAGCAGGTTCTCACTGAGCACATGTGACAGACGTGACAGAGTCTGGAGACGCCAAGGAGAACGTTCTGCTGCCTCCAACATCATCCAGCATGACCGGTTTGGCAGTGGGTCAGTAATGGTGTGGGGTGGCATTTCTTTGGGGGGCCGCTCAGTCCTCCATGTGCTCGCCAGAGGTAGCCTGACTGCCATCCATTAGGTACCGAGATGAGATCCTCAGACCCCTTGTGAGACCATATGCTGGTGCGGTTGGCCCTGGGTTCCTCCTAATGCAAGACCTCATGTGGCTGGAGTTTGTCAGCAGTTCCTGCAAGACGAAGGCATTGATGCTATGGACTGGCCCGCCCGTTCCCCAGACCTGAATCCAATTGAGCACATCTGGGACATCATGTCTCGCTCCATCCACCAACGCCACGTTGCACCACAGACTGTCCAGGAGTTGGTGGATGCTTTAGTCCAGGTCTGGGAGGAGATCCCTCAGGAGACCATCCGCCACCTCATCAGGAGCATGCCCAGGCGTTGTAGAGAGGAGATACAGGCACGTGGAGGCCACACACACTACTGAGCCTCATTTTGACTTGTTTTAAGGACATTACATAAAAGTTGGATCAACCTGTAGTGTGTTTTTCCACTTTAATTTTGAGTTTGACTCCAAATCCAGACCTCCATGGGTTAATAAATTTGATTTCCATTTATAATTTTTGTGTGATTTTGTTGTCAGCACATTCAACTATGTAAAGAACAAAGTATTTAAAAATAATATTTCATTCATTCAGATCTAGGATGTGTTGTTTAAGTGGTCCCTTTATTTTTTTTGAGCAGTGTATAACACCTCCCCCCCCCAACAAATCTAAATCTATCTGCACATGTTACATCTGCCCCACCCTGCAGTGCAACATGGTTTTACCCATTACTGTGCTTTTTTTCAACCAGTGACAGACTATTCTATAAGAGGGTCATTTAGGACTGCCATAACTAACTGCTGTCAGCCTAAAAATTTTCTTACTTATTACCCTAAATAGTAATTGCTTGACATATTATTCTTACACAAATAAATGATTGTTAATAAGCAGTGGTGTCCTCTAGAAAGGGATATGAGATTGTGACATAATAATGTGTATCTTCAATAATAGGTGAAAAGACTGAAAGTTAAAACATAATGACTCGCAAAGCACAAACACCTTTACAAATCACTGCACATTTTCTCTGTAATTAATTTTTATGATTTGTTGTAGAGCATTTTGTCGGTGAATTGTTCCAGGCCTTGATGAAGATAGAGACTCTGCCAGTAACGTACCTGGCTCATGGATAATTAGATATCGCTTGCTATGTGCCAGCATCAGCCCCTTAAACCTTTTGTGTGAATATAAATATTCATTGTAATTAAAAGAAAAATCACAGGGTGTAAACACTAAACTAACTTTTATATGTGTGAATACAGACTGTGGAGTCTAATTATAATTTATAATTAAATCTTGTAATGCTGTAATGAATAATTGGTAAAACTACAAGTAATTATGGTGTATCAGTAACTAATTTGTGCTGTAATAATTATTTTAGGTGGATTTGGCTGTGATCACAAAATCTTTGTTTGAAGGCTGAAGTATTAAAAATGGCTCCTATCCAAACAACATTTCCGTCCTTCCAATATAATGCTCTAGAGCTAGCTGCTGTACTGTCTTCACTTGTAAGCTAACCTGTCAGATAAATGTATTTACAGGGGTTTGTGCAATTCAGATTCACTTTATGATAATCTCGATATTCTCTATGTATTTATATAGAAGACGTTTAAAATGGCAAAAGTGGAAATATAACACTAAACGCATTTGTCATAAATTTCTGATTGCCAAGTGCTATTGTTCTGTAACCTAGCTAATAAATAAAACCCCAGTGTACTATACAAACGGTATATCCATTTGTTACCTGCCTGCCATTGTGACTTTGTGCTAATTTGCCTACCACACATGTATATATTAATACACTGTCGAAGTCGAAAATATTATTGTCACCCGCATCATGTACAAACACCACACAGATGGCCTCCGTGCATGTACTTGTTCTGCCGTCCGTGCACATGCCCGCAAGTTGCGTAAAATCAGCTCACGCGGTAGTGCGTGTTAGCGCGTGGTATGAGTAATTATGGTAGCATATGTATTTGCATGGAGAAGCCACAAAGACACATTTCATATATAATCCACATAGTGCACGATTTACACATAGCCCACATGCACCACACCAGCGAGTTACACTTGCTTAAAAGGTACAACAACAAAGGGATTCACCTTTACAGGATATGAGGGGACAGAATTAGGTTAGGAAGTTGTGTTTGGTATCCAGCTGTACAGTATTTTAAGAGCAATATTCCGGTAGCAGTTTGCAGAAGATAGCACTCATACATACATGCTTTTTACTATCCCACCAGGCTATACATTTCCCACCTACAACTCTCCCCCGATCATCCAAACTTGTATATAATGTATAGATAATATTTTTAGTTTAGTAGTTAAGTGTGGCAGTTATTGATGACTGCCAAAGGGTGGACTGTCGAAGTCGAAAATATTATTGTCACACGCATCACGTACAAACACCACACAGATGGCCTCCATGCGTGTACTTGTCCTGCCATACGTGCACATGCCCACAAGTTGCATAAAATCGCTCACGCAGTAGTGCGTATTAGTGCATGGAATGAGTAATTATGGTAGCATATGTATTTGCATGGAAAAGCCACAAAGACACATTTCATATTTAATCCACATAGTGCACGATTTACACATAGCCCACATGCACCACACCAGTGAGTTACATTTGATTAAAAGGTACAACAACAAAGGGATTCACCTTTACAGGATATGAGGGGACAGAATTAGGTTAGGAGGTGGTGTTTGGTATCCAGCTGTACAGTATTTTAAGAGCAATATTCCGGTAGCAGTTTGCAGAAGATAGCACACTCCTGCTCATAGATATGCGCAGGAACAGAATATTAATATTAACTGTATTTACTGTACTCTTGATATTCGGCGGGAACCCAGTGGAGACCATCTGCAAGTGGACCTGGACCAGGCATTGCCCACCTATTCAAACTGACCTATGACCCCTCCTGTACTGTAAATTACCAACCCTTTGACCTATGGGTGAAGAGATTACAGTATCTATTGTATTATGATTTGGACAAATGTATAAAAGCCACGCTGCCTGGCCGGTCATCCACATTCTCTGAAGGTCATCTATCTTGATTGACTGAGGACCGGGACCGGGTGGTGCTGGCGAAACAAACGTATGTATAATTGATTTTAGCCTTTTCTCTTATTGTGTTTGTATTATCGTTGTAAACCCTTTTAGTAAATAACTGTTGGTGGGTCAGATCCCAACATTTTTAAATACAATTGGTGTCATGTTCCTTTCCTGCTAAAGGTTTAAAGTGTATTTCAGCCACACGTGTAGCTGCATTGTGCTTACAGTGTGTCGGCGTGTGTACGCAAAGTGTGTACTTAGTACGTCCATTGCGGCATGAGTACGCAAAGTGCGTACATGGTACGGGCCTGTGTATGCTAAATGGGTAAAAAGTACGTAGGTTAAGGATTATATTCAGCGGCCGCAGCGGCTCGAACTTTAGTGTAAAAGGTTGTTGCTTTTTCGTCCTGTAAGTTAATCAGCTTTAACAATTGGGGGCTCAGTCCGGTTTTTCACACACTCATGGACTTGCAGGCCATAAAACAGACTTGGATCTAGCAACAAAGGGCGGAGATGCATCTTTAGGTAAACCTTTTTCTGGTTGCTTGGGTGTTTTAAAACCCTATTTTGTGTTGTTAGATCACGTCTGTACTGCAGTTTTAAGATGTGCTGATGTAACCCAGAGGACACAGGAAAAAAGCTATTTAAAATCTGTGTGTCAAATTTTTGGCGTGAATAGCGTACAACAAGCATACCGACAGGGGCGTATCTACCCCTTGGCCAGGATGGCACTCGCCAGAGGCGCCAGCAGGACGGGGGCGCTGCCCGGAGGTGCCACCTGCGGCCAAGGGCTAGAACGCTGTAGTCCAGTTGTGCACAGAGTGGTGCCATCAGGTTTGCACAAATTACAAGCGGGACTCCCGAATGAAGTGCTGGCTGCAGCCGTTTCTGCTACAGCATAAAACTCCTCTCAGCTTCAGCTCCTGCACCTCCCTCCTCTGTCACTAAAAGGAAATAGCCCCGCCCCCTGCACACGTAGATCCACAGGCCCATGCTCACCACGGCAGCGCTGGGAGGATTACTGGAGGTGCCTGCAAAGAATAACACCGCGCCGCGGGCGGAGAGACTTTGGCGATGCTGATGGACATCCTCCTGTGAGACACAATGGTGAGCCCATATTCCAAGAAGTTTGTGGCAGCTATCTGTATGGGCTGTGGGAGAGTGGATTTGTGTATTTGTTCTGTTAGTGTGGGTTGTAAGGGGGTAAGAGAGATGTGTATGGGGGGGTGGCCGATGGATGTGTATGAGGGAATTGTTGGTCGGCAGGGGAGGAAGGGGGGATTTGTGTATTTGTGCTGTTAGTGTGGGTTGTATGGGGGTGAGAGAGATGTGTATGGGGGGGTGGCCGATGGATGTGTGTGAGGGAATTGTTGGTCGGCAGGGGAGGAAGGGGGGATTTGTGTATGTGTGCTGTTAGTGTGGGTGGGAAGGGGGGGATGGGGTGAGATAATTGTCAGTATGTGAAGAGGGTCATGTGTATGAGGGAGCTGTCGGTTTGGAGGGGAGGAAGGGGTGATTGGTGTGACAGAGTTGTCAGTGGAGGGGGATATGTGTGTGTGCTAGATTTGTGAGTATAAAGGTAATGTGTATTTTTGAGAGTTTTCAGGAGGGGGGCAGGGCAGTGTTTATAATAGAGGGGTATATTCAATTAAAGTCGGAACCATTCCGACATGTATTTGTCGGAATGGATCCGACAACCCCTATTCAATCCCCATCTTAATTCGACTTTTTCAAGTCAAATTTAAGATGGGACACAGAGGAGGCGAGGGGGGCGAGCCGCGGGGGGACAGCCGGCGGGCATACAGGAGATTTAATGTAGGGAATAGAGGGGTCAGTGATGTAGTGTAGGGTATAGAGCGGTCAGTGAGGTAGTGTAGGGTGCAGAGAGGTCAGTGATGTAGCATAGGGTGTAGAGGGGACAGTGATGTAGTGTAGGGTATAGAGCGGTCAGTGAGGTAGTGTAGGGTGTAGAGAGGCCAGTGATGTAGCGTAGGGTGTAGAGGGGTTAGTGATGTAGCGTAGGGTGTAGAGGGGTCAGTGATGTAGTGTAGGGTATAGAGAGGTCAGAGATGCCGCATAGGGTATAGAGGGGTCAGTGATGCAGCGTAGGGTATAGAGGGGTCAGTGATTTAGTGTGGAGTATAGAGGGGTCAGTGATGTAGTGTGGGGTATAGAGGGGTCAGTAATGTAGTGTGGGGTATAGAGGGGTCAGTGAAGATACTAAACCCAAGTACTTGCTACACTTATTGAATTAAAACACAAAATGCAGGAAAAAGTATGCAATTTGGGTAAAAGAAAAAAGGCAAAGGCTAGAGGTAGATACGAGAGACCAGCGCCATGCCTTATGCACATATCATTATGTTCATTTTTAATATGGAGGGGAAGCGTGGTACACCAAAGGAAAATTTTGCCCTGGAGAACAAGCCCCGATCAGATAGTCTAGGGCGGGCGGGACAACAACCATGACACCTAGTCTAGGGCAGGCAGGTTAGCTAGCCTATAGAAATCTGTTGTCAGCGGAGGTTGGGTGGTGGGCTGATTCAGTGAAGTGCAGTAAGAGTAGTCAGAGGTGGCAGGGCCTCTCCTGTTATACTCCTGTGTGCTCGGTTTCCTGTCTCCTTATGCTGCTACTGGCCAGTTCTCATTGGCTTCACCCTAACAGTGAGTCCTTGCCAGCAATGTTTTCCAGCAATTGGGGGGACAGTTTCTGTGGCTCCTTATTTCAAATTCCGTCTCTACTGCAGCCGCCACTGGCCTGCAGTGCTCTCTCTGGGGGGGCGCTAGTCCCTTACTTTGCCAGGGGCGCTCGGACCCCTAGATACACCCCTGCGTACCGATACTTTGCATACTCTCTCACATATCGTTGCCATAGGTTATTACAGTCATTATAGATCTGTGTGAAATCAGATACATTTGTTTGCTATATAAAAATGTAAAATAGTGTGTTAAGGGTGTAATTGTAAAACACAAAACGCAGTTCCGGCCTGGTCATTTAGGTTAATACGGAAAAATTGTGTGTTGTGTTAGTGAGAGATAGTCGTTTTTATTGCTCACATTTATAGAGATTGTGTGGTTTATTGAGTTGCGGGCGCGTGTTTGTACACGTGGTATGGACAAAGTACAGGAGCGCGCACATGGCGTAAAGGCACGCACGGTCACGTGTTTACACAAGGTTGCATAGGATTGCGGGCGCAAAGTAAAACCACGCGATAGTTGTTCAATTAAAGGCGGGATTTCAAGAGCAGATTACTGTGACATTTTGTTTAAACTGTACTACCTCTGGGGTAAAGTAGTCTGACAAAGGGAGTGATATTTTCTGTACAGAAAAGAAAAACACTGTGTATCTGAGTGAGTGAAAGTAAGAGTGAGTGGAGCTGAACCCCGGAAATTCAGGTCCCGTGGGAACACTGGGTTAGTAGAGGCCCGGCGGCGTAAGGTTCGCTACCTTACGTGAATACATAAAGAGAGAAATACGCAAGTCATGAGGAGACTTGCACAGAATTGTGAATTGTGATAGAATTGTGAATTGAAGTAAAGGTTTTTTGTTACGCTCCGGCTGAGAAGCGCAGCTTGTGAATTCGACTCCCGCGATCGTAGGGCATATAGATAACAAGTATCTATAGGCTGTGCAATTGAACCGCACATCTGTGTGTTCTACACAGCACAATGTGATATTATTGTGTCATATGCGCTGTGGGGAGCACATGTAAACGTGATTGTGTAAACAAGGGGTTTTTTGCTTTACAGGAAATATCCCTGGTGGGCTTCCACTGGAAAGGGGGATCAATAGGTTGTTTCTCTCCCTATAAAAAATTCCAGTGGAAAGATACTGAAAAGGAATTTTTTGCTGCCTCTCTCAGGAAAATATTCCAACAGAGCCTCCACTGAAAGAAATTGTGGTGCTCTAAGGTCTTATAGGAGCCCTAGGTTGGGTACATCGCCTTCCACTATCGACAGTGTATCGTAGTACTGGCCAACGTGGGCGAGAACAGGTGAAGAGCGCTCGGAGGACTTTCACCATCTGCTTGCATTGTGTAGTTTGGTAATATGGGAACCAGGTACTCAAGTGAGAGACATTCAGCAGCGAGGGTTCAGGCTGGAGAGTTGCGGCCCAGGGGGTCAGCAAGGTTTATTTTGTGTGGGAAATATGGTCCACACGCGGAGGCTTATTGCAATGAATGGGTACGTATGACTGCTGAAGATAGGGCATCATTCCCTAGGGTGGGTAGCTTTGAACCAGAGGTACTGCAGAATGTAGGTATTAGAATATGTCTGATCAAATCTAGAAAACAGAGGATCAGACATAACGACTGTTTAAATCTGTGGCAGCAAGAGGGGGAGGTGCAAAAGGAACTGGCTCACACAGCAGGTTCCAAACCTAGCAGGAATGTGAGTACGAGCACACCATTACCGACACAGGTCGAAGGGAAGAAAATGGCTACAATCAATGGTGCATTGGATAACGATAGGGACATTCATGTAAAATGTATTAACCCTAACCCATGTATATTATACCCTGTCCTAAGTTCTCTCCAAGGTCATAGGTCAGAGGAAAATGATGCATCCATCTCACTCTCAGCCCCCATCCAGGCAGCCACCTTGAAGGAAACTCAGGTGGGCCCGGCCCAACCAATGAGAACAGTGACGGTGTCTCCCACTGAAAGTACTGGTGAGATCACAGCCACCGGTAAGTGTGAGACTGTTCATTACACAGAGACAATAACACCTCACAGTGAGCAAATTAGGAATGGAATGGTTGTGTTACATCCTGTCTTGGAAATAGTAACTCCCAATAGGAGGACCGATAGTCAGGGAATAACCCTCACCAGGAATAATGCAATGAATTGCCCGTGGACCAGATCAGAGCTGCGGTCAATCATTTCAGAGTTCCCCGATCCCCGTAAGCATTTAGCCAGATGTCTGAAGTTTATCAAGGATCTGGGTTATACCCATGAACCTGCAAACAAAGATTGGCGGACACTTTTGAAAGCGTGCCTACCCCCTAATATTGACACCCAAAAATGTATTACGGATTGTAAATTAGAGTCAGACGGTCCTATGACTGACGAACACAATCAGGAGAACGTGGAATTAATTAACATACAACTAGGATTGTATTTCCCTACTGCTGTTAAGTGGAGAAAAAATTTCTCTATAAGACAGAAGGACAGTGAAATGACATCTGAATATTTCCATAGGGCTTTGCAAATAATGGCTAGATACACTGGGGTATCGGATATAGGGAACGATACAAATTACAGGGAGGTAGCTGTCCCTGTGCTAATGGACGGGCTCAATAAAGCATTGAGGGTCAGGGTGCAGACTTCTTTGCCTAATTGGAGAGGGGTCACAGTAGCTAATCTCAGAGAGTGCGCTATTGAACATCACAAGAATATCGCTAGGTGCAGAGAACAACAGGAGGAGAGGTTGAGGACAGTAAGTGTACAAGCACATACAGGGAAGTCCCATCAGCCCAAACCCCAGATCCCTAATGGCAAGTTAAGGTCAATAATATGTAACATTTGTAGAAAGAAAGGGCATTTTGCCAGGTATTGTAGGAGTAATGGGCACATAGTAAATATAGCCTCCTAGACAAAGAACACAATCCACAGTATTAAACACATAGACGGGACCAAGGGACATATAGTAAGGATTCAAAATCCATATAGAAAACACAGATTCAGCTAATGGAAAGAACAAAATAAATGCAATGTTACTCTTTGACAAAACTTGCTGAGGTTAAGATGGGGCCCCTACGATGCTAAACCCTTTCCTTTCCTTCTTTTTCCTAACAGAAATGGCCCCTGACTAACGTAACAGAAACTTTGGTAAATATGATATACATATATTGTGCACCCGCTCAAGAAGTACAAGGTTTGTTAGATACCCTCAAAGACTAATGTTGCATTACACTGTTCTAGATTCATGTCCATCACAGGTAGAGGGAATTATCTCACAGATACCGGGTTCCCTATGAACTTAGGATGGACAGGACACTGGATTGATAGCTGTTAGATACCCTCAAAGACTAATGTTGCATTACACTGTTCTAGATTCATGTCCATCACAGGTAGAGGAAATTATCTCACAGATACCGGGTTCCCTATGAACTTAGGATGGACAGGACACTGGATTGATAGCTGGGATAGTCCCAGTAGAGATACAACACACACAGAATTTTTTTTAAGGGGAGTAGACCAAGGAGAGAGTCATTCGCCGTAGTGCCCAATCCAGTTGTCAAATTTTATAAAATCTTCTTTACCTCTACAAACTTATGTGTTACCAACCTCTATGTCATTGTTCTTCACAGTTTCCTCTCTATCTTCTATGTTCATCTATAGGAGGGTGCAATACATGGACCCGATTACAGTTCAAACACCACATGCCTAATTGGTCTTTCAGAGTTCTGCCCAAACCCAGTATATCTCACCAGCACAATGACACCAGTATTACTGCAGTGTGCCTGGTCATGCACAAAGGGTGGAGAATGAGAATACTGGTGAAAGGGAAACTGTGTACAGACACTGATATGCATGATGGTGTGACGACCTGATGGTGGATGCAAACCTGACATTTTCTTTTTTTCATTTTTATTATTCCTCTCTTTTCTCTTTTCTAGAGATGGTTTTACTGCACACAACAAAAACACAATATTCAAAACATTCAAAAATATGTGTTCCCTACAGGAAACGGCGGTCTGGAAGGCGAAGGGATATGGGCCCTCATTCCGAGTTGTTCGCTCGTTCTTTTTCATTGCATCGCAGCGATTTTCTGCAAACTGCGCATGCGCAATGTTCGCACTGCGACTGCGCCAAGTAAATATGCTAAGAAGTTTGGTATTTTACTCACGGCATTACGAGGTTTTTTCTTCATTCTGGTGATTGTTGTGTGATTGACAGGAAGTGGGTGTTTCTGGGCGGAAACTGGCCGTTTTATGGGAGTGTGTGAAAAAACGTTGCCGTTTCTGGGAAAACCGCGGGAGTGGCTGGAGAAACGGGGGAGTGTCTGGGCGAACGCTGGGTGTGTTTGTGACGTCGAACCAGGAACGAAACTGACTGAACTGATCGCAGTGGCAGAGTAAGTGTCGAGCTACTCAGAAACTGCTTAGAAATTTCTATTCGCAATTTTGAGAATCTTTCGTTCGCAATTTTGCTAAGCTAAGATTCACTCCCAGTAGGCGGCGGCTTAGCATGTGCAATGCTGCTAAAAGCAGCTTGCGAGCGAACAACTCGGAATGAGGGCCATGGTCAGGAGTCCTCAGGACTTTGGACAGATGGACACGGTAAGCCAGTGGCCCCCAGAGCATATATCCCAAGCCTAGCTGAGGCGGCACACGGTCTGACTCAACTAGGTAAAGAAGGTATGTGCAAGCTGGTAAGAGCCTACTGCAGTGCACCAGGGTTCTCTTCTCATGCAGGTAAGAAAGCAATAACATGTCTTGCTTGAGGAAGAATATTGGTAAGGCAATACCAACAGAGCCATCCCATATCCCTCCTACAGACGGACCTTTTCAGGTAATACAAATCGACTTCATACAGTTACCACCCTGTAGGTATTTTTAAAATATGTGTTAGTATGTACTGATGTGTTTTCAAACTGGGTATAAGCATTCCCCACTGCCACAAATACTGCTGTGTTCACTGCAAAGAAAATCGTGCAGGAATTTGTGTGCAGATATGGTATCCCTAGAATGATTGAAAGTGATAGGGGTACCCATTTTACAGGTGAAGTGCGCTATGGGAGAGACGTCAGTCATGACGTCTCTCTCATAGTACTGAGGAGAGGACGCCAGCCAGAAGGAGGACTGCAGCGGCGCGGGAACGGGGCTCGGTAAGTATTATGTTTTTTTCTTCCTTAATGCAGCGGGGGCATCTCCTGGGGGAAACTATGGGGGGACATTACTACTGGGGGGGGGCACCAACAAGGGGCATTACTACTGGGGGGGGCATCAACAAGGGGCATTACTACTGAGGGGGGGCATTACTACTTGGGGCATTATAACTGGGGGCATCACTACTGGGGGGGCAGCTACTGGGGGCATTATTACTGGGGGGGCAGCTACTGGGGGCATTATTACTGGGGGGCACCTACAGGGGGCATTACTACTTGGGGGCTAAACTACAGGGGCATTACTACTTGGGGGCTAAACTACAGGGGGAGCCAAACTACTGGGGGCATAACTACAGGGGCCAAACTATTGGCGGCATTACTACTTGGGGGCTAAACTACAGGGGCATTACTACTTGGGGGCTTAACTACAGGGGGAGCCAAACTACTGGGGGCATAACTACAGGGGCCAAACTATTCGGGGCATTACTACTGGAGGCTAAACTATAAGGGGGGCATAACTACAGGGGCTAAACTGCAATGGGGCAAACTACAGGGGGGCATTACTACTGGTGGCTAAACTATAAGGGGGGCATAACTACAGGGGCTAAACTACAATGGGGCAAACTATAGGGGGGCATTACTACTGGTGGCTAAACTACTGGGGTCATAACTGCAGGGGCATTACCACTGGGGGCATAATGACTGGGGGCATTACTACAGGCAACATTACTACTGGGGGCAATACGGGCATTGCATAAGGGACACCACTACTATGGGGTCTATATAAGGGGCACTACCAGTACAGTGGACATTGCATAATGAGCGCTACAACTGTGGGCATTGTATAAGAAGCGCCACCTCACATGCACCGAAGCCGCACGCAAATGTACTTGCCCCTTCCATGGTGCCCCCCCTATCATTTTCTTCTGGATCCGCCCCTGTCAACAACCCCATGTAATGATAGACCCTCAGGATGATTTCACGTGCAATAATGAAATAACTGTGCAATATTTGGTTAGGATGAGCCAGAAGCTGAGAAATCAACAAAGGAATCTAAAGCTGGTGATTCCTGACCTACCGAACAGTAACTGTCATGACATTGAGCCTAGGGATTATGTGATGATTCAAATTTTTTTACACTCAGGTTGCCTCATAGACAGGTGGGAAGGACCGTATCAAGTTTTGTTGACCAGCACGACAGCACTAAAGGTTGCCGAGAGAGAGACTTGGGTCCACTCGTCCCACTGCAAGAAAGTCTCTGACCCGGAGAAAACTCGTGACAAAGAGCAAGGTGAAGAGAGCCTCGTATCACTAGAGAATTTGTTCCGGGAAAGCTGAGAGGCAGGACTGTTGAACGGCACCTGAGCGCGGAGAACAACAAACTCAAAGACGGTTGTCGTACCATTTTTACTTTTTCACCTTACCTCCACTGCATTTTTTTCTTTTTGTTCCCTTCTTATTTTTCTTTTTGCTCCTTAACGAAATGGATCTACCTCAAGAGACTGCGTTTCGGGTTTTTCTGGTAACTCTGTTTTTGATCAGGACAATCTGTTTTTGTGAGGGTCCCAGAGACGTTGAGCAAGGATCTGGAATGGATTCTGATAGCGAGTACGGATTTGTAGGATCTCAGGAGCAGCACATCACTCTAGTAAAAGCTGGTATCAGTAAGCGATCTGGTAGTCACAGAGCTCAGAGGCACTGTGAAGGGTTATTGTCTGACGAATATTGTATATGTAGAAATTGCAAGAACATAGTCGAAGATGGGTACATCCAGAGATGTCAGTCAAACAGTAATATTGACATTGGCCGACATCCTTTGAGTGATTACCACTCATTAGTGGGTACGGTCTTAAACCAAACAGAATGTTGGGTGTGCTCACAGGTACCTCAAGGACAGAGTAAGTCAGGATTAGTGCCATACCCTTTAACGATAGATGAGGTACTTGAATTACGGGGTGGGAGACCAGTGGACAAGAAATTCAATATATCTAAGCCCCCTAGCTTGAAGCTCCATTAGTACAACGTAGATAGGTCCCTGTGGTGTTTTAATGTTTCCAATTTCCGAAAACCAGGAAATTGGGAAGTGATGTGGAATAACCAGACAATGACCTTTTCACACAGAGCTGTTAGGATACCTATTGACTCTGAACTTGTACGCAAGATAGCCATCAGTGGGAATTATTTTCGGTATAGGTATACACGTGGGATCAAAACCCTGTGGGTTGGAAAAGTATCGCAGGGGTATTGTGCCCACATCATCCAGCCCGATACTTGTACTGAGCAAATGAGAGAACTAGGGACTGGTTTCTTTATCAGGAAGATATGTGATATGGTGTTGTTACATTTTGTCCCTTATGTTCTCCCAGATGATGCATATTTTATATGTGGGAGGAAAGCGTACAAGTGGCAAACTCCGAGCTCTGAAGGGTTGTGTTATATTGGGAGAGTACTACCAGAGGTCATGACCATAACCATTTACCGCAACGCTCAGACTCCTTATACCCATACCCATTATGAACACATCATCAAGAGACACCTCATAGATAGGACAGAGCACGCAGCCTCTGATTTGATCCATGAATCCACCGGGATTCAGTTCCTTCTCGCATTAGATATCACCCATACTGCCAGAGGAACTATAAATTATAGGTACATCCATGCGCTGGTAAACTTGACAGATAATATCACCGAGATGTATGATGACACCTTCAGGTATACGAGTAGGGAGTTACAAGCCTACAAGAAAGAGCTGATCCAGCACAGGATGGTCCTTAATTATGTTACAGCTGTGACAGGTGGGTACTGTGTTACCCTGGCAACTCAATATGGTGTGAAGTGTTGTACGTATATTACGAATAGCACTGACGACCCCACAGAGATCATCGATCAAAAGATGGACGAGATCTTGCAGTTGAAGTGGCAGTTCAGGAAGAAACACAACCTTACCTTGACAGCTGTGGGTAATGAACTGACCGGCTGGGTCTCATGGTTGAACCCACGCAAGTGGTTCTCAGGGTTAGGAGAGTGGGCACATAATGTTATTGTGAATGTGGGAAAGTTTCTCCTTTGTATCCTGGGAGTAATCATAATTATTGGTTTGATATTCAGGTGTGTTCGAATCTTGACGCGGCGCAAGCACGGCACAAATTTATTGAGTCTAAGGAGCAAGGGCATTGTTACAGCAGCAGATTTGATTCATGATCCATCCGTAGAGACAGTGTTAGGATAAGGATTGCAAATTAATTTCATGGCCTGTTTCTTTCACCATTTCTCTCTGTTTCCCCCTCTACCCAGAAACATCCAACCGGAAAAGACGTCAACCATACCCAATTTTACGTGAATGTATTTTTTTATATGTATCTTACCCTCATCTCTGCAACCCTCAGTTAATGGCACACATAGTCGACAGGTATTATCCACATATAGTAGCACTCACATATGTTCCCCCTCCATGTATCATCAGATAACTGTGCTCCCCATTTGTTGGAAATAAGAAGCCAAAAAGGGTGAGGGGTAAAAGCCGTTGCCCGAAAAAAAGAGCTCGGTAGTGTTTGTTTGCCCATGTACAGACCCTTAATACGGGATAAGAAGGATTTAATGTATACTTCGGAATACCTCGAAGCTTGCTTAGAACATATACGGCACGATGATACATGCCCCTCAGACATTGATTCATACATACATGCTTTTTACTATCCCACCAGGCTATACATTTCCCACCTACAACTCTCCCCCGATCATCCAAACTTGTATATAATGTATAGATAATATTTTTAGTTTAGTAGTTAAGTGTGGCAGTTATTGATGACTGCCAAAGGGTGGACTGTCGAAGTCGAAAATATTATTGTCACACGCATCACGTACAAACACCACACAGATGGCCTCCGTGCGTGTACTTGTCCTGCCATACGTGCACATGCCCACAAGTTGCATAAAATCGCTCACGCAGTAGTGCGTATTAGTGCATGGAATGAGTAATTATGGTAGCATATGTATTTGCATGGAAAAGCCACAAAGACACATTTCATATTTAATCCACATAGTGCACGATTTACACATAGCCCACATGCACCACACCAGTGAGTTACATTTGATTAAAAGGTACAACAACAAAGGGATTCACCTTTACAGAATATGAGGGGACAGAATTAGGTTAGGAGGTGGTGTTTGGTATCCAGCTGTACAGTATTTTAAGAGCAATATTCCGGTAGCAGTTTGCAGAAGATAGCACACTCCTGCTCATAGATATGCGCAGGAACAGAATATTAATATTAACTGTATTTACTGTACTCTTGATATTCGGCGGGAACCCAGTGGAGACCATCTGCAAGTGCACCTGGACCAGGCATTGCCCACCTATTCAACCGACCTATGACCCCTCCTGTACTGTAAATGACCAGCCATTTGACCTATGGGTGAAGAGATTACAGTATCTATTGTATTATGATTTGGACAAATGTATAAAAGCCACGCTGCCTGGCCGGTCATCCACATTCTCTGAAGGTCATCTATCTTGATTGACTGAGGACCAGGACCGGGTGGCACTGGTGAAACAAACGTATGTATCATTGATTGTAGCCTTTTCTCTTATTGTGTTTGTATTATCGTTGTAAACCCTTTTAGTAAATAACTGTTGGTGGGTCAGATCCCAACATTTTTAAATACAATTGGTGTCATGTTCCTTTCCTGCTAAAGGTTTAAAGTGTATTTCAGCCACACGTGTAGCTGCATTGTGCTTACAGTGTGTCGGCGTGTGTACGCAAAGTGTGTACTTAGTACGTCCGTTGCGGCGTGAGTACGCAAAGTGCGTACACGGTACGGGCCTGTGTACGCTAAATGGGTAAAAAGTACGTATTTTAAGGAAAATATTCAGCAGCCGCAGCGGCTCAAACTTTAGTGTAAAAGGTTATTGCTTTTTCGTCCTGTAAGTTAATCAGTTTTAACAACACACATGTATATATTAATAGCAGAAGAATTAGTTTTATGAGTGACATACAGTACAGTATTTCTATGATGCTCTTGTCTGAGCAGACATATCATATACAGGTTGAGTATCCCTTATCCAAAATGCTTGGGACCAGAGGTATTTTGGATATGGGATTTTTCCGTATTTTGGAATAATTGCATACCATAATGAGATATCATGGTGATGGGACCTAAATCTAAGCACAGAATGAATTTATGTTACATATACACCTTATACACACAGCCTGAATGTCATTTTAGACAATATTTTTAATAACTTTGTGCATTAAACAAAGTGTGTGTACATTCACACAATTCATTTATGTTTCTTATACACGTTATACACACAGCCTGAAGGTCATTTAATGCAATATTTTTTTAATAACTTTGTGTATTAAACAAGGTTTGTGTACATTGAGCCATCAAAAAACAAAAGTTTCACTATCTCACTCTCACTCCAAAAAGTCAGTATTTCGGAATATTCCGTATTTCGGATATTTGGATATGGGATACTCAACCTGTATAATTAAAAATCTTTGTCCACATATTTTCAGAAAGTATTGGCATTGTAATTTGTGTCTTCCTTCTGCAGTTATGTGGCAAAACACCCACCTGTCATTTACAATGCATCACCATTGTGCTCTGGAAAATATAACAGTTGGTGAACTCTCCCTGTGCATCCGCTGGGTGATCTGGAACATGTGACCTGCTGGGTGGTCTGCAAACTGTGACAGTTATTTGCAGCCACCCTCTAAGCATGTATTTTTTTAAATTCAACTCCTAAGGTGGCAAAAAGGGTTAAAATGTTCTGCCCAAAAAACCTTTGCCCAGTTGGTACTGTGCACGTCAGCTAGTGTAATGTAATTAGGCACAGTGGCATAAGTTCGTCCCAGTTGCCCAGAGGCAAGATAAATATTGGTGCGCCCCCATCTATACATAAATATATGCATGTATGTATGTATGTATGTATGTATGTATTGTCAGTTCAAAACCATTGTATGTATGTACATAGACTTGTCAGTTCAAAACCATTGCAACTTGGCATGTGTGTATATGGAGTGTTCTGAAAAAATATGTATATATAGTTCATTGTCATTTATTTTAAATCACACATTTCTCAGCAGTCAACCCAGGATTAGAACCCATGGCCTATTACACTGAAGACAGACACCTTACTGATAGAGCTATTTGCTCCTTCAAAGCAAGGTTGCAGATTCTAACTATATGAAGCTAGTTAGAATTGTCAGTTCAAAACCATTTCAACTTGGCAGATCTATGTAGTGTGCAGCCACACTCTACATAGATCTGCTCAGTCACAATGCTGCTTCTTTTTCCAGCAATTATTTTACAAGTGTCATACCCAGCATTAGATCCCATGATCTATTACACTGGAAACAGGCACCTTACCGATGGAGCTATTTGCTCCTGTATAGGAAGCCCGAGAATGCTAACTATATGAAGATATTTGAAATTGTTAGAGAAGTAACTTCATATAGTTTATGTAATTCTCACACTTTATATACAGGAGCAAAAAGCTTCATCAGTAAGGTGTCTCCAGTGTAATAGGTTGTGGTTTCTAATCCTGGGTATGACACTTGTCAAATGTGTTTCTATAATAAAGAGGGTGTCACTTATAAGGTGCAGGGACAAAGAGATAGCAGCAGTTATTAATTAACTCTATTGATTGAACACATGGAATGGGAGGAGAGGTGCCACCCTACAGAGCAGGAGCTCGGCGACAGCTGACTCCATTGCCTCCCACAGTTACGCCTCTGATTAGGAATGCAAAAATGGTGCTTAGGTAAATGGCAAAAAAAGTTGTTGTTTTTCTGTTTATATATAGAAAGAAACAGTTGGTCTCCCTAGTCAATAATAAATTATAACACCATACAGCATTGGTGAGTCTCCTATTCTGTGATGTTACACAATCTCAGAGTGGTGTGATTGCGCCTATGGGAATAAACAGGTGCTTTATCTATGCTGCCATGTGTGTTGCATTGGCCAGGAAGGATGGTCTGCATTGGTGTTTCTACCATGGGTGCAACGTGTGCAGTGCACAGGACCCATTCTGCACATAATACACCCATTCTGTGTTAATACTTACCTTTCCAGAGTCCCGCAATGGGCGCTGAAGCTGCAGTAGACGTGCCAAAAATCAGTCCCAAAATGGCCGCAGCATATGTGCAGTAGGAAAATAGTCTGCGGACCATGGTGGGTGCCATGTTTCCGGAGACTTGCGCATGAGCAGTAGACTCGGGCACATTGTCGGAGCCTACGGTGCCTTGGAGAGGAGGGGGACCACCCATAGTCTGCCCACGGGCACCCTCCTCTCTTGAAACGCACCAGATGGTCTACTTTATTTATATTCTAAGGGGGAGATGTATCAAGTCTTGGAGAGAATTAAGGTGTAGCAGCTGCCCAAAGCAACCAATCAGCTTCTATCATTTTGTCACAGTTAGAAGTTTATGGGTGCTTTGAGCAACTGCCCTTTGTGACTGCCATCCCCAGAGCCCATGCACTGAACATGAATAAAACTACAGGCACTACCTGGTCTGCGCAATCAGGAACATCCTTTGTAATGCCAGATCTGTAAGAAACAAGACTGCTACAATTGCTGACTTTATAGAATCATCAGATCTGACCTTTATTACTGAGACTTGGACAGACAAAAATGCAGCATCTATCTTGGAAGCTGCAATTCCAACAAATTACTCTGTCATCCACAACCAAAGACTGAACCACAGGCGAAGTGGAGTGGCCATCTGCTTTAAAAAGCATTTCAACTTAGGGTTTATCCATTGGAAATTACTAGAGATGAGCAGGTTCGGTTCTTCGGAATCTGAACCCCCCCGAACTTCACCCATTTTACACGGGTCCGAGGCAGCCTCGGATCCTCCCTCCTTGCTCGGTTAACCCGAGTGCGCCTGAACGCCATCATCCCGCTGTCGGATTCTCGCGAGATTCGTATTCTATATAAGGAGCTCCATATCTGTGCTCTTTGTGCTGCAAATATCTGTGCTCAGTGTGCTTTATTGTGGGGACTGGGGACCACCAGTATTATATAGTAGGAGGACAGTGCAGAGTTTTGCTGACCAGTGACCACCAGTATTATACGTTCTCTGCCTGAAAAATGCTCCATATCTGTGCTGCATTGTAGTATATAGTAGGAGCACAGTGCAGAATTTTGCTGTGACCACCAGTATTTATATAGCAGTACGGTACACTAGTCCACTGCTCTACCTCTGTGTAGTCAAGTATACTATGCATCCATACCTGTGGTGCATTTTAGTTGTGCGCAGTATATATAGTAGGAGGACAGTGCATAATTTTGCTGACCACCAGTATATAATATATAGCAGTACGGTACAGTAGTCCACTGCTCTACTTACCTCTGTGTCATCAAGTATACTATCCATCCATACCTGTGGTGCATTTAAGTTGTGCGCAGTATATATAGTAGGAGGACAGTGCATAATTTTGCTGACCACCAGTATATAATATATAGCAGTACGGTACAGTAGTCCACTGCTCTACCTACCTTTGTGTCGTCAAGTATACTATCCATCCATACCTGTGGTGCATTTAAGTTGTGCGCAGTATATATAGTAGGAGGACAGTGCATAATTTTGCTGACCACCAGTATATAATATATAGCAGTACGGTACAGTAGTCCACTTCTCTACCTACCTCTGTATCGTCAAGTATACTATCCATCCATACCGGTGGTGCATTTAAGTTGTGCGCAGTATATATAGTAGGAGGACAGTGCATAATTTTGCTGACCACCAGTATATAATATATAGCAGTACGGTACAGTAGTCCACTGCTCTACCTACCTCTGTGTCGTCAAGTATACTATCCATCCATACCTGTGTTGCATTTAAGTTGTGCGCAGTATATAGTAGGAGGGGACAGTGCAGAATGTTGCTGTGACCACCAGTATATAATATATAGCAGTACGGTACAGTAGTCCACTGCTCTACTTACCTCTGTGTCGTCAAGTATACTATCCATCCATACCTGTGTTGCATTTAAGTTGTGCGCAGTATATATAGTAGGAGGACAGTGCATAATTTTGCTGACCCCCAGTATATAATATATAGCAGTACGGTACAGTAGTCCACTTCTCTACCTACCTCTGTATCGTCAAGTATACTATCCGTCCATACCGGTGGTGCATTTAAGTTGTGCGCAGTATATATAGTAGGAGGACAGTGCATAATTTTGCTGACCACCAGTATATAATATATAGCAGTACGGTACAGTAGTCCACTGCTCTACCTACCTCTGTGTCGTCAAGTATACTATCCATCCATACCTGTGTTGCATTTAAGTTGTGCGCAGTATATAGTAGGAGGGGACAGTGCAGAATGTTGCTGTGACCACCAGTATATAATATATAGCAGTACGGTACAGTAGTCCACTGCTCTACCTCTATGTCATCAAGTATACTACAAAAGTTCAGTAAAATGACCCAAAAATCAAAATTAAAAGCGTCTGATGAGAAGCATAAACTTGCCAATATGCCATTGACGACACGGAGTGGCAAGGAACGGCTGAGGCCCTGGCCTATGTTCATGGCTAGTGGTTCAGATTCACATGAGGATGGAAACACTCATCCTCTCGCTAGAAAACTGCAGTGCCACTCCTAGATGGGCCAGGTGTTTGTGTCGGCCACTTGGGTCGCTTAGCTTAGCCATCCAGCGACCTTGGTGCACCTTTTTTTTCTTTGCATCATGTGCTGTTTGGGGACTATTTTTTAAATCTGCCATCCTGTCTGACACTATAGTGCCACTCCTAGATGGGCCAGGTGTTTGTGTCGGCCACTTGGGTCGCTTAGCTTAGTCACACAGCTACCTCATTGCACCTCTTTTTTTCTTTGCATCACGTGCTGTTTGGGGACTAATTTTTGAAGTGCCATCCTGTCTGACACTGCAGTCCCACTCCTAGATGGGCCAGGTGTTTGTGTCGGCCACTTGGGTCGCTTAGCTTAGTCATACAATGACCTCGGTGCAAATTTTAGGACTAAAAATAATATTGTGAGGTGTGAGGTGTTCAGAATAGACTGGAAATGAGTGGAAATTATGGTTATTGAGGTTAATAATACTATGGGATCAAAATGACCCCCAAATTCTATGATTCAAGCTGTTTTTGAGGGGTTTTTGTAAAAAAAACACCCGAATCCAAAACTCACCAGAATCCGTCAAAAAATTTTCAGGGAGGTTTTGCCAAAACGCGTCCGAATCCAAAACACGGCCGCGGAACCGAATCCAAAACCAAAACACAAAACCCGAAAAATGTCCGGTGCACATCACTAGAAATTACTCGCTCATTTGAGTGCATCATTTACTGTAGTTATACAGGATTAGGTTTCAGATACTTCTCATTTACTGCCCCTCCTGGAGATGGAAAGATATCATATTCATTTCAATGAATGGGTTGATGATGAGCTATCAGGCCAAGGTCAAGACCTCCAGTGCATGATGAATGCGATGGGCCAGTAGGTCAAAGGACAATACTGCAGCATAGCCAACCAACAGGACTTAAACTTTGGGGTTCAGAATTACAAAACACTGAACATATGCAGAATCTTGATGTAGTCCTGAATGGCATCTTGACACTTATCAGATATCAGTCACAATCAAATCCACTTTCTTTCATCTTATGATAATAGTCTCCCTCACACATCCATTTTTCTCATAGCACCTAGACTACAGCAATGATTTCTACCTGGATCTCCCAGCAAAAAAACTTGTATCATTTGCAGCTGGTGCAAAATCCAGCCGCCAAGCTCAACCGACCCCATTCCAGCCACATAACACCCATTCTCTAATCACTCCACTGGCTGCCAGTAATATGGCAAATGAAGCAAAGTATTAGCACACGAGGACATGCACTAAAACTGGAGGGAGGTAGATTCAAGAGGAACTTGACTAAAAATTTCTTCACAGAAAGGGTAGTAGACAAATGGAATAGCCTCCCATCAGAGATGATTGGTGTTTTTCTAGTATTTAGAGCACTAATTTGTTTTGTGACAGTAAATGACCCCTTCCTCATAATCGCAACTGGGGGTACGGGGTCATAGGAATTGGCTCCGGAATTGAGGGTGCACAGAGAAACCCATGAACCTCACTGTGTTCAGCAAGGAGCCATTGACCACAGAGGACATGGGTGGTCAGGGCACACTGGGACCTACTTAAGAAGGACAGACCCTGGGGCAAGGAGGAGGGCCTGAACTGGGGTCTTGAGTCACTCACTGAAGTGAATGAGAGCCACCCTCCTCTGCAACCATCTGGAAGAGATCGCACCACCGGCCAGTTGCTGACCGTAACCCCAAGACCCTGTGGACAGAGTTACAGTGTCAGGAGGACAACTTGGCCCTGAGGATCCCAGTGTGTGGATGCTCCCCTTGTGAAACTGATTGGTAAAAGCTCATTGTGATTCCTCTGCAAACACAGCATTGGGATACATATTGGCATACAAAAGAGCATCTTGACAGGAGTTGGGCATCACATATAGACACAAGAGGGGTGGGGCACAGACTGCTGCGGGGCTAGGGGCAAATTACTACCTTGACTCGAGCGACAAGAATCCTAGTTTCGGTCCTGCCTTCCTGGAGGTGCTTGTTGTATTACCCAAGGATCCAGATGAGTTCGCCACTACAAGTATTCACGTGTAGGAAACTAGATGTGGACTTTACCCAGAATGACAAAGGGGTCTACGTACCAAGCCTTGGAGAGAGAGATAAAGTGGATGGAGATAAAGCATCACCCAACCAGCTTCTGTTATTTTCCAAATACAGCCTGTAACATAGCAGCTAGGAGCTGGTTGACTGGTACTCCGACCACTTTATCTCTCTTCAAGGCTTAGTACATAGACATCACTGTCTGTTTTGAGTACATTTGGCTGAATAGCTGTGAATTAACTCCTTGGTTAAACAAAAAAAAGAAGAATCCCTAAGATAGCACAAAAGGATATTTTATAATATGCACAATATTAATGTATATACATTTTTTATGTAGTGTTTATTTACATTCCAATACATATTTAATGTACAGAAAATGTTTATTCACATTTAGCAGTGTTAAAATAAAAAAATATAAATAATTAACCATTAATCATGATAAAAACCTTTCGGACATGTTTAGCATTAAAATGGTTTGCAAAGAGCCTTATAAAGAGTCTTACATTGTCTTTTACATGAGTGCTGTGATCTTTAACCCTTTCATTCATAGGGGACACTGCAGTGGACAGCAGTTTTTAAGTCATTATCTCCTATAGAAACTCTCATTTGACACTAGTGCATGGTGTCCTCGTCTTTGGACCACTACCAAACATAAAAGGTATGGCATCTAGTGGCAGCTTTTAATTCCTACAAAAGCAAAAAGCTCAAAATAGAATTTCACCAGCACTGAGCATTTCAGGTATTTCTGTAAAATATTTTTACTTAAAAATAGCATAACAAGTAAAAAAATAATTTCAACGAAAGTATTGCTTAGGGCATAATTAAATAGATGTTTTTATTTTATTCTCAATTTTTTTTTTCATCATTGATGCAAAATCATACAGTATGTCCACTTCAGTGTATGTCATGCAATACAAAGATCCATACTGCGTGCAAGGCTTATCCTGGCATGTATGCCTAACCTAAATATTTTCCTTATATAATAGCCATAAATGCCAGTTTTAACAGCTGATAGCCTTATATGTATCATTATATATTATTGTAACATTTTTAAATTGTAAAGTGTTTAAAATTATTATTATTATTAATAGCAGCTCTGGCAGTAATGGCAAAAGCTTTATTAGTATTATTTTATTTTCTCTAGACATCAAAATCATCTAGCAACAGGGTTACCTACACATTATTATAACACACACATGGTGGGGAGAAATTCTCATGGATCATTGTGTGGCGACTGGTGATGTACCCACCCAGATGCAAAAACAGGAGATTGGATATTTGGGTGTTCTTTCACTTTCTTGTTGTGACATGGCTGCTGTATTGATGTGACATGGCTGTATTCAATTCCATTAATCAGTTGGATTTCAAAGCTTCCTTTGCTCGACCATTGATCAATGCTGTGTCTGTGGAGCAACATCGAAGAGGAAGACCAACTGAGACACCACCTCCATTGAAGCACAGGACTGTGTCAAAGGCACCCTCTGAATTCAAATTTAGTGTGGGTAATCACTTGCCAAAGCGTAACTTGCTAACAGGTGCAATGATGCAGCTTGTACATGTAAAACAAGGTAAATTTACATGCAGTGTCATGAGCCTTTGTGTCCAAGGTGCTTCTCCAACTTTCATACAAAGGGGTTAGTCAATGATCCGCAATCATTGATCGCAGGTAAATGTGTCACTGTGGAATATTCAATTATCCCTCATAAGTCGGCGTGAGTGGTGGCTTATTGGGGATTTTGTTTCAGCTGACTCAGGCAGGCAAAAACCAAATCCCCCAAAACAGCTCAGTTTTCATCCAAAAGCAGGGCTGTTTCTCTTGAAAACACTTTTTTGGGGTGACTAAATTGAATAGCACAAAAAAAATATACTAGAAACATAGGAAAAAGGCCAGAAAATGTTTAGTTTTTTGCTTCCGATGTTTCTTTGCACCTAATTGAATACCCCCCAAGAGTTAAAATCAGTCAAATTCAGTATGCGAAAAGGCTAACATTCTAGGTTCTAGGTATGAAGTCAGAAGTAAATGAAAATATTTATGTTATAAGTACTGAGGACTTTTTTTCTGGATGAATATATCAATAAATTGGCTAAAAAAATGTAGAACACATTAGAACCATACCAGATATTTGTTTTATCATTTAACCTTACTTTTTTTACAAGAGAAAAAAAACACTTTCACAGTTAAAATACCATGATAATAGAGCAATTTTTTAATGTTGTACACGCATGATGTCCACTCAAGGGGACACCTGTATAAATTCTTTTGTTTTATAGTTTAAAAATAAAAAACTTTTTGTATTCATATAAGCCCTGAAGACTAATGAAATGTATAGTTTGTTAAATATTGCATTATGGTTATCATAATTAATGCATGAAACGGTTAAAATCAGAGAGAAATTTGGACCTTAGATACTACATGGGGGTGAATCTAGGTAATTTGAAATGTCTATTTAAATGGAAATGTAGTATATTAGACCTTAACACAGGTACGCTTATATGCCTTTGTTTATCTAGTTGGGAGGAGTTTTGGAATAAGGGCACATCTCCTCATCCAAACCTTAAAAGATAAAGGGGGACATGTACTAAGCAGTGATAAAAGTGGAGAAGTGAGCCAGTGGAGAAGTTGCCCATGGTAACCAATCAGCATTGCTGTAAAATGTATAATTTGCATACTATAAACATATACAGAGCAGCTGATTGGTTGCTATGGGCAACTTCTCCACTGGCTCACTTCTCCACTTTTATCACTGCTTAGTACATGTCCCCCAAAGTGCTAGTTCAAAGGGCCCATCCAGGTTGACTATGTAGTGCTTGTACATCTCACATATTGCATAATAACCTTTCCAATTACATAATAGGACCAAATTAAACCATGTGTACGCACCACTAAAATGAACGCTGATCCACCCATTCTATGCCCAGTTCCCATTTCTGAGCCATTGCAGACATGATTTAACCTGATACCTATAAACTGTACACATAACAATGATTGATTTTGCTGCAATATAACAAATCTGGTGGGTTCTTCTTGTTACCCTTTGCAATTTAGCCTTGAGCAAAGTCATTGCTTATCTACATATTGCAGTGATTTTCAATACCTCTTGGCTTTGATATGAGCCCGTCCTGGTCAAGAGTGAAAAGTGATACATTAGCTTACGCTATTACTTTACAGCCAGGTACGGATCCTAATTGTCTATTGTGCATGCATACCCATTCTACGGCACCTGTACAAATACAAGTTGCCAGGGAGGGGTACCAATATCTCTCTCCTGCAAAAAATTAAAGAAAATGTATAATAAAGGATATCATTAGTAAATGCTAATAATAAAGATACCAGGTGTATGCTCTAGAAAGCTTAGCTATATAGAGCTTGGTAAATTGGTATTTTTAGTAGTCCCTATAGAATGCTATGGGGACTGATTATGCAAACTGAAATAAATGAACCATTATATCTATGCCAAATAGCCCAATTCCTCAGTTTTCTGAGGATTAGTGTATTAATAAATCTGCCCCTATATCACATTTGCAATACTTGAATTGTTCACATGTGTACAATATGCAAATTTAGATATAGGTGTAAATGATTTGTAGCCTCCAGTGAGTCAAAAACAGTTTAGTCTCTCCAAAATATGATGTATTCAAGTGATACGAAAATGCTGCAATATACCTGGCTTAAAGAAACCCTCATGTCTTCATTACAATTACCTTTTTAATTGCGCTGAACATTTGCAATTGTACAGAATTACATTTTTGTTCTTCTTCAATAAATCTTTTCCAAACTGACATTCCCGTTATCTCTGATTACAGGTAATTCAAACTTTAAGTAAGCCAATTGTTATCAACTTCTGTTTTAATAGTTGATTAATTAGGGCTATAGGTATTCAGTTAAGGTTTTATCTCAAGACCAGTTCAACCATTAGCAAAGGAAACTTCCTTGTGTACTTCTATCTCAGATAACAGTTCTAGATAATGACTGGCAGTCCTTTTTAGGCAAGGGTAAACAGAGTTACTCCCTCTTATTCCAACACGAATAAGCCATACTAAAATCTCTATAAATTTCATTATACTTCTGATCATTTCTTTTTGCTTAAACATGGAATAATTTGTGTACAGCACTAAATGTTGAGCATTGGGCCTATATTTTTTCATATGTGAGACCAATGTAATTTTCCTCCTGATTATGCAGAGTGCATTCCTTGCAAAACTAGGACTAGCTGCCAAGTATTCAAACACATTTATCAGATGTCCAATGAATCAGTAACAGCTTGAACAGTTGTGTATACACGTTGAACTTGTTTTAATGAAACTTGGTCAGATCTTACTTCTGAAAATGGCAGGCA